>NC_041381.1:445930472-445992461 GCF_002162155.2 Triticum dicoccoides | reverse complement strand
GATGCACCCGACCGGATTGTCGCCGGTCTTGTGGAGATAGAAGAAATGGCGGAACAAGGCAACGGAGGGCACCACCCCCATGAACGCCTCACAATAGAAAGCAAAGAGGGACAAAAGAAGGATGGAGTTGGCATGGATGTGGAGCGCTTGGAGTCCATAATGGTGAAGGATGGCAAAGAAGAAGGGGGGGAATGGAGGGTACCAGCCCGGAGTAGACATTGTGCATGAAGAAGGGGAAGAAGTTGCTGCCCGCCGGCTCCGGGGTAGCATTGCCGACCCGGAGCAAGGTCTTCCCCCACTCATTTTCGTCACTTGCCGTCAGGAGGAACGTTGTCTGGAGCTCCTCCCCGGTCACGCAGGGTGCCGTCAGCCCTCTGGCTCGTACTAGGCGGCACCGAAGGCTGAGGAGGAAGCCATGGCCTTTTCAGCGGCCATCAGGCAAAGGATTTGGTGGGGAATCGGCAGATCTGGTGAGATCTTCCGCTGTGGGGAGAAGGGGATCTGGAGCAAGACGAAGAAGGAGTAATGAAAGCTTGGTGGCAGGTGGCACCCCTTTTGTCAGATGGGAGCAGTTGCCCAGGCAGCGTGGGGAAGCAAAGTCGCCCACGTCCAATCAATCGCCAAGCATCATCAAGGCCGCAGGCAGTTAGGGCCCGCGGCGCTCCCACTTGCCCTTTGGCTTCGCCTGGAAGCCAAGTCGGAGCACGCCTTGGGCCCGAGGGCTACTGTTGGCGTCCTGGAGTTGGGGGTATCCAGTCATGCCTGCTTGCGGCCCACCACGTGGCTCCATCGACGGCCTGGTACGACCCAGCTTCGACACCAACACAGCAAGACCCTCGCGAGGGGCCAAGCCTCACGAGGCGGATGACGCCAAGACCCCTGAAGGAGTTGGCCTCCTCAAGAGGGCTCCTGAGGGGCAGAGAGTTCTATGCAGCTACCTCATGAAGCTCAGTTGACGTGAGCCATGACGACCAAGGCCAGGCGGGAGCTAGGCGGGTGCAGAGCATAGGTTTCCTCTTCGGTGCAAGGGAGGCAAGCCACAGGCGCGGAGTCCCGAGGAAGCAGCCAAATGTTTCCATTCTGGTGCAACAAGACCAAGACCGCCAGGACGGCAGGACGGTGGTCATGACCGAGCCCACTGCAGCGTCACGGCTAGGGGCTTTTCACAGGCGAAGACTACTTTTGTCAGGATAGACTGTA
This sequence comes from Triticum dicoccoides, assembly GCF_002162155.2. NCBI lineage: Eukaryota > Viridiplantae > Streptophyta > Magnoliopsida > Poales > Poaceae > Triticum > Triticum dicoccoides. The sequence goes on along the minus strand of NC_041381.1, from coordinate 445,991,261 downwards.
CTACTTGTCCCCTTTCAAATCCCGCCGTTGTGGAATCCCTTCCCGCTCATATTTGGGAGGAGGACCAAGGCACTATATATAGGACTTAGCCACCACCGTAGGAGAGGATGAAAACCAGAGCAAGTAGAGCACCACACCAGCTCAAGAACACCTCACCTCCTGAGGCTTGTTCATCCTTATACTAGTTCATCCATAGCCCCTTGAGGCAATCCACCACACCACACTGGAGTAGGGTATTACACCACAACGGTGGCCCGAACCAGTATAAATCTCTGTGTCTTTGCGTCTCTGTGAGCTCTACGCGCTAGGCTAGGGAGGATCACGAGTAGGTAGGCTGGGCAGGTTGAGATCTCCGCACGCACCCCAGTGTTCGAACCTCTCATGGGTTGCCGGATCCCGAAATCCGACACTTACGATCATGCAAAGCAATATGACAATGAACGCTCAAGTCATGTATATGATGATGATGGAAGTTCCATGGCAATATATCTCGGAATGGCTATGAAAATGTTGTGATAGGTAGGTATGGTGGTTGTTTTGAGGAAGATATAATGAGGCTTCTGTGTGATAGAGTGTATCATATCACGGGGTTTGGATGCACCGACGAAGTTTGCACTGACTCTCAAGGTGAGAAAGGGCAATGCACGGTACCGAAGAGGCTAGCAATGATGGAAGGGTGAGAGTGCGTACAATCCATGGACTCAACATTAGTCATAAAGAACTCACATACTTATTGCAAAAATCTAGAAGTTATTGAAACCAAGTATTAGACGCATGCCCCTAGAGGAAGTGCTGGTGGGAGTTAACCATCGCACCATCCCGACCTCCACACAAAGGATGGAAATCAAAAAATAAATCATGCTCCAACTTCGTTACATAACGGTTCACCATACGTGCATGCTACGGGAATCACAAACTGTAAGACAAGTATTTCTAAAATCCACAATTACTCACTAGCATGACTCTAATATTACCATCTTTATATCGCAAAACTATTGCAAAAAATCAAACATATCATATTCAGTGATCTAGAAGTTTTATGTAGGATTTGATGACTAACCATGTGAATGACCAATTCCTGTTAACTCTCTAAATAGATATAAGTGAATCATGAGAGTTTAATTCTTTCTACAAAATATATGTCCATGCTCTAACAAATATAAGTGAAGCAAAAGAGCATTCTACAAATGGCGGGTTTCTATGTGAGGAGAAACAGGCAATCCAAACTTCAAATGATATAAGTGAAGCACATGAAGCATTCTATAAAGCCATACTCAAAAAATATAAGTGAAGTGCAAAGAGCATTCTATAAATCAACCAAGTACTATCTCATACCAGCATGGTGCATTATTAAAATAAAATTAAAAAGCACATGACGCTCCAAGATTTATGCATATCATGTGCCGAATAAAAATATAGCTCCAAGTAAAATTACCGATGATCGTTAGAAGAAAGAGGGGATGCCTTCCGGGGCATCCCCAAGCTTAGTTGCTTGGGAGTCCTTTAATATTACCTTGGGGTGCTTTGGGAATCCCCAAGCTTAGGCTCTTGCCACTCCTTATTCCTTCATCCATCGTGATCTCACCCAAAACTTGAAAACATCAATCACACAAAACTTAACAAAACCCTCGTAAGATCCATTAGTATAATAAAGCAAATCACCACTTCAAGTACTATTGCAAACCCATTCATATTTTATTTTTGCATTGTAGCTAATGTATTATAACTCATCTATGGCTTATACCATCGATAAAATCAGTAATTTCATCAAAACAAGCAAAACAATGCATCCAAAATAGAATCTGTCAAAAATAGAACAGTCTGTAGTAATCTGAACATCTACCATACTTTTGTACCTCTACAAATTATGAAAAATTAGGACAAAATAAACAATTTTCATAGTAGTACTGTGTAAAAATTTCAGAAATTTATGACATTCCAGTAAAAAATGTAAATTCACGCACTACAACCAAAGTTTCTTTATTTTCCACTGCTCATACCAGATAAGCAATCTAATCATCCTAAAGGCAAATCTTGGCACATTATTTTTATAATACAATGGATTTGTACAAGGGGATAACAATTTTTGTTGAAAAGTTTTTGTAATCAAGATTCGCAAAGTTTTCATGAGCATGAACAAAGTTCAAGGAGCTCCCCCACTTCAACGGTGCTGGTCTTTCTTACTTGCACTTCCCTTTTTGAAAAAGTTTTAGGTTCCCCTCTTTATTTTTTTTTGTTTTTAAACTATATAAAATCACTCAACAGAAATAAATGACTCTTTAAAACTTCCGGGTTGTCTCCCTGGCAGTGCTTTCTTTAAAGCCATTAAACTAGGCATATAGTGCCCAGTAACGGATCCACCCAGATCCCAAGGTGTATCTAAGCCAATTTTAATTAACAATGATTTGTGATTTAGTAGTGAGCACAAGGTAACATATATCATGAAATGATGAATTCTAACTCTCTTCCTATGCATCGGCATGTCATAAAAGAACAATTCATGCACATAAAGTAAAGGCCAATGCATAGTATAAAAAGTTTGTTGCAATTTTATCGTATTGGAAACATAGAGAGGCGGAAGATGTAGTTCCTTTCTCATAATAATTGCAAGTAGGAGCAGCAAGCACATGCAAATTATATTTATCAAGATCATCATGTGCAAAAGCATAACGCAACCCATCAATATAGTCCTTAATAAGCGCAAACTTCTCCGATATAGTGTAGTTGGGAGAATTCAAAAAGATAATAGGAGTATCATGCATGGGTGCAATAGAAACAATTTCATTCTTACCATAAGGAACTATAGCAAGTTCAGCTCCATAAGCATAATTCATATTGGCATCATGGCCACAAGCATAGCAAGCATCAAATTCATCAAAATGGGATATTTCAAATGAATCAAAGGGATCATAGCAATTATCATAACAATCATCCTTCGGTAAGCACGAAGGGAAATTAAACAATATATGAGTTGAAGAGTTACACTCATTAGAAGGTGGACACGGGTGATCATTCCGCTCTTCCTACTTTTGTTCTTCACTCTCCTCCTCATCTTTTTCATCCAATGAGCTCATGGTGTCATCAATTTCTTATTCCATAGATTCCTGCAAAATATTAGTCTCTTCTTGGACACGAAGACTTTCTCAATAAATGCATCAATATCGGAATTATATGCATAATTCTCATAGCAATATTTAAGTATAGCAAAATTTTCAGGCCTATAAACATCATCATCAAAAGCTTCATACTTTTCAAACAAAGATTCAATTTCATAAGCACCCTTAAAAGCAACAAATTCTTATATTCGTCCCACATCATAGTAATCATATATACCATTAGCATAAGAAGCTAAGGTTTCATTATCGTTAAATTTGCATGAAAAGGGAAGGTGTGGAGCCTTCATCTTAGAGCAACAAGTATAATCATATATCAAGCATAGTTGCCAAGCATACCAATGCAACATATGAATTTGATCCGATAATAGTTTCCCTTTTTGAGTCAAGCAATAATCCCTAAAGTATTCATGTCCAACGAGTCTCCCGTTACGTAATTGAATGTGGTTTTCTCAGGATTATTAAAGTAGTGCATAATATCTTTCACATAATGAGCATCGAGGGTTTTAGGAGGTCCCCCATCTCCATGAGTAGCAAGTACACCTAATGTTTTTGGTATTTCGTGTTCCATATCCATAACTAAAGATAGAGAACAACTTAGAACAACAAATAAAATCTACTTGGTGATAAAGCAAACAAGCACACACAAGAATATTCACCCCACGCTATTGCTCCCCGGCAACGGCACAAGAAAAAGGTCTTGATAACCCACAAGTATAGGGGATCAGTTGTAGCCTCTTTCAATAAGAAAGAGTGTCGAACCCAACAAGGAGCTAAAGGTAGAACAAATATTCCCTCAATTTCTATTGACCACCGATACAACTCTACGCATGCTTAATGTTCACTTTACCTAAAACAAGTATGAAACTAGAAGTACTTCTATAGGTGTAATGGGAAAGGTTTGCAAGATAATAAAGAGAATGTAAATAAAAACTAGGGGCTGTTTAGAGAAAGAAACAGTTATGTTAGTTTTAGTCGAGAGCTTTTTGTCACAAGAAAGTTATTTGTCCCTAGGCAATCGATAACTAGATTGGTAATCATTATTGCAATTTTATATGATGGAGAGACATAAGCTAACATACTTTCTCTTCTTGGATCATATGCACTTATGATTGGAACTCTAGCAAACATCCGTAACTACTAAAGATCATTAAGGTAAAACCCAACAATGGCATTATAAGGTATCAAGTCCTCTTTACTCCCATACGTAAACAACCTACTTACTTGGGTTTAAGCTTATGTCACTCTAGCAACCCACCATAAGCAAATTATGAACATATTGCAAACCCTACAGCGGGATCCCTCACGCTTGTGCGGCACGGAGAGCGCCATAGGATAGCACCAATAATAAAACATGCAACTCAAACCAATCACGATCATCAATCAACCCATAGGACAAAACGGTTCTACTCAAACATCATAGGATAGCCACACATCATTGGAAAATAATATGTAGGATTGAGCACCATGTTTAAGTAGAGATTACATCGGGTAAAAGAGAGGTTACACCGCTACATAGAGGGGAGGATAGTTGGTGATGAAGGCGGCGAAGTAGTTGGTGTAGATTGTCGGCATGATGATGGCCCCGGCGGTGTTCCGGTGCCACCGGGAGAGAGGGGGGAGAGCCCCCTCCTTCTTATTCTTCCTTGACCTTCCCCCTAGATGGGAGAAGGGTTTCCCCTATGGTCCACGACCTCCATGGTGGCGAAGGGGCGAGAGCCCCTCCGAGTTTGGATCTCTCTCTCTCTGTGTGTGTTTCCTTTTGTTTCTGCTTTCCTAGATTCTGGCCTTTCACCGTTTCTTAAATTCCCGGAGATCCGTAACTCCGATTGGCTGAAATTTTAACACGATTTTTATCTGAACATTGGCTTTCTCGCGGCGAAAGAAGGGCACCAACCGCTTTACGGAGTGGCCACAAGGGCCCAGGGGGTGCCCTACCCCCTGCGGTGCACCCCTCACCCTTGTGGGCCCCTCAGGCATCGTCTTGCATTGATTCTTTTTCCCAAAAATCGCATATATTCCAAAAAAATCTCCGTAAGTTTTTTTCCCTTTGGACTCCGTTTGATATGGATTTTTTGCAAAACAAAAAATGCAACAAATAGGAACTGGCACTGGGCATTGGATCAATATGTTAGTCCCAAAAATAGTATAAAAAGTTGCCAAAAATATGTAGAAGTTGTAGAATATTGGCATGGAACAATCAAAAATTATAGATACGGCCAAGACGTATCAACAGGCAAAGTGACTAAGGAGTTAGTTGCAAGATAATGTATTATGAAACGAGTAAAGAGACTTGTCGGTGACGATATTGAACTATATATGGAGATACTGACAATCGAATCTCGGGCAAGTAACATGCCGACGGACAAAGGGAACTACGTATGTTGTCATAAAGGTTTGATCGATAAAGATCTTCGTAGAATATGTAGGAACCAATATGGGCATCCAGGTCCCGCTATTGATTATTGACCGAAGAAGCGTCTCGGTCATGTCTACATCATTCTCGAACCCGTAGGGTCCGCATGCTTAACGATCGTTGATGATATAGTATTATATGAGTTATGTATGTTGGTGATTGAATGTAGCCCGGAGTCCCGGATGAGATCACGAACATGACAAGGAGCTCTAAAATGGTCCGGAATAAAAATTGATATATTGGATGATATGGTTGGGCCAAGGGGTAAGACCCATGGGGCTTTAGGTCGTGCAAAAGGAAAAAAAATCAAGGTCAGTACCAGACGCCGTGGACTGTGGCGTCTGGTCCTGGAAGTCCGAGAAGGACTCTTCCTTGTGGGCTAAACCAACTTTGAGGAGGCTTTTTCTCCAAGATATGACCTGTCGGTGTCAAAACCGGCGGATCTCGGGTAGGGGGTCCCGAACTGTGCATCTAGGCGGATGGTAACAGGAGACAAGGGACACGATGTTTTACCCAGGTTCGGGCCCTCTTGATGGAGGTAAAACCCTACGTCCTACTTGATTGATATTGATATTGTGGATGTTTACAAGAGTGGATCTACCACGAGATCAAGGAGGCTAAACCCTAGAAGCTAGCCTATGGTATGATTGTAATGGTTGTTGTTGTTGTTGTTGTTCTACGGACTAGAGCCATCCGGTTTATATAGACACCGGAGAGGGCTAGGGTTACATAGAGTCGGTTACAATGATAGGAGATCTACGTATCGTATCGCCAAGCTTTCCTTCCACGCCAAGGAAAGTCCCATCCGGACACGGGACGAAGTCTTCAATCTTGTATCTTCATAGTCTTGGAGTCCGGTCGATGATGATAGTCCGGTCGATGATAGTTCGGCCGATGATGGTAGTCCGGCTATCCGGACACCCCCTAATCCGGGACTCCCTCAGTAGCCCCTGAACCAGGCTTCAATGACGATAAGTCCAGCATGTGTGTAGTCTTCGGCGTTGCAAGGCGGGTTCTCCTTCAAGTTCTACGTACCTGCCGAACAGTGTCCGGCTTCCTCATCAATGTTGCGCGTCTTGGCTTCCACGCCCAATAACGGCCTTCTTCCACGCGTCGCGCGAATGTGAAAAGCCAGGGTGTCTTTTATGTTTTACCCCCTAGTTGTGCGAATAATCTGCCTATAAGGGAGGCAAGAATCCAGATCCAAATCACCATCTTCCTCCCGCAAATACTCATCGGAGCGCTTTCGACCAAGAATCCATTCCACCATGGACCGTCAACGCGGCTCCTCTTCTCGCGCTCCCAGCCCTTTGCCAGGAGATTGGAGGAGATGCTCTGTTCCGCACAACGAGCTGGTGAAGCTCCAAGCGGGGGGATATCTCCCTCCGGCCTTTATGGTTCCGGTTCGAGCCGGGCTGGCCACCTACAAAGGTGGGAAGCAAGCGGAGGTTACCCCAAGTCCCAACAAAGGGGAGCGGGTATGCTTCGTCCCCTATCTGATAAGGGGGCTCGGATTTCCTGTACATCCATTCCTCCGCGGGCTCCTGGAGTTCTACGGACTCCAGCTTCATCACTTCACGCCCGCCTCAATCCTGCATATTGCGGGTTACGTAGCTCTTTGCGAGCTATTCCTGGGCGTCGAGCCCCATTTCGCGTTGTGAAAGAGGTTGTTCTGCCTTGTACCCCGTTCTCACGAGGGGTCCATATATCAAGTGGGCGGCGCCGAAATATGGCGCATTGCCGGGACCGGATATCCATCCGGAACCCCTAAGAAGGCGTCCGAAGACTGGCCTTCGAAATGGTTTTATATAGAAGACGCTCCGCTGCCGGACCCTGTTCGGATCGGCCTCCCGGAGTTCAGCAATGCTCCTCTGAAGAAACGCCTTAGTTGGCGTCCGCGGAGCCCCCAACTGGAGGAAGACAAGAGCGTCCATTATTTGATGGGCCGAATAAGGTTACTGGCCCATGCCGGGTTGACCATGATTGGAGTCATGGCGACATGCATTATGCGGGGGGTGCAGCCACTACAATACAGGGGCCACCCCATGTGGGATTTCAACGAGGAGGACGATGCCACCCGTCATGGCCGCAAAGGGCCGGATTCGGTCGAAGATCTGGTGACGATCCTGTCCGGCCTGTATAAGGGGGAGAAGGAGGATTTCCTTCGGACGAACCTGTTAAATGGGTTCTCCATGAATAATCCCCGGCCTTGGGTAAGCGAACACTCTGCATGCCCGACCCATGCCTTTTGAAACTTAGGTTTCTTATATTGTGTTCTTCTTTCGACGCAGGAGCTGCGCCGGATCGTGGAGGACATGCTAAGTCCAGCTCCGCAACCCGAGGATCCAGAGAGATCCCGGGATCCGGCCTCCAAAGAGGATCCGGACATAATGGTGGAGCTAATCGACGGGGTGTTCCACCAGCTCAACATGGACAATGCTTTAGTCGCCATCACGGCCGACTATCCCGGACTATATCCGGCTTCCCAGGTGATCGTGACCAAAGTCCTGACACCGTCATTCCTTCCTTGCTTATTTCTGACAACTGTATACGATGGCGCTGTGCAGGAGGCGCCCCTAGGGCGAGAAGCCGAGCCCGCGGTGGCTGGCCAACAAAGGCCAGTCCGGACCAGTAGGCGGAAGAGGAGCACAGCGCGGATTGAAACGTCGCCGCAAAGGTGTAGCTCACAATTCATTATTTAGAGCAACGTTCCTAGGAAGCGTTTGAGTGCTCATGACTTTTGTAGGGAAAAAAGCGTCCGCCGGACTGCGGGCGTGGAGGTTGCCAATCCAACCTCTACCAGCCAGGCTCCAGCACCTGATCTGGAGGGGGAGGCGAGCGCAAGGCGCGAGCTGGACGTTCCTCCGACGGAGGATGCCGACATACTGTCCGCCACCAAGTCTGAGGTGGAGAGTGCCCTGAATCACAGGCGCCGCCGGACAGTATTTCGTGATGTGTGCTTCTCCCCCGAGGCGTTGAATGCCTTTAACGCGGGGGACGCGCACCTTCGTGCTGCTCAAGATGGTTTTACCAGAGCCACGGAGCAGTATGTAAAAGACATACGGGTAAGAGAATTTAATAGTTGTATATGCCAGTAGCCCCCGAGACTTAAAGTAGTTATATTAACTGATTTAAGGATCATATGAAACGTAGGATCTTACCGAGAAGAATACCCAACTGTCTCAGGAGCTGCAAGAGTGCAAGGCCCAACTTGAGGCCGCACTCTCTGGTGCAGGAGGGAACACAGGGACCTCTCCTGGTAACGCATTATTTTAGAAAGATAAGTAGCGTTTGGCCTTTGCGCAAGTCTAAAAAATGACGTTGCAGGTGCTGCCGGTCAAGATCCGGACAGGCAAGAACTTCTGCGCCAACTAAAGGCCGGCGAGAGGGTGCTGCATAAGGTGCAGCATGAAAGGAACAAGCTCCAGGATGCCCATGCCTAGCTTGGAGAAGAGCTGAAAGGCGTTCGGGCCGAGCTGTCGGGCTCCGTTAAGGAGAATCAGCGGCTTCGTCGCGGCATCTATAGTAAGTGCTTGAGCGAACTCCTTTGAAAAGAAGAGTTCGGTGAGGAAGTCAATTTGACAGAATATGTCTGCAGGTATGCTCACAGGTCGCCCTGCGGAGGAGATGCCCATATCAACGGGTGATCAACTTCCCGAATTGTTGCAACTGATCGAACGAGTTCGGCAGGCAATGAGCGGCGTCATTCAGGCTTTATGGCCAGCCTTCTCCTTACCCGAGGGTCTTAGGGAGCTTGCGGAGAAGCTTCAGGGAGTGCGGCAGCGCTTCCATTTATGGAAGATTTCGGCCTACCGCCAAGGTGCCAGGGAGGCCTGGGCCATGGTAAAGACGCGGTACAAGAAGGCGGATCCCAACCACATGGTCGAAGTCGGACCTGTGGGGCCCGATGGGAAGGAGATCCCTGTGAGTTTAGTATATGGCCAAGTAGAGTTGGCCGCTAAATTTTCCCAACAGGACTGTAAATTAGACAACCTGTTAGACGGGATTGAGGAAGAATACAATCAGTCGATTTGACAATGTATTATAAAATGACATATAAAATGCCTTCTAGCCGGATTGTAGATCGTTTGTCTTTGCCGACCTTTTCGCTTCGACCTCAGGACCCTAGAGTCCGGAGTGTGTCCGAATACCTTCTTGGTTATGAAACAACCGGGGTATGCATGGAGACCAGGCGTAGGGGTCATTAGTGCTTTATCAGACAAGTGCCCAACTAGTTATGTTATATTACATGGGTAGTAAGAAACATCTTCCAGGGAGAATAGTTCCGTTAAGGGTTCCTTTCCCTGGGGGTGGCATGCCCTAAAGTGCATGTCCGGACTGCGAAAAAAGCAGAAAAACATCTGGGGGCAGATAAATAAGTGGATAAAAAATCATCTTTTAAGTCACCGACCGAATATTCCCTTAAGAACGCTAGCTTTCGGCTTCACCCAGTCTGAGGTACACATCCGGCTGACCCGACAGTAACAATCGCAGAGGTGCTCCCTTTACCTCCTAGCCGAACAATCGGGAACGTAGGGGTAAGCACAGGAGCCAGGCAACCCAGCTTGGCCAAAACTTAAGTCATATCAATGCATATAATGGTGAATAAAAGGTACATGTGGAGGCTTGACACATGTGCTGGGCATGAAGCCCTTATAATTAAGCTTCTGGTAAAGAAGCCCCCAGGTATAATGAGTGCGGATAGCACATCAATTGCGCGCGAACGTTGCGCAAGTAGGCCCTTTAAGGCTTTGATGAATAGGGTTGAGAAGAAAAAGATAAACAAAAGGCAGCTGAAGTAAAAAAAATTGGACGGGGGGAAAGGGACGAACTCTTAGCCCGGCGCTAGGCATAGAATCTTCGGAGGCGGGCTGCGTTCCATGGGTTCGGCTCGAGTCGGTTATCCGATGCATTTCGCAGACGGTACGCTCCGCCGGTCAGGACTTGATCGATGATGAAGGGGCCTTCCCATTTGGGCTTGAGCTTGTCCTTTTTCTTGTCCGGCAGGCGTAGAACTAGTTCGCCAACGTTGTAAGTCTTGGCCCGTACTTCTCTGCTTTGGTATCTTCAAGCCTGTTGCTGATAAAATGCGGAATGAGCCTTAGCGACGTCGCGTTCTTCCTCCAATGCGTCCAAGCTGTCCTGCCGATCCAACTCGGCTTCTCTTTCTTCGTACATGCGCACTCGAGGTGAGTCATGAATGATGTCGCAGGGCAAAACTGCTTCTGCGTCGTATACCATAAAAAATGGTGTGAATCCGGTAGTACGGTTAGGCGTTGTCCGCAGCCCCCAGAGTACGGAGTCGAGCTCCTCTACCCAGTGCGTGTCAGATTTTGTAAGGGACCGCACTAGTCTGGGTTTGATGCCGCTCATTATTAGACCATTTGCTCGTTCCACTTGACCGTTGGTTTGAGGGTGATAGACTGAAGCGTAATCGAGCTTGATGCCCATATTTTTGCACCATGATTTAACCTCGTCGGCCGTGAAGTTCGTGCCGTTATCGGTGATGATGTTGTGGGGGACACCGTAACGGTGTACTACCCCGGATATGAAGTCTATCACTGGTCCGGACTCTGCCGTTTTAACTGGCTTGGCCTCTATCGATTTGGTGAATTTATCCACCATGACCAATAGGTATCTTTGCTTGTGGGTTCCCCCTTTAAGTGGTCCAACCATGTCAAGCCCCCAGACCGCGAACGGCCAGGTAATGGGTATAGTTTTGAGGGCGGTGGGTGGCATATGGCTCTGATTAGCAAAGAGCTGACAACCGACGCATCTTTGGACTAAGTCCTGAGCATCTACCCAGGCCGTCGGCCAATAAAATCCTGTACGGAATGCCTTTCCTGCAAGGGCCCGGGCTACGGCGTGGTGTCCGCCTAGTCCGGCGTGAATTTCAGCCAGAAGGTCTCGCCCTTCCTCTTCGGAGATACACCTTTGAAGGACTCCGGTTGTGCTTTTTTTATAGAGTTCTCCCTCATGGACCTTGTAGGCTTTAGATCGCTAGACTATGCAGCGGGCCTCATTATGGTCTTCGGGGAGTTCCTGCCTAAGCAAGTAGGCGAGGAATGGTTCTGTCCACGGGGCAATTACTGCCATTATGTCGTGGGCTGAAGGTGTTATGTCATCGGCTGAATCGCCGGTTGGTGCGGCTTGTTCCGGTTTGTTATTTCCGGACTCCTCTTCCCATAGTACGGATGGCTTGAAGAGCCGTTCCAGGAAGATGTTAGGAGGGACAGCGTCGCGTTTTGCGCCGATGCGTGCCAGTACGTCGGCTGCTTGGTTATTATCCCGGGCTACGTGATGGAATTCAAGTCCTTCAAACCGGGCTGACATTTTTAGGACAGCGTTGCGATATGCTGCCATTTTTGGATCTTTGGCGTCAAAGTCTTCGTTTATTTGGGATATTGCGAGGTTTGAATCCCCGCGCACCTCTAGGCGTTGAATGCCCATGGAGATTGCCATCCGGAGACCATGTAAAAGGGCCTCGTATTCGGCTGCATTGTTGGAGTCCGTGTACATTATCTGAAGTATGTATTGGATTGTGTCACCGGTCGGGGATGTCAATACGACGCCAGCCCCCAATCCGGCTAACATTTTAGAGCCGTCGAAGTGCATAATCCAATTGGAGTATGCGCCGTACTCTTTAGGGAGTTCGGCTTCGGTCCATTTAGCGACAAAGTCAGCCAAAACTTGTGACTTTATAGCTCGCCGAGGTTTGTAAGTTATATCAAATGGTAAGAGCTCAATGGCCCATTTTGCAATCCTGCCCGTCGCGTCGCGGTTGTTTATAATGTCGTTAAGTGGTACTTCAGAGGCCACTGTTATCGAACACTCTTGAAAGTAGTGTCGGAGCTTCCGGTATGCCATGAACACCGCGTATGCTATCTTCTGATAGTGCGGGTAATGGGACTTGCAGGGGGGTAACACAGTGGATACATAGTATACTGGTTTTTGAAGAGGGAATTTATGCCCTTCTGTCTCTCGTTCGATGACGAGTACCGCGCTTACAACTTGATGCGTTGCTGCGATGTATAACAACATTGGTTCGCCCAGGTTGGGCGCAGCCAGGACCGGATTTGTTGCCAATATGGCCTTTATTTCTTCGAGTCCGGCGGTGGCAGCATCCGTCCACTCGAAGTGTTTGGTGCGCCTAAGGAGGCGATAGAGGGGCAATGCCTTTTCTCCTAGACGGGAGATAAAGCGGCTTAGAGCCGCCACGCATCCAGTCAATTTTTGTATTGGCTTGAGGTCTTTTGGGATATCTAGCTGTGACAGAGCTCGGATCTTGGTTGGGTTTGCTTCAATTCCTCTACCGGATACGATGAAGCCCAGCAGCTTTCTAGCTGGTACGCCGAAAACGCATTTTTCCGGATTCAGCTTGATGTCATATGCTCTGAGGTTGTCGAATGTGAGCCTCAAGTCGTCTACTAGAGTTTCGACGTGTTTAGTTTTGACGACTACGTCGTCTACGTATGCCTCTACTGTTTTGCCGATCTGGGTAGCCAGACATGTCTGAATCATGCGCTGATATGTTGCACCGGCGTTTTTGAGTCCGAAGGGCATCGTGTTGAAGCAGAATGGTCCATATGGAGTAATGAATGCCGTTGTGGCTTGATCCACTTCTGCCATCTTGATTTGATGATAGCCGGAGTATGCGTCCAGGAAGCACAATGAATCGTGCCCTGCAGTGGCATCGATGATTTGGTCGATGCGGGGAAGGGGGAAGGGATCCTTTGGGCAGGCTTTATTTAGGTCTTTGAAATCGACACATAGGCGCCAGGATTTGTCCTTCTTTGGTACCATTACCAGGTTTGCTAGCCAATCTGGATGTTTGATGTCTCTGATGAATCCGGCTTCCAATAGTTTGGCTAGCTCTTCTCCCATTGCCTGTCTTTTGGGTTCGGAAAATCGTCGAAGAGCCTGTTTGACTGGCTTGAATCCTTTTAGGATGTTTAGGCTGTGTTCTGCCAATCTGCGTGGGATTCCGGGCATATCCGAGGGGTGCCAGGCAAAAATGTCCCAATTTTCCCGAAGGAATTCTCGCAGTGCGGCGTCTACATCAGGGTTCAATTGTGCCCCGATGGAGGCCGTCTTTGTCGGGTCCGTTGGGTGGACCTGGAATTTTACTATTTCATCTGCTGATTTAAAGGAGGTGGACTTGGATCTCTTATCGAGTATCACATCGTCCTTATTCACCATAGAGCGCAGCGCGGTGAGTTCCTCTGCCGCTAGGGCTTCGGATAGTGCCTCTAAGGCTAATGCGGCTGTCTTGTTTTCGGCGCGGAGTGCTATGTCCGGATCACTAACGAGAGTGATTATTCTGCCGGGCCCAGGCATTTTGAGCTTCATGTACCCGTAATGGGGTACGGCTTGAAAAATTGTGAATGCCTCTTGTCCTAATATAGTGTGATATCCGCTGTTGAACGGGGCCACTTGGAACGTGACTTCTTCGGATCTGTAATTGTCCGGCGAGCCGAATACCACATCGAGTGTGATTTTTCCTGTGCAGCGCGCCTCCCGGCTAGGGATTATTCCTCTAAAGGTTGTGCTGCTTCGCTCAATGCGGCTCCAGTCTATTTCCATTTTTTGAAGGGTTTCCTCGTAGATGAGGTTTAATCCGCTGCCGCCATCCATGAGGACTTTTGTAAGTCGAAAGCCGTCCACTATTGGACTAAGTACCAGTGCGGCTGGAGCTTGGGCTGTTCAGAATTTAGGTTCGTCGCTGGCGTTGAAGGTGATGGCTGTGTCGCTCCATGGATTAGTTGTTGCTACTTGGTAGACTTCGGCAAGGCTGCGGATTGTTTGTTTCCGCATATTGTTTGATGCGAAAGTCTCGAAGACTGTTGATACCATACCGGTATTGTTGGAGTGGTTTTCCGGGGCCAGAAGCTCCTCTCCACTTTTGGCCACCTGCCGTAATATCCAACATGCTCGAAGGCTATGTGTTGGGACGGCGCCTTCTGTACTGTGAATTTTACAGGGTCCGCTAAGCCATCCCTCCAGTACGGTTCCGTGCCCTTTATGGGGTATTTGCTTTTTGATTTTTGTATCTGGTGCCTGAGTGTAATGCACCCTTTTGTTGCAGACTAGGGTTATATTCGGGGCCGGATTGTCCCAAAACTTATTTTCGGTTGTCCGGAAACTCTCCATCGCACAGTACTTTCGTACTATGGACACCAGGTCGGCGAAGCATGTAATTTCACGACGGCTGACGGTGTTCAAGATTCCCTCGTCCGTGCAATTATTGCAAAAAATTGAGATTGCGTTTTCCTCTCGGCAGTCCTTTATCCTGTCCATAACCAGGAGGAATCTGGCCCAATAGTGATGTACTGTCTCAGCGGGCTCTAGCCGGATTAGAGATAGATCGCATATGTCTGGGCGGGTGGGTGGAATTAAGTCTGGAACCCTACCCATCTCAAGGCTCGAGGGCCGAGAAGTTTCCAAATTTGGAAGCTTGGATTGCTGGACGTTGTCCAACGAGTCTGGTCCGATGCCTGACTTTAAGTTCAGAGCTTGATCAAAGTCCGTCCCTCCGCGGGAATCCGGCATAGGGGGTTTGGTAGCCCGGACATGACTAGTTTTCAATACAAGAGAAGAGTCGCCGCATTGTTCCTCTACCACTGCAACGTGGTGGGTGACCTGGGGGGAGTTAATCTCTCTCAGATCGGTTTTAAGCCCAATCTGATTGTAGTCTGTAGCGACTCCCAGGGCGGCGATGCGATCCAAGAGCTCATTTACGGACGAGAGCTCTATTGGATCCAGCCGCTCGACGAATTCCGAGCTGACGTGAAGATTGCTTTTGACGACTTGAGAGGTCATTGTCGAAGCGGTAGCCGGACAGGCAGTCATAAGAAAACCACCTAGCCGGATAGTTTGGCCGGCGGCCAAGGCTCCTTTGGCGAAAATACCGTCCTTGAAGACGGGAGGAGGCATCCTTGCTATCGGTGACGGCACAGAGGAACTCTCAATGAAAGCACCAATGTCGGTGTCAAAACCGGTGGATCTCGGGTAGGGGGTCCCGAACTGTGCGTCTAGGCGGATGGTAACAGGAGACAAGGGACACGATGTTTTACCCAGGTTCGGGCCCTCTTGATGGAGGTAAAACCCTACGTCCTGCTTGATTGATATTGATATTGTGGATGTTTACAAGAGTGGATCTACCACGAGATCAAGGAGGCTAAACCCTAGAAGCTAGCCTATGGTATGATTGTAATGGTTGTTGTTGTTGTTGTTGTTCTACGGACTAGAGCCATCCAGTTTATATAGACACCGGAGAGGGCTAGGGTTACATAGAGTCGGTTACAACGATAGGAGATCTACGTATCCGTATCGCCAAGCTTGCCTTCCACGCCAAGGAAAGTCCCATCCGGACACGGGACGAAGTCTTCAATCTTGTATCTTCATAGTCTTGGAGTCCGGTCGATGATGATAGTCCGGCTGATGATAGTTCGGCCGATGATGGTAGTCCGGCTATCCGGACACCCCCTAATCCGGGACTCCCTCAGTAGCCCCCGAACCAGGCTTCAATGACAATAAGTCCAGCATGTGTGTAGTCTTCGGCGTTGCAAGGCGGGTTCTCCTTCAAGTTCTACGTACCTGCCGAACAGTGTCCGGCTTCCTCATCAATGTTGCGCGTCTTGGCTTCCACGCCCAATAACGGCCTTCTTCCACGCGTCGCGCGAATGTGAAAAGCCAGGGTGTCTTTTATGTTTTACCCCCTAGTTGTGCGAATAATCTGCCTATAAGGGAGGCAAGAATCCAGATCCAAATCACCATCTTCCTCCCGCAAATACTCGTCGGAGGTGTCGTTCGTTCGGTACTTGATCGGGACGGATCGTGAAGGTGTACGACTACATCAACCGCGTTGATAAATGATTTCGCTTAGCAATCTTCAAGGGTATGAAGATGCTCTCTCCCTCTTGTAGTTATGCATCTCCATGGATAGATCTTGTGTGTGCGTACAAATTTTTTGTTTTCCATGCAACATTCCCCAACAGTTTGGAGACAGAGAGGGTTAAAGATCATTTTTGTTAGAAGAATTAAATCAAATGTAAATGTTCAAGCTTAAGGATAATGAATTACATATGTATACTTCTATTCTGTGTTAATTCTTAAATTACCAGCTTTTTCTTTAAAAGTTCTTTCCTTCTTACAAAGGGTTCAAACTCTTTCAATGCTTCTTCATCACTAAATTCTTGTAGTTCTCCTTCTTTAAGATCGAGGCCGAGCACAATCTGCAGGAGAAAAGTTGTGTACTTCCAGTTAAAACATTTGATCACGGTAATGATGCAAGTTTTTTTTGCAAGTTTACTTCATACGTTTGCGAATTCTGCAAAGAGTATGGTTTTATCTCTTGTGTTGTATTGTTGCTACTCCGTCCATTCTTCAAACAATCCGTTTGTCATGGAGCCCTCCATTTGTGCATCTCCTTTTCGTAGTTGTTGCATTATGTTTTTTCCTGTAATCCAGTCGTCTCGCTTTGGGCTCTTCTATACATTTAGACTGCAAGCCAAAAAGGTTTACACAAAAAATAGAGTCCCTGGTTAGGTGGCTTTAAAGAGGAGTAGCACTTCTCTGGTTTTATTTAGAAGAGCAACTACTTACTCTATGCATTCGTCATGTCCTTGTTCGCTCATTAGATATTCATAAAGTGATATGGCCTTGTCCATACTATTGAAATCTCCTCGCACAAATGTTGCAATGTTGATTTTTTCCATAGAGCCTGCTCGATGGCTTCACTGACCTCTTTATTCAGATTTTATTTGCTGAGTTGTTCTTAGATGATTGAGTTGTTGAAGGTTCTGCTGATTCTTGCTGCAAGCTTGCCAGATACCGCATGCCTTTTTTGTTGAATTCACGCTTTTCATCCTGAAGTCGTGTTGTTTTGATTTCATCAAATGAAAATCCTGTGTTTATAAGATGATTGTATTTATTTAGTTGGACTGGGTCAAGGCTTAAAAGAAATTCATCAACTTGTTCATGCTTTTCTGTCATTTTGGGGGCTAAGAAGTCTAAAGAGACGGTGCTTGAGGTTCCTTGCTGATCGTTTGTGGATCCTGGAGCAGCATCTCGTTTCATTTTCTCAAGAGTCTTTTGTTGTAAATTCTTCTGGTCGCATGTTGTTGCTAATATGCAGTCTTGAAGACCATGGTGTTTCTTCTGCTCGGAAAGTTGTCCTTATCTAGTCAATACGTCATTGCTTCTATTATCCTCTTTTAAAGTAGTGCATGTTTATTCAAGTGGTTGTGTGCTGAGGATATTGTTGTTGATGTTTTTCTCATTACTGGTGACCGTTACCTCTTCAGATTGGTGTGATATCTTGTCTTCTGGGGGTGGTCGATCTGGTTCTATTTGTGGATCCCTCTATTTGTGATCTATGCAAGTTTCTTTGGCGACGGCGTGGCTACTCACATGCATAAGCTCTTCATGCTCTTAGGTGGTTCTCACATGCATAAGTTTTTCCTTGGGCTCGGGAGTTGGCGGAAACTCTTCTAGTATGTAACATTTTTTCTGTTGCATTTCTTTGTCTCCTATATCGACTTCACTTTTCAACATATCTGCCAGAATCAAAAATAAAAAATCTTATTAGTACCTGGTACGCTGACAAAATTGTGAGGCTTTGTTTCTGAAAATTTCTCCAAAAATATTACTTATTTGTGGAAAGACTAACATGTTGTACATTTGATTAATGATAGTGTGGTATTGCCTCTGTGTTGGCTGATTAGTTAATATGGAATTTTTTCCTCATCTGGTACTTGTTCTGCCTGTAAGGCCACTGTTGTTCCATCTTGGTTGTAGTGCTTCATGTTCATGTTCACGTAGAATGCGCAGTCCATTCTGCATGTAGAGGAATGATTGGTTATTATCGGTGGCCTAGTTATGTCGTGAAAATACCTTCTACTATAGAGGAATGGTAGTAGTAAATGTTGCACTAAAGAAAAGAAAGAAGAGAAATGTTGGAAGTGTTTACGTGTCTTCTCCCTGAATTGGCACCTGCATTTTGACTTTTTTGAAATGGTCGATACTTCTTTGTGAAAGCTGGAGCTCTGTGCTTATGTGCTTCTAGATTTTCTTTAACTTGATGGCTATAGTATTGAAG
The DNA here is from genome assembly GCF_002162155.2 of Triticum dicoccoides. Taxonomy (NCBI): domain Eukaryota; kingdom Viridiplantae; phylum Streptophyta; class Magnoliopsida; order Poales; family Poaceae; genus Triticum; species Triticum dicoccoides. The sequence continues at coordinate 445,972,633 of NC_041381.1, read as the reverse complement.
ATTTCTATTGTGCCTGGATATGCAGTTGAAGAGTCAAGGAGTTCAAAGCGCTTTTTTCCATGTTAAGTGTAACGGTGAAGTAGTGACCGATAGTTTCGTCTTTCTTAAACCCGTGTATCGAACATGGTAGAAAGAACTGCAAAACACAAAATAAAAAGAAAACATTTGGAAATATTCTTAGATTTAGACACGATTTGTCGGTCATAAAAGAGAACTGTGCAGACGTAATTGTATTTTGTTTTTGTAACAGGTGATTTGCTTACCATGTCATAATCTTGCAGTTTTTCTCCTTGTTCTTTATTGAAAAATGTTCCAAGCCTGGTGAAACGTCTCCAACGTATCTATAATTTTTTATTGTTCCATGATGTTATATTATCATTCTTGGATGTTTTACAATCATTTTATAGTCATTTTATATCATTTTTTGGTACTAACCTATTAACATAGTGCCAAGTGCCAGTTGTTGTTTTCTACTTGTTTTTTACTTCGCAGGAAATCAATACCAAATGGAGTCCAAACACAGTGAAACTTTTTGTGGATTTTTTCTGGACCAGAAGACATCTAGCGGGCCAAAGGAGTACCGGAGGGTCGTCCCGTGGTGAGCATAAGACACCAGGGTGCGCCCAGGGGCCCAGGCATGCCCTAGTGGGTTGTGCCCACCACAGTGGCCTCCCACACCGCCTCTTTTCTATATAAATCTCCAAATATTCGAGAAACCCTAGGGGAGTCAACAAAATATTATTCCAGATGCCGCAAGTTCCAGAACCACCAGATCCAATATATAAACACCATCACGGAGGGGTTCATCATCCTCATTGGTGCCTCTCCAAGGATGCGTGAGTAGTTCTTTGTAGACCTATGGGTCTGTAGTAAGTAGCTATATGGCTTCCTCTCTCTCTCTCTCTTGATTATCAATACAATGGTCTCTTGGAGATCCATATGATGTAACTCTTTTGTGGTGTGTTTGTTGGGATCCCATGAACTTTGTGTTTATGATCAGATCAATCTTTTTATATCCATGAAAGTTATTTGAGTCTTCTTTGATCTCTTATATGCATGATTGCTTATAGCCTCATATTTCTTCTCCGATATTGGGTTTTGTTTGGCCAACTTGATCTATTTATCTTGCAATGGGAAGAGGTGCTTTGTAATGGGTTCGATCTTACGGTGCTTGATCCCAGTGACAGAAGGGGAACCGATACGTATGTATTGTTGCTATTAAGGATAACAAGATGGGGTCTATTTCTACATGAATAGATCTTGTCTACATCATGTCATCGTTCTTATTGCATTACTCCGTTTTTCCATGAACTTAATACACTTATGCATGCTGGATAGCAGTCGATGTGTGGAGTAATATTAGTAGATGCAGGCAGGAGTCAGTCTACTAATCTTGGACGTGATGCCTATATAATGATCATTGCCTGGATATCATCATGATTATTTGAAGTTCTATCAATTGCCCAACAGTAATTCGTTAATCCATCGTTTGTTATTTTTCTCGAGAGAAGCCAATAGTGAAACCTACGGGCGCCGAGTCTTTTCTCCAATATATTTGCCTTTGTGATCTATTTTATTTGCCTTTTACTTTCAGATCTATTAAACCAAAAATACAGAAATACCTTGTTGCACTTTATTTTATTTGGCGTTCGATCTATCAATCTATACAAATTTCTCACGTCCGCTTGCCAATTTTTGGCACCGTTGCCCAAAAGGGATTGACAACCCCTTTAACACGTCGAGTTGTGAGTATTTGTTATTTGTGTGTAGGAGCTGATTACGTGGCATTGCGTGGTTCTCCTACTGGTTCGATAACCTTAATCTCATCACTGAGGGAAATGCCTACCGTTGATGTGCTGCATCATCCCCTCCTCTTTGGAGAAATACCGACGTAGTTCTAGCAGACATCAAAAGGAATTTCTGGCGCCATTGCCGGGGAGACATCATCAACACCTACCAGGTTCCTAAACACGAATCTCATCTCCTTGCAATTTACGTTATTTGCCATTTGCCTCTCATTTTCCTCTCCCGCACATCACAAAAAAAATGTCATTTTATTCGCCCCTCTTCTTTGTTCGTCGTCTTCTTGTCGGATCTATTCATGCTCTTGCTTTCTAGCCATCATGGCTAGTCCTCCCCTCATTATTTGCACCTCCGAGAACGAAGTTCTCAATTTTAAGCAAAGAGGAGGATAAAGCCTAAAAGATGCTTGGTATAGGATTTGCAATGCTAATAACAAATCTATTCATAAGCAATCCACTATTGTTCTTCTTCAAAAAAAATATGTGGGAATCACTACTTGGTTTAGATTTGTTCTAGACACCATTACCGGAGGAAATTTCTTAAGTTGTCCTCCTCTTTATGCTTTGAATGCTTTGGGAAGTTTAGTGGGTTCTCCCCTAATTATTATCAATGAAACAACTTTGACTCTTGAGCACGTTATGCAAAGATTAGATGTTATTGAAAAGGGAATGCTCACTAAGGAACATATTGAAAATTTGGATAAAAAGATGCATAATCTTGCTAATAAAATTGGGGCAAAAGCGGGTGATGTTTTTAGATTGCTAAAAGAGAAGGAACCCATAGTTAATGAAAGAATTGAAGAGAGTCCTTCTCGCATTGATAAATTGGGAGAAATCTTTAGTAACTTGGGCACTGCTTTTTCTTCAGTTAATACTATTGAGAAAACACCCATAAAAAGTTGTAAGAACAAGGGGGCCACTTCTAGTAATAACAAAGAGGATCTTAAAATGATTAGTGTTAACCTCAACTTTATTGAAGTAATAAAATGTCCTATTTATAAAAGCAAATTCCTTGACCTTGTCCCTAGAAGCATTATTGTTGAGTAAATATGCTAAATCTTTGAAGAAAATGTGCGATTGAGGAGTTTGAGAACAAGGATGACAATACTTGAGATCTTGGTGTTATGCCTAGCTAGGGGTGTAAAACGATAGCGCTCGTTGGGAGGCAACCCAACTTGTATATTTTTGCTTTTTAGTTTTCTTGTTGTTTTCAATAAAATACCCAATTATGCCTCTGTTTAAATGTGTTTTTGTGGTTTAAATTAGTATTTGTGCCAAGCAAAGCCTTTGGGATGATTTGGGCAATAGTTGATTTGATCTTGTTGGAAAATAGAAACTTTTGCGCCCAATGCAGAAAATCCTAAAAATCAGAAGAGCGTGATAAATTTCTGAATTTTTTTACACAAGATTGATATAAAAATTTCCTGTGTCGTCCTAATTTTTCAAAAAATTTGGAGTTACAGAAATTACGAAGTGTTCAGGTTGCTACAGACTATTCTATTTTTGACAGATTTTGTTTTCTTTAGGTTGTGTGCTTGTTTTGATGATTCTGTGGTTTTCTTTGAAGAGTTTTTGCCACAGAAAAGTTGGAATACAGTAGATATGATGCAAGAATAAAACAAGAATTGGTTTTATAGAGTACTTATAGTAGTGATTTGCTTTGTTATACTAACGGATCTCACGAAGGTTTTGTTGAGTTTTGTGTGATTGAAGTTTTGAAGTTTTGGGTGATGTTACAATGGATGAAGGAATAAGGAGTAAGAAGAGCCTAAGTTTGGGGATGTCCATGGCATCACAAGCTATTATCCAAAGAGAAGCAAGCAACTAAGCTTGGGGATGCCTGAGTGGCATCCCCTCTTTCTTCTAACGACCATCGGTATTTTACTCGAAGCTATATTTTTATTCATCACATATTATGAGTTTTGCTTGGAGCATCTTGTATGATGTGAGTCTTTTATTATTTCTTTTTAATAAGTGTCCTTGCTGTACACACCTATTTGAGAGAGCCAAAATTATGCCATGACTTGTTAAAATCGCTCTCTATGCTTCACTTAAATCTTTATGAGCTATGGAATTGCTCTAGTGCTTCACTTACATCTTTTTGAGCACGGTGTGCTTTAGTATTTTCAAGAAATTATCTCTTGCTTTACTTAGATTAACTTGAGAAAAAAGAATTATGATGCTCATGATCTTCACTTATATTTGTTTGAGCTTATCAAAAGCAACACATGAAATTAGTTCCAAAGTGATAGATATCCAAGAAGGATATAATAAAAACTTTCATGGAGACCATTGGACAAAATAAACTTGATACCTTGTAATAGTTTTGAGATATGATGATAGTGATATGTGAGCCATGTTAATGAGTAATTATGTCTTAGTAAGAATATTGATGTTAAGGTTCATGATTCCCTATGCAAGCACGAAAGTCAATAGTCATGCAATGAAATTATATCCTACTTGTGTTGCACTATTCGGTGTTGGTTATGTTTAATGTTCACTTATGATGGTTTTCGTTCCTTGGTTGGTCGCTTCTCAATCTTTTGCTAGCCTCCACTTTGTACTAAGTAGAAATACTACTTGTCCATCCAAATCCTAAAACCAAAGTTATGCCAAATGAGTCCACCATACCTACCTATATGCGGTATTTTCAAGCCGTTCTAAGCAAATCTGTATGTGCCAACTCTAATTTTCAAAATAATTTTCTCTTTTGTGTGCCCATACCGCTCGCGAGGCAGTGAGGGGTGGCCAATGTTTTTCATGCTAGATGTGTTATTCTCAAGATGAGTGTTTATTCACTTGTCATTGCACAAGAGTATGGCGGTAATAGGGATTCCCAATCCTGAAATTGTTGGGGAACGTTGCAGAAAATTAAAATTTTTCCTACGGTTTCACCAAGATCCATCTATGAGTTCATCTAAGCAACGAGTCTAGGGAGAGAGTTTGCATCTACATACCACTTGTAGATCGCGTGCGGAAGCTTGCAAGGTGATGATGTAGTCGTACTCGATGTGATCCAAATCACCGATGACCAGCGCCGAACGGACGGCACCTCCGCGTTCAACACACGTACGGGATGGGAGACGTCTCCTCCTTCTTGATACAGCAAGGGGGAAGGAGAGGTTGATGAAGATCCAGCAGCACGACGGCGTGGTGGTGGATGCAGGGCGTCACAGCAGCAGGGCTTCGCCGAGACTACGAGGGAGAGACGTAACGGGGGGAGGTGGAGGCGCCAGGGGCTGGTGTATGAAGTCCCTCCTCTCCCCCACTATATATAGGGGTGCCAGGGGGGGCGCCGGCCCTAGTAGATGAGATCTACTAGGGGGGGCGGCGGCCTAGGGGAGGTTTTCCTCCCCCCCAAGGCACCTAGGGGTGCCTTCCACCACTAGGACTCCTCCTAGGGGGAAACCCTAGGCGCATGGGCCTATAGGGGCTGGTGCCCTTGGCCCATGATGGCCAAGGCGCACCCCCTACAGCCCATGTGGCCCCCCGGGACAGGTGGCCCCACCCGGTGGACCCCCGGGACCCTTCCGGTGGTCCCGGTACAATACCGATAACCCCGAAACTTGTCCCGATGCCCGAAATAGCACTTCCTATATATAATTCTTTACCTCCGGACCATTCCGGAACTCCTCGTGACGTCCGGGATCTCATCCGGGACTCCGAACAACATTCGGGTTTCTGCATATTCATATCTTCATAACCCTAGCGTCACCGAACCTTAAGTGTGTAGACCCTACGGGTTCGGGAGACATGCAGACATGACCGAGACTCTCTCAGTCAATAACCATCAGCGGATCTGGATACCCATGATGGCTCCCACATGCTCCTCGATGTTGTCATCGGATGAACCATTATGTCGAGGATTCGATCAAACCCTGTATGCAATTCCCTTTGTCAATCGGTACGTTACTTGCCCGAGACTCGATCGTCGGTATCCCAATACCTTGTTCAGTCTCGTTACCGACAAGTCACTTTACTCGTACCGTAATGCATGATCCCGTGTCCAACACCTTGGTCACATTGAGCTCAATATGATGATGCATTACCGAGTGGGCCCAGAGATACCTCTCCGTCATACGGAGTGACAAATCCCAGTCTCGATCTGTGTCAACCCAACAGCTACTTTCGGAGATACCTGTAATGCACCTTTATAGTCACCCAGTTACGTTGTGACGTTTGATACACCCAAGGCACTCTTACGGTATCCGGGAGTTACACGATCTCATGGTCGAAGGAAGAGATACTTGACACTTGCAAAGCTCTAGCAAAAAGAACTACACGATCTTTTATGCTATGCTTAGGATTGGGTCTTGTCCATCACATCATTCTCCTAATGATGTGATCCCGTTATCAATGACATCCAATGTCCATAGTCAGGAAACCATGACTATCTGTTGATCACAACGAGCTGGTCAACTAGAGGCTTACCAGGGACATAGTGTGGTCTAAGTATTCACACGTGTATTACGATTTCCGGATAACACAGTTATAGCATGAATAAAAGACAATTATCATGAACAATGAAATATAATAATACTTTTATTATTGCCTCTAGGGCATATTTCCAACAGTCTCCCACTTGCACTAGAGTCACCAATCTAGTTACATTGTGATGAATCGAACACCCATAGAGTTCTGGTGTTGATCATGTTTTGCACGCGAGAGAGGTTTAGTCAGCGGATCTGCGACATTCAGATCCGTGTGCACTTTGCAAATCTCTATGTCTCCATCTTGAACATTTTCACGGATGGAGTTGAAACGACACTTGATGTGCCTGGTCTTCTTGTGAAACCTGGGCTCCTTTGCGAGGGCAATTGCTCCAGTGTTGTCACAGAAGAGTTTGATCGGCCCTGACGCATTGGGTATGACTCCTAGGTCGGTGATGAACTCCTTCACCCAAATCGCTTCATGTGCTGCCTCCGAGGCTGCCATGTACTCCGCTTCACACGTAGATCCCGCCACGACGCTCTGCTTGCAGCTGCACCAGCTTACTACTCCACCATTCAACATATACACGTATCCGGTTTGTGACTTCATCCGGATCTGAGTCGAAGCTAGCGTCGACGTAACCCTTTACGACGAGCTCTTCGTCTCCTCCATAAACGAGAAACATGTCCTTTGTCCTTTTCAGGTACTCCAGGATATTCTTGACCGCTGTCCAGTGTTCCTTGCCGGGATTACTTTGGTATCTTGCTACCAAACTTACGGCAAGGTTTACATCGGGTCTGGTACACAGCATGGCATACATAATAGATCCTATGGCTGAAGCATAGGGGATGACACTCATCTCTTCTTTATCTTTTGCCATGGTCGGTGACTGAGCTGAGCTCAGTCTCATACCTTGTAACATAGGCAAGAACCCCTTCTTGGACTGATCCATTCTGAATCTCTTCAAAATCTTATCAAGGTATGTGCTTTGTGAAAGACCTATGAGGTGTCTCGATCTATCTCTATAGATCTTGATGCCTAATATATAAGCAGCTTCTCCAAGGCCCTTCATTGAAAAACACTTATTCAAGTAGGCCTTAATGCTGTTCAGAAATTCTATATTATTTCCCATCAGGAGTATGTCATCTACATATAATATGAGAAATGCTACAGAGCTCCCACTCACTTTCTTGTAAACGCGGGCTTCTCCATAAGTCTGCATAAACCCAAACGCTTTGATCATCTCATCAAAGCGAATGTTCCAACTCCGAGATGCTTGCACCAGTCCATAAATGGATCGCTGGAGCTTGCATACTTTGTTAGCGTTCCGAGGATCGACAAAACCTTCCGGCTGCATCATATACAGTTCTTCCTTAAGATGCCCGTTAAGGAATGCTGTTTTGACGTCCATCTGCCATATCTCATAATCATAGTATGCGGCAATTGCTAACATGATTCGGACGGACTTTAGCTTCGCTACGGGAGAGAATGTCTCGTCGTAGTCAATCCCTTGAACCTGTCGATAACCCTTAGCGACAAGTCGGGCTTTATAGATGGTAACATTACCATCCGCGTCCGTCTTCTTCTTAAAGATCCATTTGTTTTCTATCGCTCGCCGATCATCGGGCAAGTCTGTCAAAGTCCATACTTTGTTTTCATACATGGATTCTATCTCGGATTTCATGGCTTCAAGCCATTTGTTGGAATCCGGGCCCGCCATTGCTTCTTCATAGTTCGAAGGTTCATTGTTGTCTAACAACATGATTTCCAGGACAGGGTTGCCGTACCACTCTGGTGCGGAACGTGTCCTTGTGGACCTACGAAGTTCAGCAGTAACTTGATCCGAAGTACCTTGATCATTATCATGGTTTTCCTCTTCAGTTGGTGTGGGCATCACAGGAACGGTTTCCTGTGCTGCGTTACTATCCCGCTCAAGAGGTAGTACTTCATCGAGTTCTACTTTCCTCCCACTTACTTCTTTCGAGAGAAACTCTTTTTCCAGAAAGCATCCGTTCTTGGCAACAAAGATCTTGCCTTCGGATCTTAAGTAGAAGGTGTACCCTACAGTTTCCTTAGGGTATCCTATGAATACGCATTTTTCCGACTTGGGTTCGAGCTTTTCAGGTTGAAGTTTCTTGACATAAGCTTCGCATCCCCAAACTTTTAGAAACGACAGCTTAGGTTTCTTTCCAAACCATAATTCATACGGTGTCGTCTCAACGGATTTAGACGGTGCCCTATTTAAAGTGAATGTAGCTGTCTCTAGAGCGTATCCCCAAAATGATAGCGGTAAATCAGTAAGAGACATCATAGACCGCACCATATCCAATAGAGTGCGATTACGACGTTCGGACACACCGTTTCGCTGAGGTGTTCCAGGCGGCGTGAGCTGTGAAACGATTCCACATTTCTTTAAGTGTGTACCAAATTCGTGACTTAAGTATTCACCTCCATGATCTGATCATAAGAATTTTATCTTTCGGTCACGTTGATTCTCCACCTCATTCTGAAATTCCTTGAACTTTTCAAAGGTCTCAGACTTGTGTTTCATTAAGTAGACATACCCATATCTACTCAAGTCATCTGTGAGAGTGAGAACATAACGATATCCTCCGCGAGCCTCAACGCTCATTGGACCGCACACATCGGTATGTATGATTTCCAACAAGTTGGTTGCTCGCTCCATTGTTCCGGAGAACGGAGTCTTGGTCATTTTGCCCAAGAGGCATGGTTCGCACGTGTCAAACGATTCATAATCAAGAGACTCTAAAAGTCCATCGGCATGGAGCTTCTTCATGCGCTTGACACCAATGTGACCAAGGCGGCAGTGCCACAAGTATGTGGGACTATCGTTATCAACTTTAAATCTTTTGGCATCTACACTATGAACATGTGTAATATTACGCTCGAGATTCATTAAGAATAAAACATTGACCATCGGAGCATGACCATAAAACATATCTCTCATATAAATCGAACAACCATTATTCTCAGACTTAAATGAGTAGCCATCTCGTATTAAACGAGATCCTGATACAATGTTCATGCTCAAACTTGGCACTAAATAACAATTATTAAGGTTCAAAACTAATCCCGTAGGTAAATGTAGAGGCAGCGTGCCGACGGCGATCACATCGACTCTGGAACCATTCCCGACGCGCATCGTCACCTCGTCCTTTGCCAGTCTCCGTTTATTCCTCAGCTCCTGCTGTGAGTTACAAATATGAGCAACGGCACCGGTATCAAATACCCAGGAGTTACTACGATTACTGGTAAGGTACACATCAATCACATGTATATCAAATATACCTTTGGTGTTGCCGGCCTTCTTATCCGCTAAGTATTTGGGGCAGTTCCGCTTCCAGTGACCCTTCCCCTTGCAATAAAAGCACTCAGTCTCAGGCTTGGGTCCATTCTTTGACTTCTTCCCAGTAACTGGCTTACCAGGCGCGGCAACATCTTTGCCGTCCTTCTTGAAGTTCTTCTTACCCTTGCCCTTCTTGAACTTAGTGGTCTTATTGACCATCAACACTTGATGTTCTTTCTTGATTTCCGCCTCTGCTGACTTCAGCATCGAGAACACTTCAGGAATGGTCTTTTCCATTCCCTGCATGTTGTAGTTCATCACAAAGCTCTTGTAGCTTGGTGGGAGCGACTGGAGGATTCTGTCAATGACCGCCTCATCTGGGAGGTTAATGTTCAGCTGGGTCATACGGTTGTGCAACCCAGACATCTTCAGGATGTGCTCACTGACAGAACTGTTTTCCTCCATCTTACAACTGTAGAATTTGTCGGAGACATCATATCTCTCGACCCGGGCATGAGCTTGAAAAACTAGTTTCAGCTCTTCGAACATCTCATATGCTCCGTGATGCTCAAAACGCTTTTGGAGCCCCGGTTCTAAGCTGTAAAGCATGCCGCACTGAACGAGGGAGTAATCATCAGCGCGAGTTTGCCAAGCATTCATAATGTCTTGGTTCTCTGGGACGGGAGTGTCACCTAGCGGTCCTTCTAGGACATATTGTTTCCTGGCAGCTATGAGGATGATCCTCAGGTTCCGGACCCAGTCCGTATAGTTGCTGCCATCATCTTTCAGCTTGGTTTTCTCAAGGAACACGTTGAAGTTCATGTTGACATTAGCGTTGGCCATTGATCTACAAGACATATTTGCAAAGGTTTTAGACTAAGTTCATGATAATAAAGTTCTAATCAAATTATGAACTCCCACTTAGATTAGACATCCCTTTTAGTCATCTAAGTGTTACACGATCCGAGTCGACTAGGCCGTGTCCGATCTGTTGGAAATATGCCCTAGAGGCAATAATAAAAGTATTATTATTATATTTCCTTGTTCATGATGATTGTCTTTTATTCATGCTATAACTGTATTATCCGGAAATCGTAATACACGTGTGAATACATAGACCACAATAAGTCCCTAGTGAGCCTCTAGTTGACTAGCTCGTTGTGATCAACAGATAGTCATGGTTTCCTGGCTATGGACATTGGATGTCGTTGATAACGGGATCACATCATTAGGAGAATGATGTGATGGACAAGACCCAATCCTAAGCATAGCACAAAGATCGTGTAGTTCGTTTGCTAGAGCTTTGCCAATGTCAAGTATCTCTTCCTTTGACCATGAGATCGTGTAACTCCTGGATACCGTAGGAGTGCTTTGGGTGTATCAAACGTCACAACGTAACTGGGTGACTATAAAGGTGCACTACAGGTATCTCCAAAAGTATCTATTGTTTTATGCGGATCGAGACTGGGATTTGTCACTCCGTGTAAACGGAGAGGTATCTCTGGGCCCACTCGGTAGGACATCATTATATGCGCAATGTGACCAAGGAGTTGATCACGGGATGATGTGTTACGGAACGAGTAAAGTGACTTGCCGGTAACGAGATTGAACAAGGTATTGGATACCGACGATCGAATCTCGGGCAAGTAACATACCGATAGACAAAGGGAATTGTATACGGGATCGATTGAGTCCTTGACATCGTGGTTCATCCGATGAGATCATCGTGGAACATGTGGGAGCCAACATGGGTATCCAGATCCCGCTGTTGGTTATTGACCGGAGAACGTCTCGGTCATGTCTGCATGTCTCCCGAACCCGTAGGGTCTACACACTTAAGGTTCGATGACGCTAGGGTTATAAAGGAAGCTTGTATGTGGTTACCGAATGTTGTTCGGAGTCCCGGATGAGATCCGGGACGTCACGAGGAGTTCCGGAATGGTCCGGAGGTAAAGATTTATATATAGGAAGTCCTGTTTCGGCCATCGGGACAAGTTTCGGGGTCATCGGTATTGTACCGGGACCACCGGAAGGGTCCCGGGGGCCCACCGGGTGGGGCCACCTGCCCCGGGGGGCCACATGGGCTGTAGGGGGTGCGCCTTGGCCTACATGGGCCAAGGGCACCAGCCCCTAGAGGCCCATGCGCCAAGATAAAGGAAAAAGGGGAGAGTCCTAAAGGGGGAAGGCACCTCCGAGGTGCCTTGGGGAGGATGGACTCCTCCCCCCTCCTTAGCCGCACCCCTTCCTTGGAGGAGGGGGCAAGGCTGCGCCTCCCCCCTCTCCCCTGCCCCTATATATAGTGGAGGGGAGGGAGGGCATCCACACCTGAGCCTTTGGCACCTCCCTCCCTCCCGTGACACCTCCTCCTCTCCCGTAGGTGCTTGGCGAAGCCCTGCAGGATTGCCACGCTCCTCCATCACCACCACGCCGTTGTGCTGCTGCTGGATGGAGTCTTCCTCAACCTCTCCCTCTCTCCTTGCTGGATCAAGGCGTGGGAGACGTCACCGGGCTGTACGTGTGTTGAACGCGGAGGTGCCGTCCGTTCGGCACTTGATCATCGGTGATCTGAATCACGACGAGTACGACTCCATCAACCCCGTTCACTTGAACGCTTCCGCTTAGCGATCTACAAGGGTATGTAGATGCACTCCCCTTTCTACTCGTTGCTGGTCTCTCCATAGATAGATCTTGGTGTTACGTAGGAAAATTTTGAATTTCTGCTACGTTCCCCAACAGTGGCATCATGAGCTAGGTCTATTGCGTAGATTCTTTGCACGAGTAGAACACAAAGTAGTTGTGGGCGTTGATGTTGTTCAATATGCTTACCGTTACTAGTCCAATCTTGTTTCGACGGTATTGTGGGATGAAGCGGCCCGGACCGACCTTACACGTACTCTTACGTGAGACAGGTTCCACCGATTGACATGCACTTGATGCATAAGGTGGCTAGCGGGTGCCAGTCTCTCCCACTTTAGTCGGAACGGATTCGATGAAAAGGGTCCTTATGAAGGGTAAATAGCAATTGGCATATCACGTTGTGGTTTTGCGTAGGTAAGAAACGTTCTTGCTAGAAACCCATAGCAGCCACGTAAAACATGCAAACAACAATTAGAGGACGTCTAACTTGTTTTTGCAGGGTATGCTATGTGATGTGATATGGCCAAAAGGATGTGATGAATGATATATTGTGATGTATGAGATCATGTTCTTGTAATAGGATTCACGACTTGCATGTCGATGAGTATGACAACCGGCAGGAGCCATAGGAGTTGTCTTTATTTATTGTATGACCTGCGTGTCATTGAACAACGCCATGTAAATTACTTTACTTTATTGCTAAACGCGTTAGCCATAGAAGTAGAAGTAGTCGTTGGCGTGACAACTTCATGAAGACACGATGATGGAGATCATGGTGTCATGCCGGTGACGATGATGATCATGGAGCCCCGAAGATGAAGATCAAAAGGAGCAAAATGATATTGGCCATATCATGTCACTATTTGATTGCATGTGATGTTTATCATGTTTATGCATCTTGTTTACTTAGGACGACGGTAGTAAATAAGATGATCCCTTACAAAATTTCAAGAAGTGTTCTCCCCTAACTGTGCACCGTTGCTACAGTTCGTCGCTTCTAAGCACCATGTGATGATCGGGTGTGATGGATTCTTACGTTCACATACAACGGGTGTAAGACAGTTTTACACAGCGAAAACACTTAGGGTTAACTTGACGAGCCTAGCATGTGCAGACATGGCCTCGGAACACGGAGACCGAAAGGTCGAGCATGAGTCGTATAGTAGATACGATCAACATGAAGATGTTCACCGATGATGACTAGTCCGTCTCACGTGATGATCGGACACGGCCTAGTTGACTCGGATCATGTGATCACTTAGATGACCAGAGGGATGTCTATCTAAGTGGGAGTTCATAAGATGAACTTAATTATCCTGAACATAGTCAAAAAGTTTTTGCAAATTATGTCGTAGCTCGCGCTATAGTTCTACTGTTTTAGATATGTTCCTGGAGAAATTATAGTTGAAAGTTGATAGTAGCGATTATGCGATCACTAGAACGCTTATGTCCTTAATGCACTGCTCAGTGTGCTGAACCCCAAATGTCGTTTGTGGATGTTTTGAACATCGAACATACACCTTTTGATAACTACATGATAGTTCAGTTAAATGGTTTAAGTAGAGGCACCAAAGACGTTTTTCGAAACATCGCGGAACATATGAGATGTTTCAAGGGCTGAAATTAGGATTTCAGGCTCATGCCCACGTCAAGAGGTATAAGACCTCCGACGATTTTCTTAGCCTGCAAACTAAGGGAGAAAAGCTTAATCGTTGAGCTTGTGCTCAGATTGTCTGAGTGCGACAATCACTTGAATCGAGTGGGAGTTGATCTTCCAGATGAGATAGTGATGTTTCCCCAAATTTATTGCCACCAAGCTGCTAGAGCTTCGTGATGAACTATAACATATCAAGGATAGAGATGATGATCCTTGAGGTATTCACGTTGTTTGACATCGCGAAAGTAGAAATCAAAAAGGAGCATCAATTGTTGATGGTTGATGAAACCACTAGTTTCAAGAAGGGCAAGGGAAAGAAGGGATACTTCATGAAACGGCAAATCGGCTGCTGCACTAGTGAAGAAACCCAAGGTTGAACCCAAACCCGAGACTAAGTGCTTCTGTAATAAGGGGAACAGCTACTGGAGCAGCATTACCCTAGATACTTGGTAGATGAGAAGGCTGGCAAGGTCGATAGAAGTATATTGGATATACATTATGTTAATGTGTACTTTACTAGTACTCCTAGTAGCACCAGGGTATTAGATACCGGATCGGTTGCTAAGTGTTAGTAACTCGAAATAAAAAGCTACGGAATAAACGGAGACTAGCTAAAGGTGAGCTGACGATATGTGTTGGAAGTGTTTCCAAGTTTGATGTGATCAAACATCGCACGCTCCCTCTACCATCAAGATTAGTATTAAACCTGGATGGTTTATTGAATCTCGATCGTAGTGATACACATTTTCATGCCAAAAGATATAAGATAGTAATGATAGTACCACTTACTTGTGGCACTGCCATGTAAGTCATAATGGTATAAAACGCATGAAGAAGCTCCATGTTGATGGATCTTTGGACTCACTCGTTTTTGAAAAGTTTGAGACATGCGAACCATGTCTATTGGTGTATACGCATGAAGAAACTCCATGCAGATGGATCGTTTGGACTCACTTGATTTTGAATCACTTGAGATATGCAAATCATACCACATGGGCAAGATGACTGAAAAGCCTCGTTTTCAGTAAGATGGAACAAGATAGCAACCTGTTGGAAGCAACACATTTTGATGTGTGCAGTCCAATGAGTGCTGAGGCATGCCGTGAATATCATTATGTTCTTACTTCACAGATGATTCGAGTAAATGTTGAGTATATTTACTTGATGAAACACAAGTCTGAATTATTGAATGGTTCAAGTAATTTCAGAGTGAAGTAGCAGATCATTGTGACAAGAGGATAAAATGTCTATGATATGATCATAGAGATGAATATCTGAGTTACGAGTTTTGGCACACAATTAAGACATTGTGGAAATTGTTTCGCAATTAATACCGCCTGGAACACCATAGTGTGATGGTGTGTCCGAACATCATAGTTGCACCCTATTGGATATGGTGCGTACCATGATGTCTCTTATCGAATTGCCACTATCGTTCATGGGTTAGGCATTAGAGACAACCACATTCACTTTAAATAGGGCACCACGTAATTCCGTTGAGACGACACCGTATGAATTATGGTTTAGAGAAACCTAAGTTGTCGTTTCTTAAAAGTTTGGGGCTGCGACGCTTATATGAAAAAGTTTCAGGTTGATAAGCTCGAACCCAAAGCGGATAAAATGCATCTTCATAGGAAACCCAAAACAGTTGGGTATACCTCCTAATTCAGATCCGAAAGCAATATGGATTGTTTCTAGAATCGGGTCCTTTCTCGAGGAAAAGTTTCTCTCGAAAGAATTGAGTGGGAGGATGGTGGAGACTTGATGAGGTTATTGAACCGTCTCTTCAACTAGTGTGTGACAGGGCACAGGGAGTTGTTCCTGTGGCACCAACACCAATTGAAGTGGAAGCTTATGATATTGATCATGAAACTTCGGATCAAGTCACTCCCAAACCTCGTAGGATGACAAGGATGCGTACTACTTCAGAGTGGTACGTAATCCTGTCTTGGAAGTCATGTTGCTGGACAACAATGAACCTACGAGCTATGGAGAAGAAATGGTGAGCCCGGATTCCGATAAATGGCTTGAGGCCATAAAATCCGAGAGAAGATCCATGTATGAGTACAGATGGATTTCAAAAGGAAGACGGACAATGATGGTAAATGTCACCATTAAGAAAGCTCGACTTGTCGTTAAGATGTTTTCCGACAAGTTCAAGGAGTTGACTACGATGAGATTTTCTCACTCGTAGCGATGCTAAGAGTCTGTTGGAATTATATTAGTGATTACTGCATTATTTATGAAATCTTGCAGATAGGATGTCAAAACATTGTTTCCTCGAAGATTTTCTTGAGGAAAGGTTGTATGTGATACAACCGGAAGGTTTTGTCAATCCCGAAAGATGCTAATAAGTATGCAAAGCTCCAGCAATCCTTCTAAGGACTGGAGTGAGCATCTCGGAGTTGGAATGTATGCTTTGATGATGATCAAAGATTTTGGGTTTGTACAAAGTTTATGAGAAACTTGTATTTCCAAAGAAGTGAGTGGGAGCACTATAGAATTTCTGATGAGTATATGTTGTTGACATATTGATGATCAGAAATGATGTAGAATTTCTAGAAAGCATATAGGGTTATTTGAAAGGTGTTTTTCAATGGAAAGCCTGGATTAAGCTACTTGAACATTGAGCATCAAGATCTATAAGGATAGATCAAAATGCTTAATAATACTTTCAAATGAGCACATACCTTGACATGATCTTGAAGGTGTTCAAGATGGACCAGTCAAAGAAGGAGTTCTTGCCTGAATTGTAAGGTACGAAGTTAAGACTTAAAGCTCGACCACGGCAGAATAGAGAGAAAGGACGAAGGTCGTCCCCTATGCTTAAGACGTAGGCTCTTCAGTATGCTATGCTGTGTACCGCACCTGAAGTGTGCCTTGCCATGAGTCAGTCAAGGGGTACAAGAGTGATCCAAGAATGGATCATAGGACAGCGGTCAAAGTTATCCTTAGTAACTAGTGGACTAAGGAATTTTCTCGATTATGGAGGTGGTAAAAGAGTTCGTCGTAAAGGTTACGTCGATGCAAGCTTAACACCTATCCAGATAGCTCTAAGTAGAGATACCAGATACATATAATGGAGCAACAATTTAGCATAGCTCCAAGTAGAACAGTTATTTGGAATAGGTCCAAATAGAGCGTGGTAGCTGCATCTAGGAGATGACATAGAGATTTGTAAAGCACACACGGATCTGAAAGGTTCAGACCCGTTGACTAAAACCTCTCTCACGAGCAACATGATCAAACATAAAACTCATTGAGTGTTAATCACATAGTGATGTGAACTAGACTACTGACTCTAGTAAACTCTTGGGTATTAGTCACATGGCGATGTGACCTGTGAGTGTTAATCACATGGCGATGTGAACTAGATTATTGACTCTAGTGCAAGTGGGAGACTGTTGGAAATATGCCCTAGAGGCAATAATAAAAGTATTATTATTATATTTCCTTGTTCATGATGATTGTCTTTTATTCATGCTATAACTGTATTATCCGGAAATCGTAATACACGTGTGAATACATAGACCACAATAAGTCCCTAGTGAGCCTCTAGTTGACTAGCTCGTTGTGATCAACAGATAGTCATGGTTTCCTGGCTATGGACATTGGATGTCGTTGATAACGGGATCACATCATTAGGAGAATGATGTGATGGACAAGACCCAATCCTAAGCATAGCACAAAGATCGTGTAGTTCGTTTGCTAGAGCTTTGCCAATGTCAAGTATCTCTTCCTTTGACCATGAGATCGTGTAACCCCTGGATACCGTAGGAGTGCTTTGGGTGTATCAAACGTCACAACGTAACTGGGTGACTATAAAGGTGCACTACAGGTATCTCCGAAAGTATCTATTGTTTTATGCGGATCGAGACTGGGATTTGTCACTCCGTGTAAACGGAGAGGTATCTCTGGGCCCACTCGGTAGGACATCATCATATGCGCAATGTGACCAAGGAGTTGATCACGGGATGATGTGTTACGGAACGAGTAAAGTGACTTGCCGGTAACGAGATTGAACAAGGTATCGGTATACCGACGATCGAATCTCGGGCAAGTAAAATACCGCTAGACAAAGGGAATTGTATACGGGATCGATTGAGTCCTTGACATCGTGGTTCATCCGATGAGATCATCGTGGAACATGTGGGAGCCAACATGGGTATCCAGATCCCGCTGTTGGTTATTGACCGGAGAACGTGTCGGTCATGTCTGCATGTCTCCTGAACCCGTAGGGTCTACACACTTAAGGTTCGATGACGCTAGGGTTATAAAGGAAGCTTGTATGTGGTTACCGAATGTTGTTCGGAGTCCCGGATGAGATCCCGGACGTCACGAGGAGTTCCGGAATGGTCCGGAGGTAAAGATTTATATATAGGAAGTCCTGTTTCGGCCATCGGGACAAGTTTCGGGGTCATCGGTATTGTACCGGGACCACCGGAAGGGTCCCGGGGGCCCACCGGGTGGGGCCACCTGCCCCGGGGGGCCACATGGGCTGTAGGGGGTGCGCCTTGGCCTACATGGGCCAAGGGCACCAGCCCCTAGAGGCCCATGCGCCAAGATAAAGGAAAAAGGGGAGAGTCCTAAAGGGGGAAGGCACCTCCGAGGTGCCTTGGGGAGGATGGACTCCTCCCCCCTCCTTAGCCGCACCCCTTCCTTGGAGGAGGGGGAAAGGCTGCGCCTCCCCCCTCTCCCCTGCCCCTATATATAGTGGAGGGGAGGGAGGGCATCCACACCTGAGCCTTTGGCGCCTCCCTCCCTCCCGTGACACCTCCTCCTCTCCCGTAGGTGCTTGGCGAAGCCCTGCAGGATTGCCACGCTCCTCCATCACCACCACGCCGTTGTGCTGCTGCTGGATGGAGTCTTCCTCAACCTCTCCCTCTCTCCTTGCTGGATCAAGGCGTGGGAGACGTCACCGGGCTGTACGTGTGTTGAACGCGGAGGTGCCGTCCGTTCGGCACTTGATCATCGGTGATCTGAATCACGACGAGTACGACTCCATCAACCCCGTTCACTTGAACGCTTCCGCTTAGCGATCTACAAGGGTATGTAGATGCACTCCCCTTTCTACTCGTTGCTGGTCTCTCCATAGATAGATCTTGGTGTTACGTAGGAAAATTTTGAATTTCTGCTACGTTCCCCAACACGATCATCACGTGAGACGGACTAGTCATCGTCGGTGAACATTCTCATGTTGATCGTATCTTCCATACGACTCGTGTTCGACCTTTCGGTCTCCGTGTTCCGAGGCCATGTCTGCACATGCTAGGCTCGTCAAGTTAACCCTAAGTGTTTTCGCTGTGTAAAACTGTCTTACACCCGTTGTATGTGAACGTAAGAATCCATCACACCCGATCATCACGTGGTGCTTAGAAGCGACGAACTGTAGCAACGGTGCACAGTTAGGGGAGAACACTTCTTGAAATTTTATAAGGGATCATCTTATTTACTACCGTCGTCCTAAGTAAACAAGATGCATAATACATAATAAACATCACATGCAATTATATAGTTGTGACATGATATGGCCAATATCATATAGCTCCATTGATCTTCATCTTCGGGGCTCCATGATCATCTTGTCACCGGCTTGACACCATGATCTCCATCATCGTGTCTTCATGAAGTTGTCACGCCAACGACTACTTCTACTTCTATGACTAACGTTTAGCAATAAAGTAAAGTAGTTTACATGGCGTTATTCAATGACACGCAGGTCATACAAAAAAAAATGACAACTCCTATGGCTCCTGCCGGTTGTCATACTCATCGACATGCAAGTCGTGAATCCTATTACAAAGAACATGATCTCATACATCACAATTCATCATTCATCACAACTTCTGGCCATATCACATCACATGATCAATCGCTGCAAAAACAAGTTAGACGTCCTCTAATTGTTGTTGCATCTTTTACGTGGCTGCAATTGGGTTCTAGCAAGAACGTTTTCTTACCTACGAATCACCACAACATGATTTTGTCAACTTCTATTTACCCTTCATAAGGGCCCTGTTCATCGATTCCGCTCCAACTAAGGTGGGAGAGACAGACACCCGCCAGCCACCTTATGCAACTTGTGCATGTCAGTCGGTGGAACCGGTCTCACGTAAGTGTACGTGTAAGGTTGGTCCGGGCCGCTTCATCCCACAATACCGTTGAGCAAGAAAAGACTAGTAGAGGCAAGTAAGATGACAAAATCCATGCCCACAACAAAGTTGTGTTCTACTCGTGCAAAGAGAACTACGCATAGACCTAGCTCATGATGCCACTGTTGGGGAACGTTGCAGAAAATTAAAATTTTTCCTACGGTTTCACCAAGATCCATCTATGAGTTCATCTAAGCAACGAGTCTAGGGAGAGAGTTTGCATCTACATACCACTTGTAGATCGCGTGCGGAAGCTTGCAAGGTGATGATGTAGTCGTACTCAACGTGATCCAAATCACCGATGACCAGCGCCGAACGGACGGCACCTCCGCGTTCAACACACGTACGGGACGGGAGACGTCTCCTCCTTCTTGATCCAGCAAGGGGGAAGGAGAGGTTGATGAAGATCCAGCAGCACGACGGCGTGGTGGTGGATGCAGGGCGTCACAGCAGCAGGGCTTCGCCGAGACTACGAGGGAGAGACATAACGGGGGGAGGTGGAGGCGCCAGGGGCTGGTGTATGAAGTCCCTCCTCTCCCCCACTATATATAGGGGTGCCAGGGGGGGCGCCGGCCCTAGTAGATGAGATCTACTAGGGGGGGCGGCGGCCTAGGGGAGGTTTCCCTCCCCCCCAAGGCACCTAGGGGTGCCTTCCACCACTAGGACTCCTCCTAGGGGGAAACCCTAGGCGCATGGGCCTATAGGGGCTGGTGCCCTTGGCCCATGATGGCCAAGGCGCACCCCCTACAGCCCATGTGGCCCCCCGGGACAGGTGGCCCCACCCGGTGGACCCCCGGGACCCTTCTGGTGGTCCCGGTACAATACCGATAACCCCGAAACTTGTCCCGATGCCCGAAATAGCACTTCCTATATATAATTCTTTGCCTCTGGACCATTCCGGAACTCCTCGTGACGTCCGTAATCTCATCCGGGACTCCGAACAACATTCGGGTTTCTGCATATTCATATCTTCATAACCCTAGCGTCACCGAACCTTAAGTGTGTAGACCCTACGGGTTCGGGAGACATGCAGACATGACCGAGACTCTCTCAGTCAATAACCATCAGCGGGATCTGGATACCCATGATGGCTCCCACATGCTCCTCGATGTTGTCATCGGATGAACCACTATGTCGAGGATTCGATCAAACCCTATATGCAATTCCCTTTGTCAATCGGTACATTACTTGCCCGAGACTCGATCGTCGGTATCCCAATACCTTGTTCAGTCTCGTTACCGGCAAGTCACTTTACTCGTACCGTAATGCATGATCCCGTGTCCAACACCTTGGTCACATTGAGCTCAATATGATGATGCATTACCGAGTGGGCCCAGAGATACCTCTCCGTCATACAGAGTGACAAATCCCAGTCTCGATCCGTGTCAACCCAACAGCTACTTTCGGAGATACCTATAATGCACCTTTATAGTCACCCAGTTACGTTGTGACGTTTGATACACCCAAGGCACTCTTACGGTATCCGGGAGTTACACGATCTCATGGTCGAAGGAAGAGATACTTGACACTTGCAAAGCTCTAGCAAAACGAACTACACGATCTTTTATGCTATGCTTAGGATTGGGTCTTGTCCATCACATCATTCTCCTAATGATGTGATCCCGTTATCAATGACATCCAATGTCCATAGTCAGGAAACCATGACTATCTGTTGATCACAACGAGCTGGTCAACTAGAGGCTTACCAGGGACATAGTGTGGTCTAAGTATTCACACGTGTATTACGATTTCCGGATAACACAGTTATAGCATGAATAAAAGACAATTATCATGAACAATGAAATATAATAATACTTTTATTATTGCCTCTAGGGCATATTTCCAACAGAAATGACAAAGGAAATTTACTTTATGTTGTCAAATAATAAATTCCTTGGAAAGTGATGGTATGGAGGGTTGATACGTCCATTTTTGCATCATGCTTTTATATCGATATTTATTGCATTATGGGCTGTTATTACACATTATGTCACAATACTTATGGCTATTTTCTCTTATTTTACAAGGTTTATCATGAAGAGGGAGAATGCCGGCAACTGGGATTCTGGCTGGAAAAGGAGCAAATATTGGAAACCTATTCTTCACAGCTCCATAAATCCTGAAACTCCACGGAAGTCACTTTTGGAATTAATAAGAATTATTGAGCGAAGAAAATACCAGAGGGGGCCCACACCCTGGCCAGGAGGGTGGGGGCTCCCCCCATACTGGGCGCGCCCCCCTGTCTCCTGGGCCCCCTGTTGGCCCTCCGGTGCCCATCTTCTGCTATATGAAGGCTTTCACCCTGAAAAAATCATAAGAAAGCTCACGGGACGAAACTCCGCCGCCACGAGGCGGAACCTTGGCGGAACCAATCTAGGGCTTTGGCGAAGCTGTTCTGCCGGGGAAACTTCCCTCCGGGAGGGGGAAATCATCACCATCGTCATCACCAACGATCCTCTCATCGGGAGGGGGTCAATCTCCATCAACATCTTCACCAACACCATCTCCTCTCAAAACCCTAGTTCATCTCTTATATCCAATCTTGTATCAAAACCACAAATTGGTACCTGTGGGTTGCTAGTAGTGTTGATTACTCCTTGTAGTTGATGCTAATTGGTTTACTTGTTGGAAGATCATATGTTCAGATCCTTTATGCATATTATTACTCCTCTGATTATGAACATGAATATGCTTTGTGAGTAGTTACGTTTGTTCCTGAGGACATGGGTGAAGTCTTGCTATTAGTAGTCATGTGAATTTGGTATTCGTTCGATATTTTGATGAGATGTATGTTGTCTCTCCTCTAGTGGAGTTATGTGAACGTCGACTACATGGCACTTCACCATTATTTGAGCCTAGAGGAAGGCATTGGGAAGTAATAAGTAGATGATGGGTTGCTAGAGTGACAGGAGCTTAAACCCTAGTTTATGTGTTGCTTCGTAAGGGGCTGATTTGGACCCACTAGTTTCATGCTATGGTTAGGTTTACCTTAATAACTCTTTTGTAGTTGCGGATGCTTGCAATAGGGGTTAATCATAAGTGGGATGCTTGGCCAAGAAAGGGCAGTACCCAAGCACCGGTCCACCCATATATCAAATTATCAAAGTACCGAACGCGAATCATATGAGCGTGATGAAAACTAGCTTGACGATACTTCCCATGTGTCCTCGGGAGCACTTTTCTCATTATAAGTCCAGGCTTGTCCTTTGCTACAAAAAGGATTGGGCCACCTTGCTGCACTTTATTTACTTTCATTGCTTGTTACCCGTTACAAATTATCTTATCACAAAACTATCTGTTACCTACAATTTTAGTGCTTGCAGAGAATACCTTACTGAAAACCGCTTGTCATTTCCTTCTGCTCCTTGTTGGATTCGACACTCTTACTTATTGAAAGGACTACGATAGATCCCCTATACTTGTGGGTCATCAAGGGCAACCGTGGATACGGCTAGCCATGGCTTGTGAAAGTTTGGTGGAAAAAGGAATAAACTTTATTTTATGTTTGGGAACCGCCTATGATATATCTAGCATGGAAAGTGTTGGGAACTCTAAGTCATTCTCGTTGGTGAGAAAAGCATGCCTTCCAAAATAATTTTTCTCTCAATTTAATCTTTGAGCTCTAGCACCTCTACAAATCCCTATTTCCCTCTAAGAAGGGCTTATCTTTCACTTTATGCAATTTTTTATTTGAGTCTCCATCTTCTCTTATAAAGCACCAACTACGGAACACTATTATCATTATGCATTGGATGGAATTGAAATTTGGGTGTGTTGCATGAATGGATGAATGATTGAGCATGATGGGCTAGGGATAACTTGCTTTAGTATTAATATTTTGAAGGATATGGTTGTTTGTTGATATGCTTGAGTATTGAAGTCCTCATGTCAAAACTACACTATTGCTTTGAACCAAATAAAAGCCCAAATGTCCATGCTATAAGAGAAAGAATATGAGATGAACATGATAGGCAGCACTCCACATCAAAAAAATCTGTTTTTATCATTTACCTACTCGAGGACGAGCAGGAATTAAGCTTGGGGGTGTTGATACGTCTCCAATGTATCTATAATTTTTTATTGTTCCATGCTGTTATATTATCATTCTTGGATGTTTTACAATCATTTTATAGTCATTTTATATCATTTTTTGGTACTAACCTATTGACATAGTGCCAAGTGCCAATTGTTGTTTTCTGATTGTTTTTTACTTCACAGGAAATCAATACCAAACGGAGTCCAAACGCAGCGAAACTTTTTGTGGATTATTTTTGGACCAGAAGACATCCAATGGGCCAAAGAAGTACCGGAAGGCTGTCCCGTGGTGAGCACAAGACACGAGGGCGCGCCCTGGTGGGTTGTGCCCACCATGGTGGCCTCCCGCACCGCCTCTTCGCTCTATAAATCCCCCAATATTCCAAAAATCCTAGGGGAGTCGACGTAGTTCTATTCCAGCCGACGCAAGTTCTAGAACCAATAGATCCAATCTAGACACCATCACGGAGGGGTTCATCATCATCATTGGCGCCTCTCCGATGATGTGTGAGTTGTTCTTCGTAGCTAGATGGCTTCCTCTCTCTCTCTCTCTCTTGATTATCAATACAATGGTCTCTTGGAGATCCATATGATGTAACTCTTTTGCAGTGTGTTTGTTGGGATCCGATGAACTATGAGTTTATGATCAGATCAATCCTTTTATATCCGTGAAAGTTATTTGAGTCTTCTTTGATCTCTTATATGCATGATTGCTTATAGCCTCATATTTCTTCTCCGATATTGGGTTTTGCTTGGCCAACTTGATCTATTTATCTTGCAATGGGAAGAGGTGCTTTGTAATGGGTTCGATCTTATGGTGCTTGATCCCAGTGACAAAAGGGGAACCGACACGTATGTATCGTTGCTATTAAGGATAACAAGATGGGCTCTATTTCTACATAAATAGATCGCGTCTACATCATGTCATCGTTCTTATTGCATTACTCTGTTTTTCCATGAACTTAATACACTAGATGCATGCTGGATAGTGGTCGATGTTGGAATAATAGTAGTAGATGCAGGCAGGAGTCGGTCTACTAATCTTGGACATGATGCCCATATAATGATCATTGCCTGGATATCGTCATGATTATTTGAAGTTCTATCAATTTCCCAACAGTAATTCGTTAATCCACCGTTTGCTATTTTTCTCGAGAGAAGCCACTGGTGAAACCTACAACCCTCGGGTCTTTTCTCCAATATATTTGCCTTTGTGATCTATTTTATTTGCCTTTTATTTTCAGATCTATTAAACCAAAAATACAAAAATACCTTGCTGCACTTTATTTTATTTGGCGTTCGATCTATCAATCTATACAACTTTCTCACGTCTGCTTGCCAATTTTTGGCACTGTTGCGCGAAAGGGATTGACAACCCCTTTAACACGTCGGGTTGTGAGTATTTGTTATTTGTGTGCAGGAGCTGATTACGAGATGTTGCGCGGTTCTCCTACTGGTTCGATAACCTTGGTCTCATCACTGAGGGAAATACCTACTATTGTTGTCCTGCATCATCCCTTCCTCTTTGGGGAAATACCGACGTAGTTCTAGCAGACATCACCTGGAAGGTAGTGTTTTTTTCTGATATGTGCTTGATATTTATTTTTGAAGCACATTGGATCTTCATCGTTGGCTGCCTTTATTGAGTGCTGCTTGTTTTGTCATATATACACGAAGGGAATTTGTCAGTTCACTTGCAGGCGAAGTTGATCTAGTTGATAAACTAATATTCATTTTTTTAAACGTGATCCTTTTGCCATGGTCTTACTTAAACTGTTGCTTAATGATAGAATCTTTGGCCCTGTTCCATTGAGTTCATTTCTCAAGATCACTAGCATGGGTTTGATGGCTTCGCTGCTCACTGGGTTACCGATTTTGAAGCTTTTGGCGACATGACCTAGGTTGACATTTAACATGTCCGTTGTCATGAAAAGCTCATCTCTGCATCATATATTTAGAAAAATATTTTAGTTTACACAGATTACAAGTAAAAACATTGTACGAATGTGTTCTGCGGTAGTTACATGAACTTAGTTTGTCCATGGCTTGCATACAACTTTGTACGGGTCTTTGATGGCTTTGTTGACAGCATCACTATGTTTGCTCCCTTTCTCCTATGTGTCTGGGATGATTTTGAATTTAATGTAAATAATTTCATGTCGCAAGATTACAATTAAGTTTCTTTTGTCTTGCATGTTTTGCTGCTAGAAGACATGCCTTGTCCACTGTTGTTCCTTTCTTGTTCTCCTCCTGTTTGTGGCTGCATGTGATGTTGTCCTTTTTGGGTTGTACATTCGAAGCTAGATTCGTCAGTACCCTTCTGTCCAGTTTCTGCTGCATCCTCGTTTGAATCCGCTGTGCGTTTCTTAGCGTCGGGTTTTTGCTTGTCCAACGTCGCATCTTGCTGATGGTATTTTCCGTCTTCTTTTCCAGTGTCGTCCTGGTTGGCAGCAACCTCTTTGACAAGAGAATCACCGTCGTACGATGGTGGAGGGTTTTCTTGGATGGTGTCTGGTTCTTTCTCTGAAATATCATACCCATGTTCTTGCAGAACACTCTGAGGGTTTGCTTCATTGATTGTATCTGTGCGGTTGCCTTGTTCAGGTTTCTACATTATCATGGGAAAAGCATAATAAATAATTAAATCTGCTACATTATTTTAATTCGTAGCAGCTGTGACAGGAAAATAGCGAAGCGTCTAGTGCTTCTTTTGATCTATGTGATCGTGAAGAGGTATTATTTTATTGAGATTTGTGGTGGTGTTCGCGGAAGCTAAGTTATAATTTTATAGAAGTATTTTATGCGACTTCACCTCTTTAGCCGTTGTTGCTGTTGCTGGCTGTTTCACTCGTTCTACGTTGAGTTGAGGTTTTTGGGCCTCCTCTTGTTGTTTGTTTTGATGTCCATCGCTATTGTCCTTGTTTTTATCTTGTAGCTGTTCAAACATAGAGGTGGCTAAGAGGGAGTGCATTTGAGTGTGCACGGAGCTATTTTATAATTTCATAGAAGCAGCTTATGTAACTTTACCTTTTCAGTCGTTGTTGTTGCTGCTGCCGCCTTTGCTACCTGTTGTTCTATGAGTGAATATTTTGGGGCTTGGTCTTCTGTGGCACTGTTGTCTAACGTTTGAACAACATGTTCCCCTTGTTCATTGGCCTCCTCTTATTGTGTTTGATGGTCTTGATTGTTGGTGCTCTCCTGAGCTTCTTGCGCTTGTTTCCAACACAAAAAGTAATTAAATGGGTGCATTTTTGACTATGCAGTTGTAGTTATTTTTTTATATGTTATAGGGACATGATTTTTAAGACCCCTTTATCTGTAGTGGAAGGATTGTTTACTGCTAGAAATACGGCTTCTCCTTGTTATGTGTTGTCCTCTTGTTTTGCGTGTTGAATCTCTATGCCAATGCTTTCATTTGTTTCTTTTTCCTGTTTAATAAAATAATGAAATTATAGATTGGACTTCATTTTTTGTGTAACAATTTTTTTATGTTACTATAAACTGGTTATGTGACTTCACCTCTTCAGCCATTGATGCCTAAACTTCTCTGTGTTTTTGGGCTTCCTCTGGTTGTGCTCCTTGTTGTTCTTTGAGATTGATGTTCTCGTTTGTTTCATGTATCTGTTTAGAGAAAAGGGTGATTCATCCCTTATAATTCTTGTATTATAGTGGCAGGGTGTACTAGGTAGTTCAGACATCATAAATATTTTGGAAAGGGGGTTGTTGTTGAATTTTACCTTTGTGTCCGTGATTGGGATATTCGTGTCTGCGTGGACTATTTCTTTGTCAGGTATAACAGTCTCGAGTTTGTCATCGACTGGGATGTCTGAGGCTTTCTCCTATGTATTTGTAATGGCCGTCTGCAATGATGTGGCACTGGAAATCTCTTGTTCAGTGTCGCTTTCATCTGTGTGACGTTCATCATGGGATTTAGGTTCAACACAGGTTGCCTCTTGCTTTTGCAGTGCTTGTAATACCCGGAGATCAAACAATATGAGTTTGCGGTGCATTTTCTGTTGGGGAACGTAGCAGAAATTCAAAATTTTCCTACGAGTCACTAAGATCTATCTATGGAGAAACTAGTAACGAGAGAGAGGGGAGTGCATCTACATACCCTTGTAGATCGCTAAGCGGAAGCGTTCAAGAGAACGGGGTTGAAGGAGTCGTACTCATCGTGATCCAAATCACCGGAGATCCTAGTGCCGAACGGACGGCACCTCCGCGTTCAACACACGTACAGCCCGGGGACGTCTCCTCCTTCTTGATCCAGCAAGGGGAGAGGAGAAGTTGAGGGAGAGCTCCGGCAGCACGACGGCGTGGTGGTGGAGCTTGCAGTTCTCCGGAAGGGCTTCGCCAAGCACTACTACGGAGGAGGAGGTGTTGGGGAGGGAGAGGGTTGCACCAGGGGCAAGGGTGAAGCTCCCAAGCGCCTCCCCACTATATATAGGGGTGGAGGGGGCTGGTTTCTTGCCCTCCAAGTCCATTGGGGCGTTGGCAAAGGTGGGAGGAAAGAAATCCCATCATTTCCTTCCCCACCGATTCTTATCCCCCCTTTTTAGGGATCTTGATCTTATCCCTTCGGGATATGACCTTATTCCTTCTAAGGGGGGATCTTGGTGCGCCTTGACCAAGGGTGTGGGGCCTTGCCCCCACTACCCACGTTCATGTGGGTCCCCCCATGCTGGTGGGCCCCACTCCGGAACCTTCTAGAACCTTCCTGGTACAATACCGAAAAATCCCGAACATTTTCCGGTGGCCAAAATAGGACTTCCCATATATAAATCTTTACCTCCGGACCATTCCCGAACTCCTCGTGATGTCCGGGATCTCATCCGGGACTCCGAACAACATTCGGTAACTGCACACCAATTCCCATAACAACTCTAGCGTCACCGAACCTTAAGTGTGTAGACCCTATGGGTTCGGGAATCATGCAGACATGACCGAGACAACTCTTTGGCCAATAACCAACAGCGGGATCTGGATACCCATGTTGGCTCCCACATGTTCCACGATGATCTCATCGGATGAACCACGATGTCAAGGATTCAAGCAATCCCGTATACAATTCCCTTTGTCTAGCGGTATTGTACTTGCCCGAGATTCGATCGCCGGTATGCCGATACCTTGTTCAATCTCGTTACCGGCAAGTCTCTTTACTCATTCCGTAACACATCATCCCGTGATCAACCCCTTGGTCACATTGTGCACATTATGATGATGTCCTACCGAGTGGGCCCAGAGATACCTTTCCGTCAACCGGAGTGACAAATCCCAGTCTCGATTCATGCCAACCCAATAGACACTTTCGGAGATACCTGTAGTGCACCTTTATAGACACCCAGTTACGTTGTGATGTTTGGTACACCCAAAGCATTCCTACAGTATCCGGGAGTTGCACAATCTTATGGTCTAAGGAAATGATACTTGACATTAGAAAAGCTTTAGCATACGAACTACATGATCTTTGTGCTAGGCTTAGGATTGGGTCTTGTCCATCACATCATTCTCCTAATGATGTGATCCCGTTATCAACGACATCCAATGTCCATGGTCAGGAAACCGTAACCATCTATTGATCAACGAGCTAGTCATCTAGAGGCTTACTAGGGACTTGGTGTTGTCTATGTACCCACACATGTATCTGAGTTTCCTATCAATACAATTATAGCATTGATAATAAACGATTATCATGAACAAGGAAATATAATAATAATAACTAATTTATTATTGCCTCTAGGGCATATTTCCAACATTTTCTCCCTGCCATGAGTTTGCGGTGTGGGGCGTAGTGGGCTATGGAAGTTTACCTCCTCTTCGTAGTTTTCTTCTTGTTTATCTTGTGTGATGCTAACAGTCGATCGTGGGTCATCTTCTTGTGCTTTGTTAGCGGGACTGCTGATTTTATGGTTGTCCAGCTGAGTCTATATTTTGTTGCATGTCTATCAGTTAACTTATAACTATACCCAGTTTTGAAAGGAAAAAAGGATGTTCATACTGATGTGTTTACTGGTTCTAATGTCGTTCGTGTCTTGTACATCTTTTGGGGTCATTGTTGAGGTAGCATTATCTGTTTTGAGGTTGCTTGCTTTGTTGCGTTCATCCCCGTTTTTGGGGTTGTTGACATCATCCTACTGTTGGAGTTCATCTTGGCGTGGCGTGCTATTGTCACGTGCATGAGAGTATTCACACAATTTTTTTAGTTCAGGTATGAAAACAGGGCTTTAGAGTTAGATGACATCGTGCATTGCTATTATTTACCTGTTTTTCTTGTTCGTGGTCTACATCTTTTTTGTGCTCTTACTTTTGTTCCTTGGTTTTGTAGTTCTTTGAAGCTTGCGTTAGTTGGTATGTGCTTCTCCTTCTGCTGCTTATGTACCTGTTTCTGGTGCTTTATCTCCCAATTTTCAATTCCCGTGTCCTGTGTCCTTGATGTTGTTCTTCTCTTCTTCTCTTGGTCTTCTTTTGCCGTCTTTGTTTTTTTATTTTCTCTTGCTTGTGTCGTGGCTACGAGTTCGGTTGTGCGGTTTCCATCCCCTAGTCTAGTTGTGGTTCCAGCATCTAGTTGCTCTACCACCTGCAGGGTGCCCTCGTCAGTTTTGTTCATTCTTGCCTTGCAAATCAGGTTTTGAAGGTCTTTGTGATATTCAAAAGCTTTCATCACGGACATTGTTTGTTGCACCAGTGATTCCTTGGCTTGTTGATCCAATTTCTCCTCTTGATCAATGTATTGGTGTTCAACCCTGCTAGTTATTCCGGGTAATTGTTTTGTTTCATTAAGCATGTTTTCCAACATTTGATTTATCCTTTCGAATCATTCTTCTGATCCTATGTTGGTGCTTGTGTCAAGTTCCCTGCTTCCACTGGTGCTGACACATGCTTCGCGCGTGGCGCTTGGGTGGAGGTGGTAGTAGTTTGGTCGTGTGCTGGTGCTGTGGTTTTTTACGATGGTATGCTGGTATCAGTTGCATTGAAGACGAAGGTGATTCTGTGTTTCTTTGTTTCGTGTAGAAGATCCTCTCTGTCGTTCCTTTCCATGTCTGCATTGTTTCGGTAGAATGGAATTGGTTAGAATGGAAAATGTTTTTACAAGTTACAAGGGATTTATATACAACAGTCAGACTTGTATCTTGCCAAATTCATAGTCATTCGGTCGTGCTTTTCCATCCTTTTTCATGTCTGCTCCAGCTAATTTTGCTAGGTCACTCTCATAGAGAAGGTTTGCTCGTGGTAATGAGGTCTTGTCCATTCTCTCAGTAATTTTCTGCATTTCTCTGTTGTCGATGGGTAGGAGCAGGGAGTCAAGGTACATGATTACTGGTGCCTGTGCCAAACTGTCGAGGTTCCTTTTGTTCTTTTTTTCCTGATCTAACATCTTGTGGTCCTGCCATTCGATGGCTCCTGCCTTAATCCTTTCGAGGATTACCTCGCAGAAATCCATCACTGCCATTTCTTCACAGATCATGTTCTTCACCACTATTGCTTGTTTGCTGATGATAGCAGCGGTTGTCTCACAAACGACATTGTGGAAAAAAATAAGAAAAAATATTTTAACTGATTTTCTGTTGATTCTCGGTCATCTAGTTCTACCAATTTTTGTAGCTTCTGTAATAGTTTTTTGGGTGAGAAATCTAGACTTACGAAGCCAAGGTCTGTCAACGGTTCTTTCATTGAAGTGGTGGAAGTCTGTGGCCTTGGTGGTGACTTTTGCGTGCCGTTTGGGTATCCTAAGACTAGAAAATGAACCAACAATAATCCTTAGTATTGGTCAACGAACACACTAGCCTAACATCATTGGATGCATAGTGCGACGTAGAAAACGCACCATGCGACCATTAACATTTTTCCGGAGGTGACCTCAGCCCATTAGTAATGATCACATCATTTAAAAAATGCCATAAGCATGGCATCAATATAAAATTCATAATCAATTAAATCTCCCAAACAAAGTATTCAGAAAATTGGATGAGTGACTCACATCGACTTCATCATTGAAATGATGCTAGAAAGGTGATCATCATAAAAAGGTGTCATTAAAATGGCATCAACATTCATTGTGCAATAATTTTCTACAAGCAAAACTTCCATTGGTTCCATTTTACTAAGAAAAGTAAAGCATAATTTACAGCTTAATTTTTCTGGAAATTTTATATTAATAACAGTGCAAAAAACATTCTTGGAATAATCATAATTACAGAAATGCACTCAATAAAAGAAAAACGCACAGCATAATTTCCTGGCCCAATACAACCCATGGCTACACATAATCATTCGGTGCAGCCCAGCAAACAAAAACATATAAATAAAAGGCTTTCATTGGGCTAAGACAACCTGGGTCGCAGACCAGCAGCGAAATAGGCCCTTTAAGCGCCCGAAGTCCCGTTCTGAGCAGCGCGTCGGCCTCAGCCGTTCGATCCTGTCGACGGTTCAGATCGACCTGGGCGGAGCAAAATAGAACAAGGTCAAACCGTAGCGGCATTTCCCCTCGTTACCCCAATATTCACTGCTCCCGCAGAAGAGGCGACCGCGCCGGAGACACGCCCGCCATGGCGGTGCGGCAGCCCCATTCGTCGGAGCAGCGTGCCTGGCTGGAGGGCCGCGCGCTCCTCCGCCGAACGGTGCTAGCCGTGTCGTGCACATTGCGAGATCGGGAGCCGGTCCGTCCGCGCCGGCGACGCGCACGAGGCGCTCGGCGGCGAGGCGACCGCCGGCCCCTGTCGTTTGGTGGTCGACTACGACGTGTGCGGCGTAGAGGCCATACAACATTCGCGTATGATAGGGCGGCGCCGCCAGCCATTTCTTCCCGCGGGCCATCAACACAGACGGCGGCGTCGTAGCGTCAGTAGGTAAGCCATACATCCATTTCTCTTAATATTCATTTCAACATTTTGGGCTTCAAAATTTGGGGATTTAAATTTGCAAATTGGGGAATTGCCATCTTGGGTTAGTCTTTCGGAATGGGGGGATATTTTGGGGATTTCCTTCAACATTCAATTCCACTCCTTCTAATAGCTGAACCTGAGCTTATCGGAACATCAACTTGATTCCGATTATTGCACAATTGCATTAACCAAACAATTAAGTCCTACGCATGAGTGATTAGACTTAACAAGACAGCATTTGACCTTAATTACATCCAATCAGAAATAATCTATTCCATAACCAGGGTGTAAACATATGAGTCATTAACCTTATCCTAAAGCAATTAGGCATGACTTAATACATATTTTAGAGTGTAGATTCACTCATTTTGCTCTGTATTTAGTTCCTTACTGAAATCTCTAAAAATACTTATATTTAGGAACGGAGGGAGTACTTGTCAATGAAACACTGAATGTTAGTATATGCATGCACCCCATCACCAAACCCAGAAACGAGAAAAGCAATAGAATTAAAGGCATGGACTTTTGTGTCTGCGATACAACCAACCTTCTGTCTGATAGAAGATCATAGAGTTTCTCACCATATATCTCAAATTAGCTGAGCCACAGCTTAACATTTTGACTCAGACAGGTTGATGCAAAAGACGAATTATGTCTTGTGCCGCTCTCAGAGGCTAAGGTTGCATTGGTGTATCTCTTGCCACTACCTGCTCATGAAGTGGAATGATGAAGAACATCACAAGGGGATCTAGTAAGCAATCTAGAAGGCTGAACTCTGAGAGGGATAAGTAATTAAGTTTCTTTTCAGGTTATCACATTATACAGAAGTCAACCAGGAAATTAGTAGGCAGTGAACTACTTCTGAAGTTCGAGATCAAGTTCTCAACAATACAGTTATTTGCACAACACTTGTGCACGTTTGCACAAGCATATTCAAAATTGACAAAAAGAAGACAACCAATACTTTGCACATTAATCGAAGGTTGAACTAATCACAGAAACCATGACTTATTTGTGCTTAAAGATATGGGCAAACATGCTTGACTTTCTGTTTGTCCATAAGCAAAGCATGTTGCTTTTGTTCTCTGGAATATTATTGGTATAATGGGTTCCACCATCTCACAATACACCTGTCCAGCGAAAATCCCAAAAGGAAACTCGTGAATTTGCTGAAAATGTCTTGTACACCATTCAGTATGATACAGAAAAGCAATAGCAGGGTATAGGATAAATGAATCTGTGGTACTTCAGAACTGTGTAAACTGGAAACTGGTAGTCCCAAATTTAAAGATATGAATGAACGTAATTTTCATTTTCCTTGACTGGTAGGGTTGATATCTTATCTTATTATGAAATATAATTCCTCCCTCAACTGCAGGATCTATCGCAAGCTGTATTGCCATTTGACGTCTTTTTGGATGACCTCTTTTTGGATCAGAGAAGGCGCTCCGACTTTCTTAATTATCTCCAAAGTAGCTCTGAAGCAGCCGTTGGAAAGCCTAAGATTGTTGATTTTGCTGCGATTGCATTAACAGCTTGTGAGGAAGAACTTCAGCAGGAGTTGCTTAAAACAACATCGTAAGTTCACATTCTAGTAATTTTAAAGATTCACAGCTTTGGCTCTAATTGTCTATACTTGTTAGTCTACTAGTACCGTTGAGGTTCTCATGTTTGAATTACACTATTTCGTCTTCAGGTATATAACAGGGATGGAAGTTACACGGTCAAGTAGACTCGAGAGCTTATATAGCATCCACTGTAAGGTACCATCAGTCAATTGTGTTATAATGAGGAGTACATACAAATAGTATTATTGTATTGTTAAGTTCGTGTGTAAATGCATTATGAACATAAATTCAAGAACATATGCTGGAGTTGTCCCTAGTTGAAAGAATTTTCCTGTGGTGTTCTCTTTTGCATGATGGGTTTGTTGGTTACTGATGCATTTTGCATTGGCAGATGAAAACCAAAAAAGGTAGTCATTAGACGAGTCTACGATTCTCGTGCATTGAAGGCATCCGTCAAGCACCTCCCAACAACCTGGCACAGCAGAGGTAGCTAAGAAGTAGACAAACCTGGCACAGCAGAGGTAGCTAAGAAGTAGACAAACCTGGCACAGCACAGGTTTGGTTAACAGTAGATTTAAGTTCAGAGCTAACAGTTACCTACTATGATAATACCATACTGCTGTTAACATATATAAACAGGCAGAAGCAGGACCGAAATACGTACTGAAAAGTAGAAATGAAGATCCATCTTCTTACCTTGTCAATGGGAATGCTTGTGCTGGCCCTCGCGCCTGCGGCCAGTAGCATCGACTTCACCAGCGCCGAGCTGTCGTCGGAGGAGTCCACACGGCAGCTCTACGAGCGCTGGTGCAAGAAGTACCCGGATGGTCGGGGCTGCAAGGACGACGACAAGTCCGGGAGGCTGGACATCTTCAGGTCGCGAGCGCAGGAGATCAACATCATGAACACGGGTGTCATCCACAACCGCCGGCGCCTGAACGAGTTCTCGGACATAACCGATGACGAGTTCAAGGAGACCTTCGGATCCTGCTTCCTCAAAAGCAGAGAGGAGCTGCTAGAGCACGACGTCATCACCGGCGACCAGTTCACCTTCGCCAACGACGACATCCCCGACTACGTCGACTGGGCTTCTCGGGGCGCCGTGACACAAGTCATGAACCAAGGTTCATGCGGGGCCTGCTGGGCCTTCGCGGCGGCAGGGGCAGTGGAGGGTATACACATGATAGAAAATGGCATCCTGATGCAGTTAAGTGTGCAGGAACTTCTGGACTGCAGTATCAGCAGGGGATGCGATGGGGGCAATGCTGTGAAGGCATTCAACCATGTGATTGATGCCGACGGCATCGCAAAGTGGGAGGACAACCCGTACGTGGCCACGAGGTTGAACTGCCACAAGGCCCAGAAGGTGGTCACCATCGGCGGGTACAAGTTTGTCCCGCGATTCAATGAGACGGCACTTGAGCAGGCTGTGGCATCACAGCCTGTAGTGGTGTCTGTTGATACCACGGGGTGGGCTAAGCACTATCGGGCAGGCAGAGTGTTTAGCGGGCCTTGTGGACAGAGGCCTGGACACCAAGCGCTCCTGGTAGGGTATGGGACGGCGCAGGAGCAAGATATAGATGGAAGCAACTATACCATAGATTACTGGAAGATCAAGAATTCGTGGGGCATCCACCGGGGGGAGAAGGGTTACTATAGATTGGAGCGTGGCTATGAAGAAACCGGTGGGTTATGCGGCATCCTCCGCTTTGCGATGTATCCTGTAGAACCAATTGAATTGATTGACTAAGTTGCATTCATGTAATACGTAGCAGAGTGTTACAATTTATGACATTGAGCTAGCCTCTTGAGTTTGATTACTAGTTATTTCTTCCAATTTATGACATTTATGTAATAGCATCCAGATCGAGGACTGGCCTATCTGTAAGATGTTCTACATTCTCAATAAAGTGGATAATGGATCATTCTTGTTTAGTTTGTGCTTCTTAGACAGGTTGATTTCATTTAGTACATGATATGTTCTCTCGCTAACATTCTCCACGAGGGGCCACACCAAGGCAGCTGCAGGAAGTGATCTGGCGGGCTGAGTGGCTGACGGCGTTGCACGCGGCACCACCACCATCAAGAGTAGCATTGGCAGGTACAAGACGATGCATCCATCCCAGATTCTACTTGATGTAGCACAGACCTTTCATGTTTTAGGTTTATCTCGATTATGTTGCGTGCAAGGTGTTTGCTACAATGATTTTCCCTGTTTTTCTGCTGCAGGGGACTTTCACATGTAGGTAGTCTATTTTTTTCTCTACCATTTTGCATTCATACATGGGTTGACACAATTATTTTAGCTTACAGTAATGTTTGCTACTTATGCTATCTGCAAGGATAATCATTTCCTCACACTTCTAGAACATTAGTTTTCTAATGTCATTTAACAAGCTTTCCCAATTCAGTTATTTCCAAAAAATCAATAAATTGACTGACCTTTGTGGATTAATGCGAAGGTCGTCGATGAACGGATTGTTTTTACTCCGGAAGATATTTTTCGACTGGTAGTACATGTGTGTAGAAATATACTCCGTATTTGCTACATACACACGTCGCGCCCATAGAAGTGCCCATCATCAAGTTAGTTGGTGCTCATTTGGTTATATTTTTGTCAAGATCAAGTAGAAACATAGGTTGATAAAGGCAAATAAATGGTACAATACATTGCATCTCTCTCTCTCTCTCTCAGTGCACCTTTTCTGTTCTTTCCAAAAAAAATATCCTACAGAGATGGTTAGGCTGACTCATTTTGCTACTCAGTCCCTTTTCAGTTTGGAGTTTCATTTGCTTTCTTTTGAGCTTTGCATCTAGATGAAAAATTGTTGTCTGCAGGCATTAGTTTTCCATTGAAGATTTTAGCAACCTTAGTGTGCCCCGTCCAGCTATTATACAGGTACAATTTTCTGCATTTTCCCCTATGATGATGTCTTGGTAGGAAATAGGCATCTTTGATGTACTCTTAATGAATGGTATGTTCTGACGATTAATCACATCTTGTATGTTCACCTGCAATTTTGACACTATTTGAGGCATTCCATGTTGTCTTTCCTGTCTTTTTCGAGAAAAAGCAAAGACTTTGCGTTTCATGTCATTGAATAGAAAGAGGGGTTATCAGTACAAGCCTCTGATAGGGCAGGGATACAGGGTTAAAATGAAAAGGATTAGTGGACGTCCCAAGTCGATGGTAGAACTAAGCCTAGGCCTGTGGCGCCTGCCCTGACCCAAAAGGTTGCTTCCTCTCTAATTCTAGGCCTATGAACTACTGTTTGCGGTGATTCAGCTGCTAAATGTGTAGATCTTATGTATGCGATGTAGGAACACATTGATCACGGATCCAAGATATTCAAGTTTTATGTAAATGGAGACAAGGTTTTTCATGCTGTAAACGAGTAAATGCCCAATGCAATTTTGCTGAAGTCGTCATCAGGAGACGAACCTCTTACATTTAATAGGTAAAGTTTGAAAAGTACATATATTGGCACTGTATTGGATGCCTTCTTCATTCCTATGTTAAATTTCACACCTGAATTTGGCTTCACAGTTTGAAGACTCTTCCAGTGGCTATTAAGGAGCAGCTACTGCAGAACAGGGTACAAGATAACAAATCTCTGAATATCGGTGTGGTGGAAGAGGCTGCAAAACTGTTAAAGGAATCTCTTGGACTAACAATTTTTGGATTTGATGTTGCTGCAAGTATTTCTTCTTGTATGGATTGTGCTTTTAGAATTCAGTGCAGAGAGTAACTTCTTCGCACTGCAAGTCTTGAACTCTTTGTGCAATATATGCATGTATGTGCCTGCTCTCCCTGCGTCTTGGAACCTTTAGTTTGGCCGTTTACTCTGCTCCCTGTGTTTGTTTCATGGGCTGTCGAGATTTAGCTGGATGTTATTTTGCTACCTACATAGTCCAAGTTTTCGCGTATAGTTTGTCCATCTAAGTGTTCTACACAAATGTGCGTCAGTTCTCCTGTTAGAATATTTAGTGAACCGCAAAACATGCTCTGTTTTCTAACATGTTTTCTCAAGGATAAAAAGTATACTCTGCTTACATACACAAGGATCACGTCACAAGGTTTTACATTTTATGCAGTTATATGGTGGGTGTTTTGTGCTTGGCAGCCTGACATGGGCCATCAGGCGCCTCCCAGAGCGTCATGGACAGCGCCATGGCCGGCTGCGGCAACCGAGCCGACGCGGTCTGCATCGTCTCGTGGCTCGACACCCCGGTGCCGGCGCCTGTGATGTACATCAGCTTCGGCAGCATTTGTCTGGACCATCCAGGAGGCCAAGGTATAAAGAGCGGTTTTAACAGTCCGTAGATTGTATGCTTTCAGATTACCGTTCACTTACATCAGCATACTAATCATTTTTTCAGCCATTGGATGAAAACAAGCGGTTCAGATGGCAAGAAAAGACCAGCGGCTGACACTGCGTGCAAGGATGTGAAATCAATGAAAAAGGTTGGTTCGGCAGTTTGTACAAAAGAAGTCAGGAGCGATACTCATAAAAATCTGATAAAATTTTGTCAAACAATGTACAGTTCTGCCGCCAAACAACTGTTCATGCCAAGCACTACCGAGGAAGATGCCACTGGTGATTAACAAAAGTAGACCAAAGTTCTAACATACGCTGCCGTAGTAGTTAGATAGCCCCAGCTTCATGGATCTGCACTATGTTGCAAATAAGTGTCAATAATTCACGTTTGTATGCTCTTTTACATAAGTATGCTGTTAAAATGGGTGCTAGTAACCAACCGGCCAAATAATGTACTCCCTCCGTTTTTAAATGTAAGCCTTTTTAAAGATTCCAATACGACTACGTACGGAGCAAAATCTGAACCATGACACTAAACTCTTCAACACAGAGCGAGATATGCATGCATGAAGGTTGGGTCATGCACTCAACAAGGTAAGGGGAAATCGACTGAGCAAATAATTGGGTCAGTCAAATCCATCGAGCCCTCCCATGCGTATCACAAAGCACTTGAATCAACGACCACAAAATTGACTGACCAAAATTAGAAGAATCAGTCGCCTAACGTATAGCTAAAGTGCTCGGGAGCTCATCTTCTTGCGCTCCGGGATGTGGCGCACGCAAGCGATGTATCCTTCGATCTGAATCGAACGTCAACAGATATGTTCGGTAGTTTTACGAAAATGATCTGATGTACCAGATAGATATTTCGTTTCTTAAATGTTTTTTTAGGACATACCATGTACTTCCTTCGTTTTTAAATATAAGTCTTTATATAGATTTCACTATGAACTACATAGGGATGTATGGCAACATATCCTATGCATCCGGGGGGCTTGTGTATCCTATGCATCCGCCTGTCCTCAACCCTCCGATTCAAATCCCACGCGTGCCCTTAAAAGCATGACTAATTTGCACTTA
Source organism: Triticum dicoccoides (assembly GCF_002162155.2). Taxonomy (NCBI): domain Eukaryota; kingdom Viridiplantae; phylum Streptophyta; class Magnoliopsida; order Poales; family Poaceae; genus Triticum; species Triticum dicoccoides. The sequence continues at coordinate 445,932,763 of NC_041381.1, read as the reverse complement.
CAAGCCCGCTGAGGCACGCAAGTCGTCGTATCTTTGCAGTAACGCCCAAAAGTTTCTTAATCTCAAACCGATCGATTCTTCATGTCAATGTCATATGCGACGAGCACACACGACAGCGGGCTGGGCATCGATGACGGCAGCACAAAACACAACACGGCGGCGGTCAACCACTAGACGACCATACAACACGGCGACCACTAGACGACGGGCATACAATCACGGCGGCCAGCGGCCCGGCGGAACGCCACACAACGCGGCGGCCGGCGGCCTGGCGGACGGCCACACAACGTGGCGGCCAGCGGACGGCCACATAACACGGCAGCCGGCAGCCAACAACTTCAAAAGGACTCGTGACATGCATGCAAGGTCACGTTCAACCTAGAGCTAATCAGATCCAACACATCAAAACTCACGTTCTACCTAGATCTAATTCATCGCCGCCGCTGTGTATTAATTAAAGGGGGATTACGGTAAAGATGCTTTGTCTTACGTGCCTAGGCGGGCGTGTCTTTGCAAATTGTGCACGCTTTTGATGTTGGGCATCGGATTTGAATCGGAAGGCTCTGGACAGATGGACACACGGATACACAAAGCCCCTCAGATGCATAGGATATGTTGCCGGGATGTATATAAATGTAATTTAAAGTGTAGATTCACTTACATTGCTCCGTATGTAGTCTCTTATTAAATTTTTTAAAATAACTTATATTTAGAAACAAGAAGTAGAATGTGTAAAAGAATTACTAGTTGTAGGCCGTTCGATAGGAAGGATGATGATCGTCCGATGTAGCAGTTAAGCCTTGTGTGAGTTTTCCTAATTTGCTGCGTTAATTGAGTGGTTCTCGCCAGACAGGTGTGTAGATTGTCTATAGAGAGCTGCTATACATACGATCAAAATCTGTACAATCTATGTACGACAAGACTTATTTAGTGTGGTGGGCCCAAACCTCGGGAAGCGGGCCTGTCTCTTGTCGTACACATCGTATGATAAAATTGATCGTATGTGAGGCAGTTTCGTTGTCTATATTTGTTTCCTTGAATTGTGCAACAAATAAACTACTCCCTCCGTAATAATGGGACGGAGGAAGTACCTTACAATCACGTTCTTAATATGATTCCGATTATCACGCTATACCAAACAGATTCTCTATAGGTTCAAAAGGAAAAAAAAAACAGATTCTCTATAACGTTTGTTTCCATAGATGGAGACTAGCGTGGTGCCGTGTTAATGCCCGTGGATGCTCTGGGTGATGTTTAAACAGTGCCGTGTTAACTCTTGCACGCACATGCATGGATGGAATACATGCATGCCAATTTTAATGTGTGTGCAGTATGTGTGTGCACGCTTTCCCCCCTTGTTTTTGCTTCTGTTTTCATGCTCATGTTTGTTTTTATTTTTTTATTTTTTTGTCAAAATTTGTTTTTTACTTTATGTGTATTTTCGGCTGTTGAATGTGTGTACATGTGTAGAAGTAAATACGATGTGTGTAAATTATACGAAAATTTTACTATTATGTATTCTTACTCACTATAAAAAGTGCAATTTTTGTGCTAATTGTGTGAAAGTTTTTGTTCCATTTTCTTTCTTCCTTAAGGGTAATACTAATGCTACTAATTCATCATTTTTTAGAAAAATAACATTATTATTATTATTTTGTGTGTATACATATGCAAGCAATTACTATACAAATATGTGTGTAGATTATACTAGATTGCGAAAGTTGCACTATTGTATGTGTATTCCTTGAATATTACAAAAAAAGTGCTATTTCAGTGCAAAATTGTGTGCAGTTCTTTCTTTTTTGCTTTGTTCTTATTTCTTAAAGGGTAATATCAATGCCACTAATTCAATCTTTCTTCGAAAACTTTATTTTCCGATTTTATTTAACTTTATTTAATTGTATTTCAACTTTAAGGGCAATACCAATGCCCTAATTTATTGTTCTTTAAAACTTTGACTTTAAGTTTTTTTTTGTTTTTTGTCTTTACAGAATATCAATACCAAATGGAGTTCAAACGGAACAAAACTTTTTAACGATTTTTCTTGGACCACAAGACACCCTGGAAGCTTCGGGAGGAGGTCAGAAGGGCCACGAGTCAACGACAAGCTCAGGGGGCACGCCCAGGGGGGGCGCCCCCAAGCTTGTGGGCCCCTAGTGGCTCTTCTAACCCTAATTATTCTTCTATAAATTTCCAAATATTCCTCGTAGACCATAGGGCATACCAAAAATACCTTTCCACCACTGCAAGTTTCTGTCTTCGTGAGATTCCATCTGGGGAACTTTTCCATT
>NC_041381.1:445924462-445930126 GCF_002162155.2 Triticum dicoccoides | reverse complement strand
GATGATGTGTGAGTAGTTTGCCACAGACCTTAGGGTCCATAGCTAATAGCTAGATGGCTTCTTCTCTCTCTTTGATCTTCAATACAATGTTCTCCTCGATGTTCTTGGAGATCTATTCGATATAATCTTCTTTTGTGGTGCGTTTGTTGAGATCAGATGAATTGTGGATTTATGATCAGATTATCTATGAATATTATTTGAGTCTTCTCTGAACTCTTTTATGCATGGTTAGATAGCTTTGTATTTCTCTCTGATCTACTGATTTGGTTTGGCCAACTAGATTGATTTTCTTGCCATGGGAGAGGTGCTTTGTAATGGGTTCAATCTTGCGGTGCTTATGCCCAAGGACAGAAAGGGACATGACACGTATTTGTATTGTTGCCACTAAAGATAAAAAGGTGGGGTTTGTTCATATTGTTTGGATCTATTCCTCTACATCATGTCATCTTACTTAAGGTGTTACTCCATTCATGTTAATTTAATACACTAGATGCATGCTGGATAACGGTCGATGTGTGGAGTAATAGTAGTAGATGTAGGCAGGAGTCGGTCTACTTGTCACGGACATGATGCCTATATACATGATCATTGCCTTAGATATCGTCATAACTTTGCGCTTTTCTATCAGTTGCTCAACAGTAATTTGTTTACCCATCGTATGCTTTCTTTCAAGAGAGAAGCCTCTAGTGAAAAGTATGCCCCTCGGGTCTATCTTTTATCATATTATTTTCAGATCTATAAAACCAAAAACACAAAAATACCTTACTGCAATTTATTTACTTTTATTTATATAGCACTTTTACTTATCTTTTATATCTATCACTATCAAATCTCATCCTTGCAAGTAACTGTGAAGGGATTGACAACCCCTTTATCATGTTGGGCGCAAGTATTTGTTTGTTTGTGTAGGTGCAATCATTAGTGACTTGTATATTCCTCCTACTGGATTGATACCTTGGTTCTCAACTAAGAGAAATACTTATCTTTACTTTGTTGCATCACCCTTTCCTCTTCAAGGGAAAAACAAACGCAAGCTCAAGAAGTAGCAGGAAGAATTTCTAGTGCTATTGTCGGGGAGGATCTACATCAAGCCTACCAAGTACCCATCATAAAATCTCATCCCTTGCATTTACATTATTTGTCATTGCCCTTCGTTTTCCTCTCGTCCACTTCTAAATTCTTTCAGAAACATAAAAAATATTTGCCTTCTTTCCATTCGCTTTTTCGTTTGCTTTGTTTACTTGTCTCAAAAACTTTCATTACGAGTGATTTTGGTATGGGAGAAACAGATGATGGTAGGACTCCTAAAATTGGAAGTTCCACTAGTCTTGATGCTAAAACTTTTGTCTTGGGACAAGGGAATGTTATAGGAAAAAATGTCATCCAAGAATTCTTTAATTGCATTGGAAATTTAACTTGTGATTATGTTCCTATACTTAAAAGAACTAAAAGCTATGCAGAAGCTATTTTTGCACTTGTTCTTAAACTTGAGAGAAAATTTATCCGCACTCATCCTACTTTGCAAAGATTGTTTTACGAGTTGCCTGTTATAAAAAATCCTAGAGCTAAAAGGATAGCTATCCTTGTCCTTATGAATGAGTATGATCACATAGTGCAAGAGCTAGGGATATCTTTGATTTTTATGGTATGAACCGTGAAAAACCGGTAATATATGGGATTCTTTACAATAGTGATTATTTATTAAGGCATCTAATGCGAAATGATTGCATCTTTGATGAAAACCTTAAAAAGGAAGTTCCTCCTATGAGTATGATCCAACAAGTTTTCAATGATGTTAATCAACAATATTCTTGGATTGTAGCCGGTAACCAAGGGGAATTTGCAGACGGGCAACTTGCCAATGCTAAAATCTCTATGAATGTGTTTCATGTTATATTTGAAAAAACTCGCAACAAAAATGCATCTATGGAATTGAATACCAAAGATGACAATACCTAGATCTATGCAATATGCCTAGATAGGGGCGTAAAACAATAGCGCTTGTTGGGAAGCAACCCAATTTTATTTTATGTTTTTACTTTTTTACTTCTGTTTTTCAATAAATATGCAATTATACTTCTCTTATGATTGTGTTTTAGTGTTTTTATTAGTGTTCGTGCCAAGTAAGGCCTTTGGGATGGCTTGGAAGATTATTGATTTGATTCTATGGAAAAGAAAAAACTTTTACATCCAGTAACATAATTATCCAAGGTAATATTCAAGGAAGAACCAAGCAACTAAGCTTGGGGATGCCCCGGAAGGCATCCCTTCTTTCGTCTCTAACATTATCGGTAACCTCACTTGGAGCTATATTTTCTTCGTCACAGGATATGTGTTTTGCTTGGAGCGTCATTTTATTTTATTAGGGTTTCCTTGCTTCTAGTTAGAATAATGTTTTGTATCTTTTATTTCAATGAAAATATCAAGTATAGCCTTTATCATGCTTATTTTGCAATTCTACATGTTGTTTTTTGAAAACATAAAGTTTTCTATTATTGTCTGAATTCTTCTGGAAAGTCGGAACGTGATAAAATCTTTAAATTTTTAGACAGTAAGTTATTATAAATTTTCTATAGTGTGGTAAAGTTTCAGAATTTTCGGAGTTAAAGAAGTATGAATCTTCTTCCATCCTTTACAGACTGTCCTGTTTACACAGATTGCTATTATGTTTGCATATGTTTGCTTGTTTAGTGATTCTATTTGAGAATATGAGTATTAAATATGCAGAGGCATTTAGTATGTAATATTAAATTGTAATTTTAGTGATTTGCTACAGTAGAGAATGATAAGGTTTTTGCATTGATTTATACTAATTTATCTCACGGGTTCTTGTTGAGTTTTGTGTGGATGAAGTTTTTAGGACTTAGGGAAACCGTGATATGAGAGGAATTAAGGAGACACAAAAGCTCAAGCTTGGGGATGCTCAAGGCATCCCAAGTTAATATTCCAAGAAGTCTCAAGCATCTAAGCTTGGGGATGCCCCGGTAGGCATCCCACCTTTCTTCATGAAGAATTATCGGTTAGTATCGGTTGAACCCAAGTTTTTGCTTCTTCACATGATGTGTGCTATTCTTGGAATGTCATTTTATTTTTTTTGCTTGCCATTTTAATAAAATATTTAGATCTGAAAGTTTTTAAATGAGAGAGAGTCCTCACATAGCTACCCATTTACTTAACTACTCGCTTGATCTTCACCTATATCTTTTTGGAGTAGTTTGTCATTTACTCTTGTGCCTCACTTATTGTTGGGTAATGTTGCATGGGAAACAAAAAAATTCCTACGCTCACCAAGATCAATCTAGGAGATGACCATCTATGAGTGGAGAGATTAGATCTACATACTCTTGTACATCGCTAAGCGGAAGGGTTAAGAAACGCGGTTGATGTAGTCGAACGTCTTCGCAATCCAATCACGATCCATCCCGCAAACTCCGGTCCAAGTGTTGAACGGATGGCACCTTCGCGTTCAACACATGTACGGCTTGATGATGCCTTCACCTCCTCGATCCAGCGAGTGATGGTGAAGTAGTAGCTCGAGGCCTCCGGTAGCACGACGACGTGGTGACAGCGGTGGTGGAATCTCAGGAGAGCTTCGCTAAGCACTACGGAGAGGAAGAAGACTACGAGGGAGATGGAGGGCAGTGCTGTGGCATAGACGGGTGCGGCTGCCCTCCTCTACCCCTCTATATATAGTGGGAAGTGAGGAGGAGGGGATCCTGATGACCCACAAGTGTAGGGGATCTATCATAGTCCTTTCAATAAGTAAGAGTGTCGAACCCAACGAGGAGCAGAAGGAAATGACAAGCGGTTTTCAGTAAGGTATTCTCTGCAAGCACTGAAATTATCAGTAACAAATAGTTTTGTGATAAAATAATTTGTAACGGGTAACAAGCAATAAAAGTAAATAAGGTGCAGCAAGGTGGCCCAATCCTTTCTGTAGCAAAGGACGAGCCTGTACAAGTTCTAATATAGAGAAAAGCGCTCCCGAGGACACATGGGAATTATCGTCAAGCTAGTTTTCATCACGCTCATACGATTCACGTTCGTTACTTTGATAATTTGATATGTGGGTGGACCAGTGCTTGGGTACTGTCCTTTCTTGGACAAGCATCCCACTTATGATTAACCCCTATTGCAAGCATCCACACCTACAAAAGAAGTATTAAGGTAAACCTAACCATAGCATGAAACATGTGGATCCAAATCATCCCCTTACGAAGCAACACATAAAATAGGGTTTAAGCTTCTGTCACTCTAGCAACCCATCATATACTTATTACTTCCCAATGCCTTCCTCTAGGCCCAAATAATGGTGAAGTGTCATGTAGTCAACGTTCACATAACACCACAAGAGGAGAGACAACATACATCTCATCAAAATATCGAACGAATACCAAATTCACATGACTACTAATAGCAAGAGTTCACCCATGTCCTCAGGAACAAACGTAACTACTCACAAAGCATATACATGTTCATAATCAGAGGGGTATTAATATGCATTAAGGATCTGAACATATAATATTCCACCAAATAAACCAACTAGCATCAACTACAAGGAGTAATCAACACTACTAGCAACCCACAGGCGCCAATCTGAGGTTTTGATACAAAGATTGGATACAAGAGATGAACTAGGGTTTGAGAGGAGATGGTGATGGTGAAGATGTTGATGGAGATTGACCCCCTCCCGATGAGAGAATCGTTGGTGATGACGATGGTGATGATTTCCCCCTCCCGGAGGGAAGTTTCCCCGGCAGAACAGCTCCGCCAGAGCCCTAGATTGGTTCCGCTAAGATTCCGCCTTGTGGCGGCGGAGTTTCGTCCCGTAAGCTTGCTTATGATTTTTTTCCAGGGTAAAAGACTTCATATAGCAGAAGATGGGCACCGGAGGGGTGCCAGGTGGCCCACAAGGCATGGGGGCGCGCCCAGGGGGTAGGGCGCGCCCCCCACCCTCGTGGCCAGGGTGTGGGCCCCCTCTGGTACTTCTTCTGCTCAATATTTTTCATTAATTCCCAAAATGACTTTCGTGGAGTTTCGGGACTTTTGGAGCTGTGCAGAATAGGTCTCCAATATTTGCTCCTTTTCCAGCCCAGAATCCCAGGTGCCGGCATTCTCCCTCTTCATGTAAACCTTGTAAAATAAGAGAGAATAGCCATAAGTATTGTGACATAACGTGTAATAACAACCCATAATGCAATAAATATTGATATAAAAGCATGATGCAAAATGGACGCATCAACTCCCCCGAGCTTAGACCTCGCTTGTCCTCAAGCGGAAGCCAATAACGAAAAATATGTTCACATGTTTAGAGATAGAGGTGTCGATAAAATAAAATACGGACATGAGGGCATCATGATCATTCTTATAATAGCAATATATATATATATATATATATATATATATATATATATATATATATATATATATTGTCATATGATTTCTTATGCTCAAGTAACAATCTATTCATAATGTCAAGCATGAACCCGAAACTTCATTGAGAACTAACAAACTATAATCTCAGTCATTGAGGCAATTGCAATTTATCATAACATCGGAAAGAGTCAACATAAGAGCTTTTCAGCAAGTCCACATACTCAACTATCATTTAGTCTTTCACAATTGCTAACACTCACGCAATACTTATGGTTATGGAGTTTTAAT
>NC_041381.1:445916079-445924386 GCF_002162155.2 Triticum dicoccoides | reverse complement strand
ATATATATATATATATATATATATATATATATATATATATATATATATATATATATATATATATATATATATGTCAGGATCTTTCCAACACGAGGTGCTTGCCAAAGGATAAAATAAAAAGGGAAAGGTGAAGATCACCTTGACTCTTGCATAAGATAGAAAGTAAAAGATAGGTCCTTTGGAGAGAGAAGCATAGGTTGTAATGTGTTTTTATGGTTGGATGCACGAAATCTTAATGCAAAAGAACGTCACTTTATATTGCCACTTGTGATATGAACCTTTATTATGTAGTCCGTCGCTTTTATTGCTTCCATATCACAAGATCGTATAAAGCTTATTTTCTCCACACTAATAAGTTATACATATTTAGAGAGCAATTTTTATTGCTTGCAACATGACAACTTACTTGGAGGATCTTACTCAATCCATAGGTAGATATGATGGACTCTCATGGCAAAACTGGGTTTAAGGATATTAGGAAGCACAAGTAGTATCTCTACTTGGTGCAAGGAATTTGGCTAGCATAAGGGGGAAAGGCAAACTCAACATGTTGGATGATCCATGACAATATACTTTAACTGAGATGTGAGAAAACATAACCCATTACGTTGTCTTCCTTGTCCAACATCAACTCTTTAGCATGTCATACTTCAATGAATGCTCACAATCATAAAAGATGTCCAAGATAGTATATTTATATGTGAAAACCTCTCTTTCTTTATTACTTCCTATTAATTGCAACGATGACCAAAACTATGTTTGCCAACTCTCAACAACTTTTATGTATCATACTCTTTATATGTGAAGTCATTACTCTCCATAAGATCCACATGATCTCTTTAATTCTTTTTATTCTTTATTTTTCTTTTATTCCCTCAAGATCATAGCAAGATAGCAAAGCCCTTGACTCAACACTAATCTTTATTATATATAGCTCACAGACTCGATTACATAGAGGGATTGTAAAGCAAAACTCAAAACTAAATCATACCAAAGCTTTATTCTACTAGATAAAGATATTACTAAGAGGAATGAACTAAGAAAAACGGTAAAGATAGGAGTGTGATGGTGATACGATATCGGGGCACCTCCCCCAAGCTTGGTAGTTGCCAAGGGGAGTGCCCATACCCATGTGATTATGTCCTCAGAGGTGATGAAGGTGGGGATGATGATGGTGGATAGTCGCACATCGAGCGTAAAAGCTCCTCCAATTTGCGGATAATGCCCTTGAGTGCGACGATATGATCCTTCAACAAAATATTTTCATGTATGAGATACTTGTTTTGTATGCGAGCTAACTCAATCATCTTGAAAGCTTCAATCTCAGTTGGGGTAAAGAGGTTGGGAAGAGGTTGAATGATGTCTTCTTCTTCTGCCGTAGGAGCTTGATCCTCCATGGCCGTCTTGATCCCATCATCCTTGTTGATCTCCCCGGGTTCTTCTCTCTTCAGCTCTATCTTCAATAGCCAGGCATCCTTATCTCCATTGTTGGAGGAGGGTGACGTCATGGTGATCTAGATCTGTCAGAAAAACAGCTCGAAACAAAGACAGAGGATATTTGCGTGATACGGTGGTCAAAACCTTCGGGAGATTATATAATGAATTTTACCAACCAAAAGAAGTATCGTGCAAGAAAACGGAGTCCGGAGAGCATACGAGGTGCCCACGAGGCAGGGGGCGTGCCCAGGGGTAGGGCGTGCCCTCCACCCTTGTGGATGCCTCGTGTCCTTCCTAGACTACTTCTTATTTTTCTATTTTCTTAAATATTCCAAAACGGAGAAAAAATGCTATTAGAACTATTTTGGAGTCTGTTTACTTACCGTACCACATACCTATTCCTTTTGGGAGTCTGAAACATTCTGGAAAGTGTCCCTTATGTATTCCTCCGGGGTTATGGTTTCAATAACATTAGTTTCAACATTTATAGGATTACTTGAGATATAATGTTTGATTCTTTGACTGTTCACCACCTTTGGATTCATGCCTTCGAAGTTGTTGATTTTTATGGCACCAGAACGATAGACCTCCTCGATAACGTAAGGGCCTTCCCATTTAGAGAGAAGTTTACCTGCAAAAAATCTTAAACGAGAATTGAAAAGCAAAACATAATCACCTACGTTAAACTCACGCTTTTGTATCCTTCTGTCATGCCATCTTTTAACTTTTTCTTTAAACAGTTTGGCATTCTCGTAGGCTTGGGTTCTCCATTCATCAAGTGAGCTAATGTCAAATAACCTCTTCTCACCGGCAAGTTTGAAATCATGATTGAGCTCTTTAATAGCCCAATATGCCTTATGTTCAAGTTCGAGAGGTAAGTGACATGCTTTTCCATAAACCATTTTATATGGAGACATACCCATAAGATTTTATATGCAGTTCTATAAGCCCATAATGCATCATCAAGTTTCTTGGACCAATTCTTTCTACATCTATTAACGGTCTCTTGCAAAATTAATTTAAGCTCCCTGTTACTGAATTCTACTTGACCACTAGACTGTGGGTGATATGGAGATGCAATTCTATGATTAACATCATACTTAGCAAGCATTTTACGAAAAGCACCATGAATAAAATGTGACCACCATCAGTCATTAAGTATCTAGGGACTCCGAACCTCAAAAAAATAACTTCTTTAAGCATCTTAATAGAGGTGTTATGATCAGCACTACTAGTTGGAATAGCTTCTACCCACTTAGTAACGTAATCACAACAACTAAAATATGTGTATACCCATTAGAGGCAGGAAACGGTCCCATACAATCAAAGCCCCAAACATCAAATGGTTCAATAACAAGAGAATAATTCATAGGCATTTCTTGACGTCTACCAATATTACCAATTCTTTGACATTCATCACAAGACAAGACAAACTTACGGGCATCTTTGAAGAGAGTAGGCCAATAAAAACCGGATTGCAATACCTTATGTGCAGTTCTATCTCCAGCGTGGTGTCCTCCATATGCCTTGGAGTTCTAGACTTGCAAAAATAACTCAATCATACATAAAAGAATTCGGAGAAGGTTCAAATATTTCTCATAGGTAAACTTGATCATAAACCCACAGTTCATCAAATCTCGACAAACACACCGCAAAAAGAGTTTACATCGAATAGATCTCCACAAGAGAGGGGGAGAACATTGTATTGAGATCCAAAAAAGAGAGAAGAAGCCAACTAGCTAATAACTATGGACCCGAAGCTCTGTGGTAAACTACTCACAACTCATCGAAAGGGCTATGGTGTTGATGTAGAAGCCCTCCATGGTCAATTCCCCCTCCGGCAGAACACCGGCGAAGGCTCCAAGATGGGATCTCGCAGATATAGAAGGTTACGGTGGCGGAAATATTTCTTTTGTGGCTCCCTGGATGTTTTTGGGGTATGTAGGCTTAGATAGGAGGAAGAAGTACGTCGGTGGCCGCTTGAGGGGCCCAGGGGACAGGGGCACGCCCAGGAGGGGTGGGCGCGCCCTCCTATCTCCTGGCCGCCTCGATTGCTTCTTGACTTGCACTCCAAGTTCTCCGGATCACGTTCGTTCCAAAAATCACGCTCCCGAAGGTTTCATTCCGTTTGGACTCCGTTTGACATTTCTTTTCTTCGAAATACTGAAATAGGCAAAAAAACAGCAATACGGGTTGGGCCTCCGGTTAGTAGGTTAGTCCCAAAAATGATATAAATGTGTAAAATAAAGCCCAAAAACATCCAAAACAGGTAATATAATAGCATGGAACAATAAAAAATTATAGATACGTTGGAGACGTATCAGTTCCCTAGGGGGACAGCGGCCACCAGGGGAAAACCCTAGATGGGTTTTGGTGCGCCTCGCCCTCGGGAGCCTTGGCCCCCAAGGCAAAGGGGGTGGCTGTCGTAGGGAAGCGCCCCCACCCCTTCTGGTTATGTGGGGAAGGGTGAGGGGGCACACAACCTCTTAGTGAGCTGGTTTTCCCCCTCTCCTTGGCCCATGGGGCCCCCAACACTTGTCGGGGCCCCTCGAAACCCCTTTCGGTGATGCTGATCATCACCCGGTATCCTCGGAAAAATTTCGGACTCCAATATCCTTTGTACAATATATCAATCTTCACCTCTGGACCATCCCGGAGTTCCTCGTCACGCCTGGGATCTCATCCGGGACTCCGAACAACCTTCGGTAACCACCATAATGACTGAACTATACTTATATTGTCACCAAATGTTAAGTGTGTAGACCCCGCGGGTTCGAGAACTATGCAGACATGACCAAGACACCTCTACAGTCAATAACCAATAGCAGGACCTGGATGCCTATATTGGTTCCTACATATTCTATGAAGATCTTATCGGTCGAACCTCAATGTCAAGGATTCTGCTAATCTCGTATGCAGTTCCCTTTGTCTATCAGTATGTTACTTGCCTAGGATTCGATCGTCGGTATCTCCATACCTAGTTCAATCTCGTTCCCAGCAAGTCTGTTTACTTGTTCCGTAATACAAGATCATGTGGCTAACCCATTAGTCACATTGCTTGCAAGCTTCTTGTGATGTTGTATTACCGAGTGGGCCCTGAGATACCTCTCTGTCATACAGAGTGACAAATCCCAGTCTTGATCCATGCCAACTCAACAGACACCCTTGGAGATACCTGTAGAGCACCTTTATATTCACTCAGTTACATTGTGACATGTGGTACACACAAGGTACTCCCCCGGTGTCAGTGAGTTGCATGATCTCATGGTCATAGGAACATATACTTGACATGCAGAAAACAATAGCAATAAACTTGACAAGATCATATGCTACGTTTATTGTTTGGACCTTGTCCATCACATCATTCTCCTAATGATGTGACCTCGTTATCAAATGTCAACTCATATCCATGGCTAGGAAACCATAGCCATATTTGATCAACGAGCTAGTCTGGTAGAGGCTGACCGGGGACATCTTGTTGTCTATGTATCCACATATGTATTTGAGTTTCGGATCAATACAATTCTAGCATGGATAATAAACGATTATCATGAACACGGAAATATGATAATAACCAATTTATTATTGCCTTTAGGGAATATTTCCAACACTTATATCCTATGAGTAAATTGTTGAATGTATTGAATATCATGAAGTTGAAATTGTATGTTCATATCATGCCTAGTAGTAGCTTCACATTGGTTTAGAAAGTGAAATCTATTGAACCTTGACAATCACAATATTGGCCATTCAAGCAATTCATGAATGATTTGTATAAGGAAGAGAACTTTCACATACAAATATATTATCTTGGACATCTTTTATGATTGTGAATACCCATTAATTATTTTCAAACTTGACCAAATTAGTTGAACTTGGACAAGGAAGGCAACTTAATGCGTTATGGTTGTGTATATTTGCATACAATTTATATTGTTATGGATTGATACGTCTCCAAGGTATCTATAATTTTTTATTGTTCCATGCTATTACATTACCTGTTTTGGATGTTTATGGGCTTTACTATACACTTTTATATCTTTTTTGGGACTAACCTATTAACCGGAGGCCCAGCCCAAATTGCTGTTTTTTTGCCTATTTCAGTGTTTCGAAGAAAATGAATATCAAACGGAGTCCAAACGGAATGAGACCTTCGAGAGAGAACTTTTTGGAACAAACGCAATCCAGGAGACTTGGAGTGGACGTCAAGAAGCAGACGAGGTGGCCACGAGGGTCCAGGGCGCACCCTAGGGGGTGGGCGCGCCCCCACCCTCGTGGGCCCCTCGTGGCTCCCCTGACCGACTTCCTTCGGCTATATATATCTACGTACCCCGAAAACATCCATGAGCACCACGAAACCCTATTTCCACCGTCGCAACCTTCTGTACCCATGAGATCCCATCTTGGATCCTTTTCCAGCGCTCCGCCAGAGGGGGAATCGATCACGGAGGGCTTCTACATCAACACCATAGCCTCTCCGATGAGTTGTGAGTAGTTTACCACAGACCTTCGGGTCCATAGTTATTAGCTAGATGGCTTCTTCTCTCTCTTTGAATCTCAATACAAAGTTCTCCTCGATCTTCTTGGAGATCTATTCGATGTAACTCTTTTTGCGGTGTGTTTGTCGAGATCCGATGAATTGTGAGTTTATGATCAAGTTTATCTATGAGAAATATTTGAATCTCCTATGAATTCTTTTATGTATGATTGGTTATCTTTGCAAGTCTCTTCGAATTATCAGTTTGGTTTGGCCTACTAGATTGATCTTTCTTGCAATGGGAGAAGTCCTTATCTTTGGGTTCAAACTTGCAGTGTCCTTTCCCAGTGACAGCAAGGGCAGCAAGGCACGTATTGTATTGTTACCATCGAGGATAAAAAGATGGGGTTTACATCATATTGCTTGAGTTTATCCCTCTACATCATGTCATCTTGCCTAATGCGTTACTCTATTCTTATGAACTTAATACACTAGATGCATGCTGGATAGCGGTCGATGTGTGGAGTAATAGTAGTAGATGCAGGCAGGAGTCGGTCTACTTGTCGCGGACGTGATGCCTATATGCATGATCATGCCTAGATATTCTCATAACTATGCACATTTCTATCAATTGCTCGACAGTAATTTGTTCACCCACCGTAATACTTATGCTATCTTAAGAGAAGCCACTAGTGAAACCTATGGCCGCCGGGTCTATTTTTCATCATATAAGTTTCCGATCTATCTTATTTTGCAATCTTTACTTTCCAATCTATATCATAAAAATACCAAAAATACTTATCTTATCTTATTATCTCTATCAGATCTCACTTTCACGAGTGGCTGTGAAGGGATTGACAACCCCTTTATCGCATTGGTTGTGAGGTTCTTGTTTTGTTTGTGTAGGTACGAGGGACTTGCATGAAGCCTCCTACTGGATTGATACCTTGGTTCTCAAAAACTGAGGGAAATACTTACGCTACTTTGCTGCATCACCCTTTCCACTTCAAGGGAAAACCAACGCAGTGCTCAAGAGGTAGCATGGATCCTCCAAGATCTTTTTGTTGGATAAAGCGGCAGAAAATAAAAAAAATCCCGACCTAACGCATCAGCCCAAGACCACTATGGAGACTGCATACAAGGTTTAATCTTTTTTGTTACCGACTTGTAGCGCAGCGGAAGTAGAGTCGATGATGATCGGTGGTGCAGATCCCTGCAGCTAGGATTTACAACCTCCCAACCGCAAGGATGTATACCCTCATCTGCCCCTCGGATAGCCCTGCGGGAGGTAGTCGGACAGTCCACTGGACGATGTCGCGAACAGCCCTTCGGGAGGACCTTCAAAACTCGGACGGTCACTCGGGCAGCCCTTCGGGAGGACCTTCGAAACTCGGACGGTTACACCGACAGCCCTTCGGGAGGCACTCTCAAACTAAGACCGAAACTACAATATTTCTACAGAGTTGCACACATATGGTGTCATCTATCTGACAGGGCTTCTTCGTCCAGAACTAGTTCCTGCTGGAACACAGACAACCTTTCGGCTCTACGAAACTATTTCACTGGGAGGGAGAGAGAAGGCCAAATCGTGCATGGCATTTGTATGTGATAAAATAGTGTGTGTGGAGAGTGCCTCTCCACCTATATTTATAGGAAAACCCAAGGGGTAGGGGGAAACATGAAAAACTCAAAATGCCCACACTTTATGTCACACATAAAGGGCATAAAGGGCATAAAGGGATGACAAGTGGAGCTCTATGGAGGAGGTGCATCGTTGAACGTCCCACATTCATGGGGGCACCCCAAAGGGGGTTGCTTGATACCCAAGTCCTTCTAGAAGCCATATGGGAAAATCCCTAAAAGGTGGCTTTCCATAAAAATATCCAAAAAACACTTTCACTTTTCAAGATGACATTTTCAGCGTCCGTTCGAACTGAAAATATTTATGTGGGCTTACAACATTGTGACGCCCGGATAATTAGCTACAGTAACCCTCTCCTAATGATGCCATGTCACCGCGGTCACCGTAGTTAATCTCGCGATGGTTAAAAAATGATTCAAATTTAAATTCAAAATATGTCAAACAACAAAAGTTTTCAAAAGTTGAAACAAGAATGTTCGGTGGGTGCCGAATATTACAAGGGTAATTATAGTAAAGAAAGCATATTTTTAGAAAGTGCCTGAATATTTTAAAATGAATTAAAACAGAATAGAGAAATAATAAAAGAAAATGCAAAATAGAAAACAAAATAAAAAGAAAAGAAAAGGAACCTCCCCCCCACTGAGCTACGGCCCAGCAGGCCACCGCGCCCCCCTTTGGGCCTCAACCCACCAGACCGCCAGGCCAGCCCACCCCGCCGCCATAACCTCCCCCACTCCCCCAGTACACCACC
>NC_041381.1:445907851-445915568 GCF_002162155.2 Triticum dicoccoides | reverse complement strand
GATTGGATCGGGATCGAGAGGAGGAGATCGCCGCGACGCCCCGACCCCAGCGCCCGACGCCGCCCCGCCGCTGCACGACCACCTCGACGCCGGAGCCTCGCCGGCCTGCTTCCTCCTCCCCACCGGCCTGCCTCCTCTTTGTCGCGTCGTCCCCGACCCCCTCCTCGACCCCCGTTGTCCCGTCCTCTGCAACCCACGGTGAGGCCCTCGGCCTCCTCTTCCCCTCTCCGCCGCTCGTTGTGCTCCTCGCTACGACCCCGCCCCGTGCTGCTCTGCAACGTGCGCGACGAGCCCACGCGCCCGTCGCCTTGGTCGTGCCCATGTTTCCCCCCGCTCCGCTCCGCCTCCGGCCGCGACCAATCCCGCATCCGCTTGGCCCGCCTTCCCTGCTCCCGTCGGCGCCGAGCCTCCCCACCGGCTCCGGCGCGAGCCCCCGCTGTCGCTAAGGCCACTACAACCGCCGTGCGCACGCGTCGCCGCCCCTGGTGCCACTTCGCCCCTGGTGTTGGCGCCGTCGTCTCGTCCCCCCGCCTCCGCCTCTGGCCCCGCAGGCCACCGCCACGCCGGCGGCCAGTTCTGCCACCCCGCGGCATCCCGGGTCTGCCCTGCGGGTGCAAACGCCCGGGCGCCCGCTGCCCGTGGCCCCGCTAGCGCCCGATCCACTAGGCCCCCTTGGGTCAATGACAGGAGGGTCCCGCCTCTAGAACGTTTAAAAAAAAATAAAAAGATAAAAGAAATACCTAATTAAAAATAATGATTAATTAATTAATTAATTTGATTTAAGCATAATTGGTTAACCTAATCACCTATTTCATTAACTAAACCAATTTAGATAACCTAAGCGTATGACAGCTGGGACCCACACGTCAGTTTGACCCAGTTAACGCCCTGATGACGTCAGCATGCACTGTTCTGGATAATGTTGAATTTAAATAATTAAATAAATCATAAAAATGAATTAAATCTTTTAAAATTAATATAAAATAAACCATAGCTCAGATGGAAAAACTTTGTACATGAAAGTTGCTCAGAACGACGAGGCGAATCCAGATACGCAGCCCGTTCGTCCGCCACGCATACCTACCATAGTGAACCTGCAACATTTCCCCTCCGGTTCATCTGTCCGGAAACGCGAAACACCGGGAGTACTTTCCCAGATGTTTTCCCCCTTTGTCGGTATCACCTACTACCGCGTTAGGGCACACCTAGCACTGCGTATTGCCTTGTTACTCTTTTTGATGCTTTGATTGCTCTATTATTTATTGTGTTCCCTCTTCGTTACTTCTTTCCGGTAGACCCCGAGACTGCCGGTGACCCAAGTTCGACTACGGAGTTGACGACCCCTACTTGCTAGAGCAACCAGGCAAGCCCCCCCCCCCTTGATCACCAGATATCGCCTATTCTCCTCTATACTGCTTGCATTAGAGTAGTGTAGCATGTTACTGCTTTCCGTTAATCCTATTTTGATGCATAGCCTGACACTGTTGCTACATCTGTTGATACCTTACCTGCAATCCTAAATACTTAGTATAGGATGCTAGTTTATCATCTGTGGCCCTACATTCTTGTCAGTCTGCCTTGCTATACTATTGGGCCGTGATCACTCGGGAGGTGATCATGGGTATATACTATACATATATACATACTATACAGGTGGTGACTAAAGTCGGGTCTGCTCATTGAGTACCCGCACGCGATTCTGATGTGGGGGCTAGAAGGACAGGTGGCTCCATCCCGGTAGAGGTGGGCCTGGGTTCCCGACGGCCCCCGACTGTTACTTTGTGGCGGAGCGACAGGGCAGGTTGAGACCACCTAGGCGAGAGGTGGGCCTGGCCCTGGTCGGCGTTCGCCGTTGCTTCATAATAACACGCTTAACGAGATCTTGGTATTTGATCTGAGTCTGGCCACTGGCCTATACGCACTAACCAACTACGTGGGAAAGATATGGGCACTCGACGTCGTGGTATCAGCCGAAGCCTTCTAGACGTCAGCGACTGAGCGGCGCGCGCCGGATTGGAACATAAGCCTGCTCTTGTATTAAGGGGGCTAGTTCTGCTTTCGGCCGCCCACGCAACATGCAGGTGTGCAATGGGCGATGGGCCCAGACCCCTGCGCCATAGGAGTTAGACCGGCATGCTGACCTCTCTGTTAGGCCTAGGTGGGGCTGCGACGTGTTGATCTTCCGAGGCCGGGCATGACCTAGGAAAGTGTGTCCGGCCAAATGGGATCGAGCGTGTTGGGTTATGTGGTGCACCCCTGCAGGGAAGTTAATCTATTCGAATAGCGGTGATCTTCGGTAACAGGACGGCTTGGAGTCGTACCTTGACCTTATGACAGCTAGAACCGGATACTTCATAAAACACACCCTTCCAAGTGCCAGATACAACCCGGTGATCGCTCTCTAACAGGGCGACGATGAGAGGATCGCCGGGTAGGATTATGCTATGCGATGCTACTTGGAGGACTTCAATCTACTCTCTTCTACATGCTGCAAGACGGAGGCTGCCAGAAGCGTAGTCTTCGATAGGATTAGTTATCCTCCTCTTATTCCGGCATTCTGCATTTCAGTCCACTAATATGGCCCTTTATACATATACCCATGCATATGTAGTGTAGCTCCTTGCTTGCGAGTACTTTGGATGAGTACTCACGGTTGCTTTTCTCCCCCTTTTCCCCCTTTCCCTTCTACCTGGTTGCCACAACCGGATGCTGGAGCCCAGGAGCCAGACGCCACCTTCGACGATGAATCCTACTACCTGGAGGTGCCTACTACTACGTGCAGCCCGCTGACGACGACCAGGAGTAGTTAGGAGGATCCCAGGCAGGAGGCCTACGCCTCTTTCGATTGTATCCCAGTTTGTGCTAGCCATCTTATGGAAAACTTGTTTAACTTATGTCAGTACTCAAATATTGTTGCTTCCGCTGACTTGTCTATGATCGAGCACTTGTATTCGAGCCCTCGAGGCCCCTGGCTTGTATTATGATGCTTGTGTGACTTATTTATGTTTTAGAGTTGTGTTGTGATATCTTCCCGTGAGTCCTTGATCTTGATCGTACACATTTGCGTGCATGATTAGTGTACGATTGAATCGGGGGCGTCACAAGTTGGTATCAGAGCCGACTGCCTGTAGGAATCCCCCTTTCCAACTCCTTGGCCGAAGTTGAGTCTAGTCATTGCAAAACTTTTACTAACTTGGCTGTGTGCCTTACGGGCCCACGTCGCCATTGGGTGGTATTAGGATCTTTTATTCCTCGACCTATACTCTGGGACTCTGATCTCTCTTCTATTCGGGTTAAATGATTTTTGCTAAATCTAACATTAGGATCTCGTTATCACTTTCACCCGGAGAGCCCCTTATTAATGATGATCGTCCGCGGCACGTGAAGACCCTGAAGATACTCTCCGCTGTTAACCCGAGAACTTATGTTCATCGCATTTGCAATTCCCCTTCCACCGTCAACCCTTATGGATAACTACTTGCAGTTGTTATTCTTACATTCATCCCCAGTTGGTCTTGTTATTACCAGATACCTCAAAACACTCGTCGTTGTTTCGATAATCCTTTGAGCTTACCGCCTTGCTGTTCTTTGTCACCTGAATACCCCTATGGATAATTCTCGCACTTACCGGGTATCCGCTCATCCCCCAGTTGTTCATGTGTTTCACAATGGTCTTCGAAATACTATTCGATCCTCCAAAAATCCTTAGTAGCTTATTGCTCTGTCATACTTGTCTACTTGCATGATGGATGCTTTCCATATGTCTGGCAATATTCGTTAGTATCCTTAGGCATCATCATTTTGATCCTTTTGATTCAACATGAGGGCGAATGCACGCAATCATCAGTTGATCCTTTTAAATTATCTTTCCGGCTCAGACGTCATTTTAAACATGAGCTGGTTCTCAACCAATCCAAATGCCGTCGATAGTACCCCTAAGGCTATTCAACTTATCCACCCCTAATCAGAACATTGCTTCTGTTCCCTTAATTTGGAAATCATAATTCCTTTGCATTTGAGCTCTGGATTAGTCAGTTGTTTCTATAATCCAATGCCCTTGCATTGTTACTTCCTCTGATTGTGTGCCGATGCTCACATCAGCTCTGTTATGGACCGACAGATCCTTTAATGGATTTTATCCGACATTGTCCTTCATATTCAATAACCTTGTGAGCCTTCCCTTGGATACATAATGCCTTTGGTAAATTGTATCATCTACTTTCTCAACCTTGCTCTACTTTCGAGCTTGTGATATTTACTCTTGAAACTTGTGGTATATGTTTCTAAGAAGCCCCTATGGGTTGAACCTATACCTTCCTTAAAAACCGTATGAATCGGAAGGTTTTGACAAGTCAACCCTTCTAGTGTTTAGCAGATAATTTTCTACCATACAACTTCTTTGACAACGAGAAGTGAATGGAAGGTTATGCATTATGGAAGTGGGAGTCGACCTTGAACTTTGTGTTCATGCCCATGGACACGATGTAGATCTTATCATTAAAGCTTCTCTTGAATTAATTATTCCCTTGGTATAAGTACATCTTATATCTGGGATCTGGCCTTTTGCAATCGTGGTTCCGACCATGATCTCCTTTAAATACCATTTCTCGTGCATGTTTAAGCACTTATCTTCTTTAGAGCAATACCCCAGTCCAAGCTCTACTTTGGACTGTCGTCGAGTATTACCCCCTGGTATCTCGAGATTATCTTGGAACTGCATAACTCCTTATGAGTCTTCATCAAGTACTACATTCTCATTGATTCCAAGTTTTCACGGGCTCTGAGTTATTAAACACTCCAAGACACCGATAACTGTACCGAGTCCGCACTATGGTTCAACAACTCTTCAGTAATCTTCTTTAAGTACGAGTTTGTACCCGATCATGTCATTCCTAGCCAGCTCTGCTATATCTATTCGTGTTGATTTTAACTGTGCTACCTGGTCCGTCTTCCCGTAGCAAAATTTGCGACGATAGCTAATCTTACGTCGATTTTCCTCGTCATACCCTTTCACCTTAAACAACAAGCTTGAGTTCGAGTTTGTGTCGTAATTGTGGTACCAATAACCTCTTGCTTCGTCATTCCTTTGACTTGATGTCGTCGCTGATTGATTACATCTTCATGAAATCTCTCGACAAATGTGTCGTGATCATCATCAACCTTATGAGCTCTTCTAGGATATCAATTGAATTCATGATGAGAAATACCATCCTTGCCCTCGATGAATTTTATTATCATCGACCACTTTATTGCCTTCCCACCAACATAGCTTGTTCGTGTTGGGTGTTGTACCTTGAGATTCTTGCTATCCAGTATTTGTTCTCCTTTACCTTGGAGTATTACCATCTTTTATGTCAAGAATGTTGTGAGAATTTCACCACCTCTTAAGAATTCTTGGTATAGTAATACTTCTTGCCATCCCCGCTCATTCCTGGGTCCCCGTGTTGATTTTAACCGGGATACCAACAAATGAACCTGGCTGCTTGGATTATGTACTTCTAGCAACCCTATTGCTTTGAAGTTAATGATCGATAGTTTGACTCTAAGTCTATTGCTTATTGAATCATCATTCAAACATTGATCGTGCTACCTAGTCCAGATTTCCGGGTGTCCCCTTCTATCATTGTTAAAATTGTGTATGTTTTCCTCAAGCATACATCATTATATCATTTGATCTGACAAATGTTATCTCTTTGTTCACATACGTGTGGAAATCCATCTTTTGGGAATCTCAATGAATTGTCGCTGAGTCCATTAGCCACCTCCTAACCCTCTCCTTGAATTAATGATGAACTCTTGTTTCGGAACTTGCTTCCATGGTACATTTCCCAAGAATCTTATGATGTCTTCTCATCATTTTGTGTCGCGCCTTTTTCTTCTCAGGCATCCTGAGTCTGAGGTATCCTGACCCCAATCAGATCTGAATCTCGGTTAGATATGATGGTTGGAACATATGTCCAAGAGTTATATCATTGGTCTTTATATGACCCGATAAGGTGATGTCATCCTAGCACACCTGACCGGAGGACCTAGTGTTATAGTTTCCTTTTTAACAAGGTTAACCATTTTTCCATGAGGAAATTGAATGCCTTGTTTAATAAGTTTATCCTGATGGATCCTTTGTGTATCCAAAGTCTGGCCCTTGATTGAAACACCATATCATTGCTACCTCGAAGCATGACTATGATACCCCGCTCATCAACAAGAACATTGGAGGTGCGATGCTAAATGTTTCTTGGTCTGTTATCCAAACACCATTGTATGGGTAACATCTTGATTAATCCTTGCTTCTTATCTGAATGGTTGGGTACTTGCTCTCCTACCCTGTATACCATGTTCTGCTTGTACATGGGCAGGATATACTCCTAATAATTGTGTGTAAACACAATTTTCCTTCCATTGTTCTGTTTAATCTGATAATCATGTTTTCCTTTCCATTCTTTTGTTTAACCTTTCCTGAATCTGAATTAACAGAGCAGAGATAATTCCCTGCTTAGGTAGGCACCTTGTTGTACCACTCTATCTATAAGACCCTGTTACTATTGTTCATGATATTTCGGTAGCCACCGACGGGTGATAACTTTGCCTATTAGTCCGCCTCCTTCAACGAGCAGGAAAATGGTTCTCTTCGTTCCCCGTCCTTAGTACCGACATTGCTACCGACATAGCTGACAAGCTATCCACTGACATGCCTCCTTGTTGCGGTTGTGCAAGATGTCACCACCCTTCCTACTTTCAACCCACATGGTGGGCCCATAACCCACAGGTCCACTGGATCGAAACCTGACTCTCCTGTACACCCCCGGTTTCCAAAGTTATTCCTCGCGCTTGACTTCTTATGTAACTCACGGGCCACCTGCCAAGTGATCTATTCGGGTATCAGACGCAATACTTATTCTCGTTGCTCCGAATGCCTTTCACCTTCTGATTAAGCATCGAACGCTTGCCTATCCGTTTGAAACTTCTCATGGTACCTCCTTACTTTGCTCTCGACATTTTCTTAAGATTCAATTCGAGAGTTACTTTTCGCCACCTTCCCTAATGATTATCTACCGGATAAGCAACCGTGTAGAGTTCCATTCTTCCGGTATACCCCCTTATTCTTTCGTAAGTACGAAGAAGACTCCGAAGAAAGGATGACGACTTCATCATGATAACCTGAAGCCGAGGTATGAAGACATCAACGTTATGGATCGACCACTTAAAGAAGAGCAACCAAGGCCAAGAAGGCTCGTTAGGGTTTCGTAACCAAATCCCTTCCCTGTCACTCCCCCTCTTAAATCTCGGGACGAGATTTCTTGTAGTGGACGAGAATTGTGACGCCTGCATAATTAGCTACAGTAACCCTCTCCTAATGATGCCATGTCACTGCGGTCACCGTAGTTAATCTCACGATGGTTAAAAAATGATTCAAATTTAAATTCAAAATATGTCAAACAACAAAAGTTTTCAAAAGTTGAAACAAAAATGTTCGGTGGGTGCCGAATATTACAAGGGTAATTATAGTAAAGAAAGCATATTTTTAGAAAGTGCCTTAATATTTTAAAATGAATTAAAACAGAAAAGAGAAATAATAAAAGAAAATGCAAAACAGAAAACAAAATAAAAAGAAAAGAAAAGGAACCTCCCCCCCACTGGGCTACGGCCCAGCAGGCCACCGCACCCCCCTTTGGGCCTCAACCCACCAGACCGCCAGGCCAGCCCACCCCGCCGCCAT
>NC_041381.1:445849706-445907523 GCF_002162155.2 Triticum dicoccoides | reverse complement strand
CCTGCCTCCTCTTTGCCGCATCGTCCCCGACCCCCTCCTCGACCCTCGTTGTCCCGTCCTCTGCAACCCACGGTGAGGCCCTCGGCCTCCTCTTCCCCTCTCCGCCGCTCGTTGTGCTCCTCGCTACGACCCCGCCCCGTGCTGCTCTGCAGCGTGCGCGACGAGCCCACGCGCCCGTTGCCTTGGCCGTGCCCATGTTTCCCCCCGCTCTGCTCCGCCTCCGGCTGCGACCAAGCCCGCATCCGCTTGGCCCGCCTTCCCTGCTCCCGTGGGTGCCAAGCCTCCCCACCGGCTCTGGCGCGAGCCCCCGCTGTCGCTAAGGCCACTGCAACCGCCGTGCGCACGCGTCGCCGCCCCTGGTGCCACTTTGCCCCTGGTGTTAGCGTCGTCGTCTCGTCCCGCCGCCTCCGCCTCTGGCCTCGCGGGCCACCGCCACGCCGGCAGCCAGTTCTGCCACCCCGCGGCATCCCGTGTCTGCCCTGCGGGTGCAAACGCCCGGGCGCCCGCTGCCCGTGGCCTTGCTAGCGCCCGATCCACTAGGCCCCCTGGGGTCAATGACAGGAGGGTCCCGCCTCCAGAACGTTTAAAAAAAGATAAAAAGATAAAAGAAATACCTAATTAAAAATAATGATTACTTAATTAATTACTTAATTAATTAATTTGATTTAAGCATAATTAGTTAACCTAATCACCTATTTAATTAACTAAACCAATTTAGATAACCTAAGCGTATGACAGCTAGGACCCACACGCCAGTTTGACCCAGTCAACGCCCTGTTGACTGCTGACGTCGATGTCAGCATGCACTGTTCTGGATAATGTTGAATTTAAATAATTAAATAAATCCTAAAAATGAATTAAATCTTTTAAAATTAATATAAAATAAACCATAGCTCAGATGGAAAAACTTTGTACATGAAAGTTGCTCAGAACGACGAGGCGAATCCAGATACGCAGCCCGTTCGTCCGCCACGCATCCCTACCATAGTGAACCTGCAACATTTCCCCTCCGGTTCATTTGTCCAAAAACGCGAAACACCGGGAATACTTTCCCAGATGTTTTTCCCCTTTGTCGGTATCACCTACTACCGCGTTAGGGCACACCTAGCACTGCGTATTGCCTTGTTACGCTTTGTGATGCTTTGATTGCTCTGTTATTTATTGTGTTCCCTCTTTGTTACTTCTCCGCTAGACCCTGAGACTGCCGGTGACCCCAGTTCGACTACAGAGTTGACGACCCCTACTTGCCAGAGCAACTAGGCAAGCCCCCCCCCTTGATCACCAGATATCGCCTATTCTCCTATATACTGCTTGCATTAGAGTAGTGTAGCATGTTACTGCTTTTCGTTAATCCTATTCTGATGCATAGCCTGACATTGTTGCTACATCTGTTGATACCTTACCTGCAATCCTAAATACTTAGTATAGAATGCTAGTTTATCATCTGTGGCCCTACATTCTTGTCAGTCTGCCTTGCTATACTATTGGGCCGTGATCACTCAGGAGGTGATCATGGGTATATACTATACATATATACATACTATACAGGTGGTGACTAAAGTCAGGTCAGCTCGTTGAGTACCCGCACGTGATTCTGATGTGGGGGCTGGAAGGACAGGTGGCTCCATCCCGGTAGAGGTGGGCCTGGGTTCCCGACGGCCCCCGACTGTTACTTTGTGGCGGAGCGACAGGGCAGGTTGAGACCACCTAGGCGAGAGGTGGGCCTGGCCCTGGTCGGTGTTCGCGGTTGCTTCATAATAACACGCTTAACGAGATCTTGGTATTTGATATGAGTCTGGCCACTGGCCTATACGCACTAACCAACTACGTGGGAAAGATATGGGCACTCGACATCGTGGTATCAGCCGAAGCCTTCTAGACGTCAGCGACTGAGCGGCGCGCGCCGGATTGGAACGTAAGCCTGCTCTTGTATTAAGGGGGGCTAGTTCTGCTTTCGGCCGCCCATGCAACGTGCAGGTGTGCAATGGGCGATGGGCCCAGACCCCTGCGCCATAGGAGTTAGACTGGCGTGCTGATCTCTCTGTTAGGCCTAGGTGGGGCTGCGTCGTGTTGATCTTCTGAGGCCGGGCATGACCTAGGAAAGTGTGTCCAGCCAAATGGGATCAAGCGTGTTGGGTTATATGGTGCACCCCTGCAGGGAAGTTAATCTATTCGAATAGCCGTGATCTTCGGTAACAGGACGGCTTGGAGTTGTACCTTGACCTTATGACAACTAGAACCGGATACTTAATAAAACACACCCTTCCAAGTGCCAGATACAACCAGGTGATCGCTCTCTAACAGGGCGACGAGGAGAGGATCGCCGGGTAGGATTATGCTATGCGATGCTACTTGGAGGACTTCAATCTACTCTCTTCTACATGCTGCAAGATGGAGGCTGCCAGAAGCGTAGTCTTTGACAGGATTAGTTATCCCCCTCTTATTCTGGCATTCTGCAGTTCAGTCCACTGATATGGCCCTTTACACATATACCCATGCATATGTAGTGTAGCTCCTTGCTTGCGAGTACTTTGGATGAGTACTCACGGTTGCTTTTCTCCCCCTTTTCCCCCTTTCCCTTCTACCTGGTTGCCACAACCGGATGCTGGAGCCCAGGAGCCAGACGCCACCTTCGACGACGACTCCTACTACCTGGAGGTGCCTACTACTACGTGCAGCCCGCTGACGACGACTAGGAGTAGTTAGGAGGATTCCAGGCAGGAGGCATGCGCCTCTTTCGATTGTATCCCAGTTTGTGCTAGCCATCTTATGGCAAACTTGTTTAACATATGTCAGTACTCAGATATTGTTGCTTCTGCTGACTTGTCTATGATCGAGCACTTGTATTCGAGCCCTCGAGGCCCCTGGCTTGTATTATGATGCTTGTATGACTTATTTATGTTTTAGAGTTGTGTTGTGATATCTTCCCGTGAGTCCCTGATCTTGATCGTACACATTTGCGTGCATGATTAGTGTACGATTGAATCGGGGGTGTCACACATTTCTGGTACCACTAATATAATTTTGAACACATCCCAGAACAATTCCGGATTAGTGATTTTCATCTGCGAAAAGCATATGAAGTGGTTTCGGCAGCTCCGAAACATTTCCGGTTTTTATCCTGGAAAATTCCCAGAAGTTTCTAGAATAATTCTGGCACCCTCCAAGAATTATCAGGCATGTCCTGGAACCAATTTGACTTAATGGAATACCCCAAAACAACTTTTCAGTTTTACGGAAACTATTCTGATGTTCTCTCTCGGGAACCTTTCGGTGTGTTTGAAACTTTTTCGATGAATTTGTCTCAAGCTCCCTGTCTAGTATTCAGCAGAAAGATGACCCTTAAGCGTGTGACCCTATAGGTTCGGTGAAGTATAGACATGGATGGAACTATTTCCGATCAATGATCAACATCGGAGTAGTGGACACCCATATTGACCCCTATACCCACACGAATGAATATTTGAGTGAACCTCCAATTGTTGTGTGCTATTCCTGTTGCTTCGCGATATGTTACAAATACCCGAGGTGAGACATGTTGGCATTCCCATGGATCAACAACTTGTCCACTATGCCAGTTACCTCATTACCGGTATTGTTCTCTTTTCTCGTTACCGTGTTCCGGCATCCCGTGATCAAATCACATTGTGTCTGGCCAGACGATGATGGATACCATAACATCGAGAGGGCCCAGTGATATCATTCCATCGCCAGAGGACCAAATGCCAATCTTGAGCCATTAAGTTACTTGGCATACCTTTCCATGAACCCATAAGCCATCATAATAGCCACCCATTTACGGATGATGTTTAATAAACCCCAAAGTTCATGAAGCAAGCATGAAGAAACTCGATACTCTCATGGTCTAAGGAATTATGCAAACGTAAACTTCCTCTATGCTATAAACCATTAACTTGTGACGAATGTCTCTCATAGCATAACACAATCCGGGTCAATTCAACAGAAATGTTCTTCTAACATTGTGCCCTCAAAGTTGCTGGCATAGACATGCCCATGATCAGGAAAACATAACTATCATGCAACACTTGAGCTAGTCTTGTAGGCCATACTAGGAATACTTCTTACCGTTTATTATTCCACACGTGCATATGAGTCTTCCTCCAAGCCTCGTGTTATTGCAGACTCGAGAACCATAGCAGTTATAGCATGGAACATAAACATAATTATGCACATGGAGATAAAAAAATAGCATTTATTATTATCTCTAGGGCATATCTCCTACAGACTCCCTGAAAGTGCTAGTTATCGACTAAAGGGGGTGAATAGGCGATTTTTGTGGAAGTCTTCAAAACTCGGTGGTTTTGAAGACAAACAGGTAAACTGAGCCTATATAGTAAGCAGCGGAATGAAAGCTACACTAGGCAAGCATAAGTCTAACATACAACATAATGAAAGCATGTAGACTAATTGCAACTAGGTAGATAGGATCAGAAAGATAGATAGTACGAAGCTAAACAGATAATAGTCTTCAGAGTGTGAAGTAAAACAGATTAGACAGGCAAGCAATGACTTCACGAAGACAACTGTAAAGTAAGGAGGGTAGAGGATAGAACCAGTAGCTTGACGAAGACAAGGATTTGGTAGACCAGTTCTAGTTGCTGTGACAACTGTACATCTAGTTAGGGAGGCTGAGATTTAACTCAGAAGACCGTGTCTTCACCTTATCCCCCTTGAGCTAAGGACACCCAGTCCTCACCCAATCACTCTGATAAGTCTTCGAGGTAGACTTCCAAACCTTCATAGACTTTGTTCATCGGCAATCCACAACGACTCTTGGATGCTCAGAACGCGACGCCTAACCGGATGGAGGATTCACAGTCCCCAAGTGTAACAAGCCTTTAGATCACGCGGACAGAAAGACTTCAGTGATGCCTAACACTCTTTGGCTCTGGGTGTTTTGGGCTTTGTCCTCGCAAGGATTTCTCTCTCAAATGCTTCGGAGGTGGGTTGCTCTCAAATGACAAAAGTTGTGCACAAACTCTGAGCAACCACCAATTTATAGTGTAGGGGGTGGGATATTTATAGTCAGGAGGCAACCCGACCTGATTTGTCCAAAATGACCCTGGGTCACTAAGGAACTGACACATGTCCAACGGTCAGATTTCAAACACACGCGGAAGCTTGGTTTGGGCTACAAGCAAAGCTGTCTCATCCAGCTCTGGATAAGATTTGCTCTCATTGTCTTCGCTCGAAGACATAGCATTTGGTTGAGCATCACTTCAGTCACTCTGACTTTGTTCACTTGGACCCCACTTAATAGTACGGGGGTTCCTATGACTCAATAAGAAGAAAAGGAAACTACAAAACAACTATGTCTTCACACTCCATAGTCTTCAAGTGGATAGCTTCACGCGTCATAATCTTCGTCGTGAATGTCTTCACGAACCACCATTGTCATCAGTGTCTTCACACATTTTTAGGGATCATCTCTGGTAGGTAAACCGAATCAATGAGGGACACTACCTATGTTATCCTGCAATTCTCACAAACACATTAGTCCCTCAACCATGTTTGTCATCAATACTCCAAAACCAACTAGGGGTGGCACTAGATGCACTTACACTCCCACTTGTACTAGAGTTAATAATCTAGTAAATGCTAATGCACTTTACACCTATGGCATACTGGTGTAAAATATGCTTCGCTTATGGTATGGCCTAATGTCCAATGGATCTGACAACTTCAGCTCCGTGTGTATCTTTTGCATATCCTCGTGTTTTCACGCTTTCACAAAATTCATATTTTGTGTGGACTTGGCTTTGTATAAATGTGAATCATTGATCAAAACCTAATTCCTCAGACTGAGCTATGGAGCAACTATCTGCAATAGTGTCGCATTGACCAAAGCCTTCTTGGAACCATACTAAGTTCATGAATGAACTATATGATTCAACATCTTCTTTGTCGCTTCTAATGCGTCAACATACTTAGCCTCTGTTATAGAATTAGCCACAGTAACCTGTTTGGAACAATTTCAAACTAACTGTGCCACCATATTGTGTGTTACACAAAAACCCTCAATTTAAATCAAAAATCACTTGGAGAATTGATGAAGACTGTATTGATGCAACCTTTTACAACAAACTCTTCATGATCTCCCCTTTCAAGAAAACTTTTCATCAGTGCTACTTTAGTACTCAATGACCCTTTTTCACTGTTGTCCCATGATCAGTACTTTTGATCACTTTGGTATCTATACTCGTAACATCTTGGGAGTATCGAACATATCTGGTTGTTTCACATACCATGGAATACATAATTAATCCAAACACAAGAGTGTGTGGAATCTCTATCATGTATTTTGCTCATTAGTGTTTTGGGACACCTAGTCTTGCAAAACTCTTTCCATGTGACTTCGACAAGAATCACTCCTTGACGTTTTTAGTGCTAAACTGTTTTAGCATCTTGTCAATATGTATTTTTTTTCTTAGCCCTATTAGGCAAATCTATCTCCATAGATCATAATGCCTAATATCAAGGCTATTTAGCCCAAGCACTTCATCGAAAAACTATTTTTAAATGAAGTCCTAATTTGTGTCAAGAATTTTTTTTCCAATTAACAATGTGTCAAGCACACAAGGTTTTCAGAAATATTATTATGCTCCCACTTACTTTCTTGAAACCACAAGCATCTTCGTTACTCATTGATGAAGTCAAACCCCTTTGACCATTCCATCAAAAACGAAGATTCCAACTCCATTTTTCTCTCTTCTGTCCACTGCTGGAACTCTGAAGTTTGCATACTTACTAGCATCCTCTGGACCGATAAAATACTTTGGATCGTATCACATACAAGTCCTAGGTTGTATTTCCATTCCATGGAAATTCTTTTGTCATCCATGTTTCATATCTCATGTTTGAAATATGTATTAATTGCTAGTTTAACCCAAACCGACTTTACGCACTGCTACGGTGAGACAATCTCATTGTAGTCAACTCCTTGAACTTGTTATTGCAACAAGTCGAGCTTAATGGATAATTATTTTTTATCCATATCAGTTTATAGTCCCATTACAATCCGTTAGACTCTACTTTTGTAGGGTTTATCAAGATTTAAATCTTGAATCATTTATGGATTCTATCTTGGATTATATTGGCATTTAGCCAATTCCGGAGTCAGGACCCATCAATGCTTCCTTGTGTATCGTAGGTATATTGTTGTCTAACAACAATATCTCGTTTGCGCACCTAAGAGGTTTGCATGAGCTTTGCCTACATTAGTTCAGCTGCAAGTTTGACCCAAGTCCATACATCTCATGTAGAGGCTTCCGTATCAGTTGCAGTCGGAAAGTCTGTATTCACTTCCAAGGTTCCTTTCCTTTGACCTGATGACAAAGATACATGTTATCTCATCGAGTTGCACTGTCCTCCCACTCACCTTTTGGCAAGAACTATTCTCTTTAAAAGCATAACTTTTTGTGGTAAAAAAACCTTTGCCTCGGCATAGTGGTGGGGGAATACCCAATAACTTGGGATAACCTACAAAGTAGCACTTGTCTGATTTGGAATAGGTTTGTAACCTTTTACACAAGCCCCATATTCCAAATTTTTAAGAAAAGATATAACATGGTTGGGTGTACCTTACCATGGCTTCGTTTCAACAGACCCGATGGAGCTCTTTTTAGTGTAAAAGCCGCAGTCTCTAAAGCGTCACTTTAAAAGGGATAATGGCAAATTTATTTATGTCATCTCTGATCTTACCATGTCACAAATGGTTTGATTACATCTTCACAAACATTCCACTCACAATTGTGTTCCGGGAGGTGTAAGTTATGAAACTCTTTTCACAACTCATCAGACATTCGCTAAACTTGTAACTAAAATATTCCTTTCTGCAATCTAATTGTAGAAACATAATTTTCTTGTTACAATAACTTCTACTTCATTTTTGAAAACCTTTTGAATGAATTCAAAAGATCCAGACTTACGTCTCATCAAGTAAATATCAATATATCTACTTGAGTCATTTCAGAAGATAGACAAATCCACTGCCAGCAACAACATTTATTGGACCACACACATCATGATGTATGATTACCAATACGTTCTTTGCTCGTTCATTATGGTCTATGAATGGTATTTTAGTCACTTCCCTTTACGGATGAAAGTTGGAAGTGTCAGATGATTTAAAATCAACTGACTTTAAAATCCATCATAATGGAATTTTCCATGTGGGTTTCTCCAATGTGACCAAATACAGTGTCACACTTGTGTGGTATTCTTTTAGCCTTGCGACATTTAGCATCAGTGTTATGGATGTATCATATTACCATCAATATTCATAACATACATCCCATCTTTGATGGAGGCAGGGCCCTTTATGTTATTCATAATACTGAACAACAATTTTTCTTTTATGAATAACCCTTTTGCAACAACATTGTGCAATGGGCTAGAGTGTAAGAAACTCAAAAATGAATTATGAAAGTAAACACAAAGGTAATATATTATTATCATTATTCATAACATACATCTCATTCATAATGGAAGTATGGCCCTTATGTTATTCATAACACCGAACATCAAAAGTTCTCTTATGAACAACCTTCTTGCAGGATACTTTATGCAATGGGCTAGAGTGTATGAAACTCCAAAATGTTTTATGAAAATAAATATAGATGGTAATACACTGATGGAAGGTGTAGCAACATTTACTATGTTCCCTGTGTGTATCTAAACCTCATTTCTTGCAAGTCCTTTAGGTCGTGGTAGTTCTTGCATCGAGTCACAATTGATGCAATCGAGCGGGTATTACTTTGATCAAATCACAATACCCAAGAATAAGTGATTAACAATTTAATCACAATTACCAAGAACTATTTCTTTAACCAGCCTTCTATATGTCAATAACTTGTATGACATTCATGCATGAGCTGGACATTCTAGTCTTCCTTTTTGTTGCCTTTAAGCTTCTAACAGTTTTACTTCCAATAATTCTCCTACTCTTAGAAGAAGCACCAACTTGAAGAGTGGCGTCGGCCCCGGACTTCCTAGGTGTGCAAGTCATACTAACACCCTTCGGAAATTTCCTTTCCCTTAAGTTGTTTTTTTATTCACCATCATCTTATGACAGGCGTTCTTCTGGATCCCTCTTGTATTAGTCAAATGCACAGTAAACACTTTTGCTAATAGTTTGCAAACAAACATTGATTTGTTTGTATCTGAAAACGATTTTCAGTTCCATGAATATCACATAAATATCCCAAAACTTTCGAAGTTCAGGTCTCATGGAAGCAAACATATTGCACTTGACCGTAACGGAATTCTAGCTTTTGGATCAAAGGATGAGAGTGACATGATCCATAACTTTAGCGGGAAAATACCGAAAGCATGCAATAAGACAAAGTCCTTCTCGACACTCTTGAGGACAATCCTCACATTATATTACCAATCATAAAGTTTTAACCAGATATTTAACAACTATTTGATTTTAATAGGAAATGTGGAAACGCGAGCCATTATTCTACAACTGTTAT
Organism: Triticum dicoccoides; assembly: GCF_002162155.2. Taxonomy (NCBI): domain Eukaryota; kingdom Viridiplantae; phylum Streptophyta; class Magnoliopsida; order Poales; family Poaceae; genus Triticum; species Triticum dicoccoides. Next base: position 445,898,026 of record NC_041381.1, on the reverse strand, counting down.
GCTAATCATACTTAGACGGTGTTCAAAATTAATTGCACTGAGAATTAAACTAGTTAATTCTACAGTATGCTCCCACTCAAATCAATATCTCTCATAATTGATTGTGAGGATGCATCCATCTCAAGTGGCGAGAATTGCAATCAGTAGGCCAACTTGCCAATCACGTCTTTATGTGACTCTTGCTCATCTTTTGATGCGCGTGTTTTGAGCTCATGATTTTCATGCCTGAATGTCAAGACAACCAAGTGATTTCACTGCGAGATCTCAACTCACCCGCGTCACACTTCTCTAATCGTTCTTACCCATGCGTCCATGTGATACCCTGAAGAGATAGGTGTCGTGATGGTGCTACACTTGGGAGAACACTAACTACTTGATATTTTAAGTGAGAGATCACCCTAATAAAAAGCAACTACCATGCAATCAAGAAGGGTGCATCATAAGGGATAAACATCTCGGGCAATTCATAATAGCATGATATGCTATAGCCCTTTCTGACGGAGAAGTATTTCATTTCTTCGTCTTCGGCATTTGCGTCGGTGTTCACTTTCACGAAGATTGCCACCACCTTGTCGATGCACCAGATAATATTGCTATCTCTATAGCTAATAAAATAAGTGCATTACTTAAGGTTGACACGCAGGTCATTAAAGTGACTATCATATGGCTCTAGCCATCATGTCGAATCATGACACGCAGGTTATGTTAATAAATTTACATCATATAGTCATCTCATACATAATTGAATTAATATGAGAACTGCTATACCACATCACATGCACATGCAAACCATCCCGCAAAACCGAGTTAGATGCCTCTAATTGGTTTCTAAGGTTTTGAAACAAACCGAAGCTACCAACGTTAATCATCAATCATGATTATCCAAGTCGCTAGATTAACATTGCAGGGTGTATGAAGCACGAGATAATAAAATCTCGAACTCCAGACTAATCTTCGTCATACGCATGACCCCCGTGCAGATTATATCTGCATTGCCCTTTCGTCTACGAAACATCCATCTTTCTTTAACTATGGTGGAACCCAAAGAACTGTTAACACTTCGTTGATCTGTCAATCAGCATACTCAGGAGAAGCATGAAAGGATCGCGGATTGCCAGAACTTTGTGAGATTCCACCATGTTGTCAAGATCAGGATTATGCAAATTCAAGGGAAGCAACAAGAACATCGGGTAACAAATTTCATCCGCTACCCGCACAAATGATTTTCAGTAATAGAACTCATCTACTACCTAATTATTTTGTGCAACACCCATACATCTCTATGTATTCTAGATCATAACCTGCATCTATGCATAGCACGACTCTTGATGCCACTGTTGGGTAACGCAACAGAAAACAAAAAAATTCTGAACTACGGACCAGCCCAGGACCACTATGGAGACTGCATACAAGGTTTGATCTTTTTCGTAACCGACTTGTAGCATAGCAGAAGTAGAGTCGATGACGGTCGGTGGTGCAGATCCCCGCAGCTAGGATTTACAACCTCCCAACCGCGAGGATATATACCCTCATCTGCCCCTCGGATAGCCCTCCGGGAGGCGTTCGGACAGTCCCCCGCACGGTGTCACGCACAGCCCTTCGGGAGGACCTTCGAAACTCGGACGGTCACTCGGACAACCCTTCGAGAGGACCTTTGAAACTCGAATGGTCACACAGACAACCCTTTGGGAGGCACTCTCGAACTAAGACCGAAACTACGATCTCTCTACAGAGTTGCATACATACGGTGTCATCTATCCGGTAGGGCTTCACCGTCCAGAACTTGTAGGATCAGAAGTATGTCTAGAGGGGGGTGATTAGACTACTTGACAAATTAAAAACTTATCCTTTTTCCAATTTTAGTCTTTGGCAGATTTTAGCTATCTTAGCACAAGTCAAGCAATCTTCACACAATTCAAGCAAGCATGCAAAGAGTATATGAGCAGCGGAAAGTAAAGCATACAACTTGCAAGAATGTAAAGGGAAGGGTTTGGAGAATTCAAACGCAATTGGAGACACAGATGATTTTGTCATGGTTCCGATAGGTGGTGCTATCGTACATCCACGTTGATGGAGACTTCAACCCACGAAGGGTAACGGTTGCGCGAGTCCACGGAGGGCTCCACCCAAGAAGGGTCCACGAAGAAGCAACCTTGTCTATCCCACCATGGTCGTCGCCCACGAATGACTTGCCTCACTAGAGGTAGATCTTCACGAAGTAGGCGATCTCCTTGCCCTTACAAACTCCTTGGTTCAACTCCACAATCTTGTCGGAGGCTCCCAAGTGACACCTAGCCAATCTAGGAGACACCACTCTCCAAGAAGTAACAAATGGTGTGTTAATGATGAACTCCTTGCTCTTGTGCTTCAAATGATAGTCTCCCCAACACTCAACTCTCTCTCACAGGATTTGGATTTGGTGGTAAGAAGATTTGAGTGGAAAGCAAACTTGGGGAAGGCTAGAGATCAAGATTCATATGGTAGGAATGGAATATCTTGGCATCCACACATGAGTATGTGGTTCTCTCTCAGAAACGGTAAGTTGGAAGTGTAGGCTTGTTCTGATGGCTCTCTCCATGAATGAAGAGGAGGTGGAGGGGTATATATAGCCTCCACACAAAATCTAACCGTTAGACACAATTTACCAATCTTGGTGGGACCGAATCAACAAACTCGGTCAGACCGATTTAGTAAACCTAGTGACCGTTAGGATTTTCGGTGGGATCGACATGCAACTCAGTAGGACCGATATGGTTAGGGTTAGGGCATAACATAATCTCGGTGAGACCGATTACACAAACTCGGTGAGACCGATTTTGGTAATAAGCTAACCAGAGAGTTGGTCAGGTAAACTCAGTGGGACCGGTTCGCTCATTTCAGTGGGACCGAAATGTTACGAAAAGTAAATAGAGAGTTTACATTGCAATCTTGGTGGGACCGATCGCTCATCTCAGTGGTACCGAAACGTTATGAAGGGAAACAGAGAGATTACAATCCCATCTCGGTGAGACCGAGATCCCTGGTGAGACCGATTTGCCTAGGGTTTGTGGCAGTGGCTATGACATCTAAACTCGGTGGCGCCGGATAGAAAGAATCGGTGGGGCCGAGTTTGACTTTTGGTTTGGGTCATATGTGGATATGAGAAAGTAGTTGAGGGTTTTTTGAGCATATCACTAACCACTGTGGAGCAAGAAACTCATTACACAACACCTCATATCTCCTTGATAGTATTGGCTTTTCCTATAGATTCAATGTGATCTTGGATCACTAAAATGTAAAATGTAGAGTCTTGAGCTTTTGAGCTTGAGCCAATCCTTTTATCCTTAGTATTTTGAGGGATCCACTTTCCTCATCCATGCCATGCCATTCATTGAGCTTTTCCCTGAAATGTTCATCTTGAAATGATGTTAGCTCAATGAGCTATATGTTGTTAGGAATTACCAAAACCACCTAGGGATAGTTGCACTTTCAGAACTGTTCCTGCCAGAACCCAGATAGCCTTTCGGCTCTACGAAACTATTTCGCTGGGAGGGAGGGAGAAGGCCAGATCATGCATGGCATTTGTATGTGAGAAAAGAGTGTGTGTGGAGAGTGCCTCTCCACCTCTATTTATACAAAAACCCAAGGGGTAGGGGGAAACACGAAAAACCCAAATTGCCCACACTTTATGTCACACATAAAGGGCATAAAGGGCATAAAGAGATGACAAGTGGAGCTCCATGGAGGAGCTACACCTTTCAACGTCCCACCTTCATGGGGGCCCTCAAAAGGGGGTTCCTTGATCCCCAGGTTCTTCTAAAAGCCTTTTGGGAAAAGCCCTAAAAGGTGGCTTTCCATAAAAATATCCAAAAGGCACTTTCACTATATATGATGACATTTTTCAGCGTCCGTTCGAACTGAAAATATTTATGTGGACTTAGAACATTTCCAGTACCCACTAAAATAATTTTCAATGCGTTCCGGAACAATTTCGGATTAGTGATTTTCATTTGCGAAAAGCATATGAAGTGGTTTCGGCAGCTCCGGAACATTTCCGGTTTTTATCCCGGAAAATTCCCAGAAGTTTCCAGAATAATTCTGGCACCCTCCAAGAATTATCGGGCATGTCCCGGGACCAATTTGACTTAATGGAATACCCCGAAACAACTTTTCGGTCTTGCCGAAACTATTCTGATGTTCTCTCTCCGGAACCTTTCCGGTGTGTTCGAATCTTTTTCAATGAATTTCTCTCAGACTCCTTGTCTAGTATTCAGCAAATAGATGGCCCTTAAGCGTGTGACCCTATAGGTTCGGTGAAGTATAGTCATGGCCGGAACTCTTTCCGATCAATGATCAACATTGGAGCCGTGGACACCCATATTGACCCCTATACCCACACGAATGAATATTTGAGTGAACCTCTAATTGTTGTGTGCTATTCCTGTTGCTTCGCAATATGTTACAAATACCTGAGGTGAGACATGTTGGCATTCCCGTGGATCAACAACTTATCCACTATGCCAGTTACCTCGTTACCGATATTGTTCTCTTTTCTTGTTATCGTGTTCCGGCATCCCCGTGATCAAATCACATTGTGTCTGGCCAGATGATGATGGATACTGTAACACCAAGAAGGCCCAGAGATATCTCTCCATCGTCGGAGGAGCAAATCCCAATCTTGAGCTATTAAGTTACTTGACATACCTTTCCATGAACCCATAAGCCGCCGTAATAGCCGCCCATTTACGGATGACATTTAACAAACCCCAAAGTTCATGAGGCAAGCATGTAGAAACTCGATACTCTCATGGTCTAAGGAATTATGCAAACGTAAACTTCCTCTATGTTATAAACCATTAACTTGTGACGAATGTCTCTCATAGCATAACATCAATCCGGGTCGATTCAACACAAATGTTCTTTTAACATTGTGCCCTCAAAGTTGCTGGCATAGACATGCCCATGATCAGGAAAATAGAACTATCATGCAACACTTGAGCTAGTCTTCGAGTCCAGACTAGGAATACTTCTTACCATTTATTATTCCACACGTGCATATGAGTCTTCCTCCGAGCCTCGTGTTATTGCAGACTCAAGAACCATAGCAGTTATATTATGGAACATAAACATAATTATGAACAAGGAGATAAAAATAGCATTTATTATTGTATCTAGGGCATATCTCCTACACTTTTGCTAGCCAAAAATTCATACTAAGTAGAGATACCACTTGTGCATCCAAAAACCCTTAAACCCAGTTTCTTGCCATGAGTGTCCACCATACCTACCTATGGATTGAATAAGATCCTTCAAGTAAGTTGTTGTCGGTGCATAGAGCAATAAAAATTGCTCCTAACTATGTTTGATCTTTTATAGTAAGGGAAAATAAGTGTTGTACAAACTTGTGATGGCAAAGTAATAAAAGCGACGGATTGCATAATAAAGGTTGCTATCATAAGGGGCTATATAACGTGACGTTCCTTTGCATTAAGAGCTTGTACATCCAAAAATAAAAAGTGCATGACAACCTCTGCTTCCCTCTGTGAAGGGTCTATCTTTTACTTTATGTGTTTACTTTTATGCAAGAGTCAATAGTATGCATTCTCGTTTCAACCTCAATTATTCTCTAGTTGACAAGCATCATATGGTGGGGAAAGATCTAGACACATATGGATAGTCAAATATATTTGATCATGAATTATTATTGTTGATAATTATCTCTATGATAAATGAGTTGGGAGGCGAAACATTAAGCCCCTATCTTTCTTTGTGTTTGATGGATGCCATTTGTTCTAAATATATGCTTTGAGTACTAGCAATCATAGAATACTATATGATGATCGAGTATGTGGAGCTCTTACTTAGACTTTGTTGAATAAGTTGAATTGCAACTATTTGGTGACTAAGAACACAGGTTGTCAAGTTTCAAGAGAATGCATTGTTTGAACCATAAACATGTGAACCGATTGCTACTTTATTATTATGAGTTTTATGAGAAAGAGTTATTGTTATGATACTAGTAAAACTGATTGAAATTATCATTGACCAAACATATACACTATGCTAGCATTCACACTTCATGAATTATTTCTTTTATCATTTACCTACTCGAGAACGAGCATCAATTAATCTTGAAGATGCTGATACGTCTCCAACGTATCTATAATTTATGAAGTATTCATGGCATGTTTACAACAATTCTATATGGTTTTGGTATGATTTGTATGGAACTAACCCGAACTGACGATGTTTTCAGCAAAACTACCGTGGTGTTGTTTTTGTGCAGAAATAGAAGTTCTCCAAATGCAAGAAAACCTTTTGACATTTTTTTGAAACAAAAGAGGCACTAAAAGCTTTGTGGGAGGACCAGAAGGTGAAATAGGTGGCTACTAGGCACTAGGGTGCGCCAGGGGCCTAGGGCGCGTGACACCAACGTAAAAAATCATATATATTCAGAAATCCCCAGAAATAACCCTAAATGAGAAGTTCCGCTGCCGCAAGCCTCTGTATCCACGAAAACTCAATTAGGATCCAGTTCCGCCACCTTGCCGAAGGGGAAAATCATCACCGGAGGCCATCTTCATCATCCCGTCGGCCATCCATGACGAGGAGGGAGTAGTCCACCCTTGGGGCTGAGGGTTTGTACTAGTAGCTATGTGTTTGATCTCTCTCTCTCTCTCTCTCTCTCTCTCTCTCTCTCTCTCTCTCTCGTGTTCTTGATTTGACACGATCTTGATGTATCGCGAGCTTTGTTAATATAGTTGGATCTTATGGTATTTCTCACCTCTATCTTTTTGTGATGAATTGAGTTTTTACCTTTGAGGTTTCACTATTGTCAGATTGAATACTTTTATGGATTTGAGAACAATTGATGTATGTCTTGCATATGAATACCCATGGTGACAATGGGGTATTATATTGATTCACTTGATGTATGTTTTGGCACTTAACTCGCGGATTCCCGAGGTGACATTGGGGTAATCTATGCATAGGGGTTGATGCATGTTTTAGTCCTACTTTCTCTGGTAGAAATCTTGGGCACTCTTTGAGGTTCTTTGTGTTGGATTGAATATTATGAGTCTGAAGTTGTTTGATGTGTATCATATAATTGACTCACGGATACTTGTTGTGACATTGGAGTATCTAGGTGACATTAGAGTTGGTTGATGCGTATCATATGGTGTTATTTTAGTAAGAACTCTAGGGCTCTTCATGACACTTATAGGTATAGCTCAATAGATTAATCGGAAATGATAACTTTGAGGTGGTTTCGTACCTACAAACAATTTCGTCTTATGTTCTCCGCTAGATAAGAACTTTGGAATGACTCTTTGTCGCGCGTTGAGGGATTGTCATATGATTTAATTATGTTAACATTGTTGAGAGATTGCACTAATGGAAGTATGAACCCTAGGCCTTGTTTCTAAGCATTGCAATACCATTTGTGCTCCGTTTTATCACTTGCTACCTTGCTGTTTTTATATTTTCATATTACAAAAACCTATATATATACTATCCATACTACACTTGTATCACCATCTCTTCGCCGAACTAGTGCACCTATATAATTTGCCATTGTATTGGGTGTGTTGGGGACACAAGAGATTTCTTGTATCTGATTGCAGGGTTGTTTGAGAGAGACCATCTTCATCCTACGTCTCCCACGGATTGATAAACCTTAGGTCATCCACTTGAGGGAAATTTGCTACTGTCTTACAAAACTCTGCGCTTGGAGGCCCAACGCGAGTCTACAAGAATAAAGTTGCGTAATAGACATCAGTCGTCTTCTCAAGTGGGTTGGGAGCTTAGTATACTCTCTCCAGGGAGTATCTAGGCTGATCGGGGAAAGCGCCATCGGACCGCCAAGTGGGTGGCCTTTTGGAGCTACCGGTGGCATGTCATGGTAGAGACACGTCGGGCGCCTCCTATGCCCCGTCGGTGAGTATCACATTGTCGAGATGGCCAAGACGCACGGTCCCTCATGGGACCCACTCATCATGGGTGCCATTGGGAGCTGCTAGGGTCATTAGTGGGCCACTGGTGGAGCTTGGGGAGGCGCATTGTGCTCCTGGCCGCCGTGTACTTGCTCCTTGTTCGTTGAATATTGCGATAGGGGGTGTCTCTTCTGGGGTGGCGCTTTACTCGGTTAACGTAGTCATAGATATCTTTCATGAGCATGAACATGGTGGCATTACGTGCCATATTTTCAAATTTGCATTGACTTTGGGTCAAACTGAAAATTCATGTCATTAGATTTTTTTTATTTATGTAAATATTATACACTTTTTAATTAAATATACTATAGCGGAAAACTCTCCCACTGTTTCACTTATAAAAGGATGATAATGTCATTGAGATCCAGGGCCATGGTGCTTTCTAGCTTCATCTCAATATTGATTTGTCCAGTTGGTCTATTTATGTCCCATGTGAAGCAATGTCCATTGTTTCAAACATAAGTTGTTCAGTCCTATCCACTTCTAATTTTTTTATAGACATCTTGTGGTACTTATGCGTCCACCCAGCAAACTGAGCAGTTATCAAAATCTTACAGTCTGAGGAGATATCAATCCCTTGACATAAAAAACATATGCCGAGATATTTGAAGTGTTTCCAATGACTACTAATAACATAGAAGATGTCATAGCTAACATTAAGTTGTCTCTTCTTTGTCTCTACCACTCCATGACAAAAGAAAGGTTTAAGACCACTAAAGGGTTTACATCATACAACATTGACCCGATTTTGGTCTGTGCATATCCTGGACTATCTCCTATACGCTAAGTAGAATCGAAACATAAAAATTGCCACACTCTCCAACTACCAATGTATTCTACTATTCCGCACGGGGTGGTTCCAAATTCTCCACTTGACACCCTTTCAGGCAAAGCCAATTAGCATTCTAATTACATACACAAGGGTCGGTCCAGCAAAAGCTAGACATATGGGATATTAAAGTAAAATGATTAAAATGATTTGTACTGAACTTTTATATCTTTTCATAAAATTATAATATTTGATTTTCCATAATAAAAGGTAGTAATTTTCTATTTTTTGCATACTCTGTACATAGTGATTGGTCTCATCGTTCTGCAACTGTAATGCTTATTAATGAAAATATGCTTGTATTGTGCTAAATTTAGACAATATTTTCTAGTAGAAGTTTGTGATTTGAAATATGTTTTTCATTTGCATACAGTATATATTCTATAAAGACTTATGAAAAATATCTCTAAAGAGTATGTTGGAACATATACATTAAAGTAGTTTCCAGAGAATGATTAGGTACGGATATTTATAACACTTCTAAGTTTTAGTTGAACAAATAGGATGATTATTTACCTATTTTTTCATGATTCAATGTGTCTATGGTGTTATGAAAAGATCGATGTAGGTGACTTGAGGGGGGTGAATAGGTGACTAATAATTTGAATAGGCAACTGGCAATTTTTACTTTTCTTATCAATTTTATGGCTTAACACCAAAGTAAGTTGTCAAGATATACATCTAGGTGGACAACCCATATGGCAACCATAAGATAAAGAACAAAATAGATACAACAAGTAAGAAAGGGATATAAATAGTTACAATATGGAGACGATGATGTAATTCTGAAAGTTTATTCCTTATGGGGAAGTATGTTTTCGTTGGAGGGGTGTTGTCCACACAAAACCCACCAAGCCCCATAAAGGTTTACCCTATTCTCCTTGTGCTCTCACATAATGCAAGATTCCAAGAACCACTAAGCGTTGCCTTTCATGGTGGCGGCCGAATCTTTACAAACAACGGTGTGGCAATCCCAAAAACATAAACTGAGGCTCCCAACGCAACCAAAAAGTTTTACATCTGTCGGGGTTTTGATTCCCGGTCGTAAATATGTATGTAGGTTTGGAAGGGGGGTTGGGACCATGATCTGACGGGCTAACTACCTTAGGCACACAGAAAATTATACACACTCGGGCCAGGGGAGTGATTTCCCCAGTAATAGTCGTAGGCATGTTGTCTTATATTAGACTTCGAGTATGAGGTGCTCGATTTTTGGTGGGGTGCCGTCTTCCGATGGGAAGTCGGATGGAGTTGTTCTTCCTTCGGGAGTAAGAATAGCAAAGAGTATTTGGCGGAAATGATTATAAAACTCTTAAAGTGTAAAATGTGGTGAGTCTTGATCTCTTCTGGTGATTGGACTTGGTTGTCTGGATTGCTTGCTTCCGTGTCTAGACCCGTTCTGCATGGATGTAGATGCCCTTCTATAGCTAGAGAAGGCGGTTTCGCCCTTGGAGAGGGTGAAGTCTCGTCCCTTCTTGTACATGCCTATGTGGTCATGGTATGGCGATCCACGTGTGGTAGCATCGTAGTACAAGGCGCGAGATGGTGCGCGAACACCTCCATCATGGTGAGGCCAAATTTTGTGTTTTGACCCTTTTGTCAAACAAAATCGAGATCTGACCCCAGTATTTTTTTTGAAATCTGACCCTTTTGCTACCATCACAGGGCTCGGCGCTAGGTTTAGGCAACCTACCGCCAGGGGTACTAGCGGTAGCATAGACGGCCCACAACCGTCACCAAACGGCCAGCACACCACCCTACTGCCACAGGTTATGGCGGTAGGCTATGGGAACCTACCGTCGAGCCCCCTGGCGATAGGATCTCGGGGGTTTTGCGTTGCAAACTTGCTGTAACCAAAAACCACAGATCTCTGGCAGTAGGTTGTGATATCCTATGGTTTTGCATTTTTGCAAGTTTTAGTGATTGTTTATTTTTTAAAGTTTTATCACAGCAAAGAATACAATATAATATGTATTTGAGAACCTTAAATATGTAGAGCTCACACAATATAACACGTATCACACTCGAGTAGTTTCACATAGTTTCACAAAGGGGGGTGATTTGAATCAAATAATGCGACAAATTGGAAGCTATTTTAACTAAAACTAATTGGAGGGATCGGAGGAGCTTACTTTTCTCTTTTCGGGGTCATCTCAATCCGCAAAAACGATGAATAAACGAAGAAGATCCGAGGGAAAAAGTGGAGGAGATGGGAGAGGGGGCGAGAGAAGAAATGTTGTTCTTGGGGGCTGCTGGGTGTGGGGGGGAGGGAGTGGGGCGGGCGGCCGCACCCGATAACTGTCCGCATCCTACCGCCAGGACCAGCGGCGGTAAGGTGCAAGCGGAGGGGGACGATGTCCATTTGCGCTACTGGCGTGGACTAGTGTCCTACCGCCAAGCCCCATGGCGGTAGGCTATGTAAGCCTACCGCCGAGGCCCCTGGCAGTAGGAAAAGGGGTCAGATTTCAAAAAAAAATCAAAGAGGGGTCAGATCCCGAATTTAGACCACAAAAGGGTCAAAACACGAAATTTTGCCTCATGGTGACGCCTTTCGCAGGGGGCATATTCTCCTATGTACCTCACTGCCTTGGGTTGATGTAAGGGGGCAGTGAAGAGTCTTGTCAATCATGTAGGTCGTGATGGCTGGATGACCACACTGGTGGTACCCATCTCCTTAAGCCCTCCCTTGCCTTGTGTCAGGGTCACACGATGGGGACTGGTCACCTGATGTGGGCCGACTTCTATGGGAAGCAGGACGAAACAACGTGAGGAAGGTCAAGGCCTCCCGCTCTGACTTTCCTTCTTATTGAGGGACCCAGTTTCCCAGGACCCCGTCAACACCACAATGATTAAAGTTTGGGTCGCGATAACTACCACACGTGTGGCATGGATACGAACCTGCCCACATGCCTTGTGTGGCGTGAACAGGAACTCGCCCGCACGACCGCGTCCGGGCGCGCAATTGCATAGCCCGCACGTCCGGTGTGTGGCAACCCCACCCGCACTACCTCGTCCTGGCCACACGATCCTGAAGGAAATATGCCCTAGAGGCAATAATAAAGTTATTATTTATTTCCTTATAATCATGATAAATGTTTATTATTCATGCTAGAATTGTATTTACCGGAAACATAATACATGTGTGAATACATAGACAAACAAAGTGTCACTAGTATGCCTCTACTTGACTAGCTCGTTAATCAAAGATGGTTATGTTTCCTAACCATGAACAATGAGTTGTTATTTGATTAACGAGGTCACATCATTAGTAGAATGATCTGATTGACATGACCCATTCCATTAGCTTAGCACCCGATCGTTTAGTATGTTGCTATTGCTTTCTTCATGACTTATACATGTTCCTATGACTATGAGATTATGCAACTCCCGTTTACCGGAGGAACACTTTGGGTACTACCAAACGTCACAATGTAACTGGGTGATTATAAAGGAGTACTACAGGTGTCTCCAATGGTCGATGTTGGGTTGGCGTATTTCGAGATTAGGATTTGTCACTCCGATTGTCGAAGAGGTATCTCTGGGCCCTCTCGGTAATACACATCACATAAGCCTTGCAAGCATTACAACTAATATGTTAGTTGTGAGATGATGTATTACGGAATGAGTAAAGAGACTTGCCGGTAACGAGATTGAACTAGGTATTGGATACCGACGATCGAACCTCGGGCAAGTAACATACCGATGACAAAGGGAACAACGTATGTTGTTATGCGGTCTGACCGATAAAGATCTTCGTAGAATATGTAGGAGCCAATATGGGCATCCAGGTCCCGCTATTGGTTATTGACCGGAGACGTGTCTCGGTCATGTCTACATTGTTCTCGAACCCGTAGGGTCCGCACGCTTAAGGTTACGATGACAGTTATATTATGAGTTTATGCATTTTGATGTACCGAAGGTTGTTCGGAGTCCCGGATGTGATCACGGACATGACGAGGAGTCTCTAAATGGTCGAGACGTAAAGATTGATATATTGGAAGCCTATATTTGGATATCGGAAGTGTTCCGGGTGAAATCGGGATTTTACCGGAATACCGAGAGGGTTACCGGAACCCCCCGGGAGCTATTTGGGCCATAGTGGGCCTTAGTGGAAAAGAGAAGGGGCTGCCCTAGATGGGCTGCGTGCCCCCCCTTCCCCTAGTCCTATTAGGACTAGGAGAGGTGGCCGGCCCCCTCCTCCTCTTTTCCCCTCCGAGGAATCCTAGTTGGACTAGGATTGGAGGGGGAATCCTACTCCCAGAGGGAGTAGGACTCTCCTGCGCCTCCCCCCCTTGGCCGGCCAGCCTCCCCTCCTCTCCTCCTTTATATACGGAGGCAGGGGCACCTCTAAACACACAAGTTGACACAAGTTGATCCACGTGATCTATTCCTTAGCCGTGTGCGGTGCCCCCTGCCACCATATTCCTCGATAATACTGTAGCGGAGTTTAGGCGAAGCCCTGCTGCTGTAGTTCATCAAGATCGTCACCACGCCGTCGTGCTAACGAAACTCTTCCCCGACACTTTGCTGGATCGGAGTCCGGGGATCGTCATCGAGCTGAACGTGTGCTCGAACTCGGAGGTGCCGTAGTTTCGGTGCTTGATCGGTTGGATCGAGAAGACGTACGACTACTTCCTCTACGTCGTGTCATCGCTTCCGCAGTCAGTCTGCGTTGGGTACGTAGACAATACTCTCCCCTCGTTGCTATGCATCACATGATCTTGCGTGTGCGTAGGAAATTTTTTGAAATTACTACGAAACCCAACAGTGGCATCCGAGCCTAGGTTATTGATGTTGATGTTATCTGCACGAGTAGAACACAAGTGAGTTGTGGACGATACAAGTCATACTGCCTACCAGCATGTCATATTTTGGTTCGGCGGTATTGTTGGACGAGACGACCCAGACCAACCTTACGCGTACGCTTACGCGAGACCGGTTCCCTCGACGTGCTTTGCACAGAGATGGCTTGCGGGCGACTGTCTCTCCAACTTTAGTTGAACCAAGTATGGCTACGCCCGGTCCTTGCGAAGGTTAAAACGGAGTCTATTTGACAAACTATCGTTGTGGTTTTGATGCGAAGGTGAGATTGGTTCTTACTTAAGCCCGTAGCAGCCACGTAAAACATGCAACAACAAAGTAGAGGACGTCTAACTTGTTTTTGCAAGGCATGTTGTGATGTGATATGGTCAAGGCATGATGCTAAATTTTATTGTATGAGATGATCAGTTTTTGTAACCAAGTTATCGGCAACTGGCAGGAGCCATATGGTTGTCGCTTTATTGTATGCAATGCAATCGCGATGTAATGCTTTACTTTATTACTAAACGGTAGTGATAGTCGTGAAAGCATAAGATTGGAAAGACGACAACGATGCTACGATGGAGATCAAGGTGTCGCGCCGGTGACGATGGTGATCATGACGGTGCTTCGGAGATGGAGATCACAAGCACAAGATGATGATGGCCATATCATATCACTTATATTGATTGCATGTGATGTTTATCTTTTTATGCATCTTATCTTGCTTTGATTGACGGTAGCATTATAAGATGATCTCTCACTAAATTATCAAGAAGTGTTCTCCCTGAGTATGCACCGTTGCCAAAGTTCGTCGTGCCCAGACACCACGTGATGATCGGGTGTGATAAGCTCTACGTTCATCTACAACGGGTGCAAGCCAGTTTTTGCACACGCAGAATACTCAGGTTAAACTTGACGAGCCTAGCATATGCAGATATGGCCTCGGAACACGGAGACCGAAAGGTCGAGCGTGAATCATATAGTAGATATGATCAACATAAACGATGTTCACCATTGAAAACTACTCCATCTCACGTGATGATCGGTCATGGTTTAGTTGATTTGGATCACGTAATCACTTAGAAGATTAGAGGGATGTCTATCTAAGTGGGAGTTCTTAAGTAATATGATTAATTGAACTTAAATTTATCATGAACTTAGTACCTGATAGTATCTTGCTTGTTTATGTTGATTGTAGATAGATGGCTCGTGCTGTTGTTCCGTTGAATTTTAATGCGTTCCTTGAGAAAGCAAAATTGAAAGATGATGGTAGCAATTACACGGACTGGGTCCGTAACTTGAGGATTATCCTCATTGCTGCACAAAAGAATTACGTCCTGGAAGCACCGCTGGGTGCCAGGCCTGCTGCTGGAGCAACGCCAGATGTTATGAACGTCTGGCAGAGCAAAGCTGATGACTACTCGATAGTTCAGTGTGCCATGCTTTACGGCTTAGAATCGGGACTTCAACGACGTTTTGAACGTCATGGAGCATATGAGATGTTCCAGGAGTTGAAGTTAATATTTCAAGCAAATGCCCGGATTGAGAGATATGAAGTCTCCAATAAGTTCTATAGCTGCAAGATGGAGGAGAACAGTTCTGTCAGTGAGCATATACTCAAAATGTCTGGGTATAATAATCACTTGATTCAATTGGGAGTTAATCTTCCGGATGATTGCGTCATCGACAGAATTCTCCAATCACTGCCACCAAGCTACAAGAGCTTCGTGATGAACTATAATATGCAAGGGATGAACAAGACTATTCCCGAGCTCTTCGCAATGCTGAAAGCTGCGGAGGTAGAAATCAAGAAGGAGCATCAAGTGTTGATGGTTAACAAAACCACTAGTTTCAAGAAAAACGGAAAAGGGAAGAAGAAGGGGAACTTCAAGAAGAACGGCAAGCAAGTTGCTGCTCAAGAGAAGAAACCCAAGTCTGGACCTAAGACTGAAACTGAGTGCTTCTACTGCAAGCAGACTGGTCACTGGAAACGGAACTGCCCCAAGTATTTGGCGGATAAGAAGGATGGCAAGGTGAACAAAGGTATATGTGATATACATGTTATTGATGTGTACCTTAGTAGAACTCGCAGTAGCACCTGGGTATTTGATACTGGTTTCGTTGCTAATATTTGCAACTCGAAACAGGGACTACGGAATAAGCGAGCACTGGCAAAGGACGAGGTGACGATGCGCGTGGGAAACGGTTCCAAAGTCGATGTGATTGCGGTCGGCACACTACCTCTACATCTACCTTCGGGATTAATATTAGACCTAAATAATTGTTATTTGGTGCCAGCGTTGAGCATGAACATTATATCTGGATCTTGTTTAATGCGAGACAGTTATTCATTTAAATCAGAGAATAATGGTTGTTCTATTTATATGAGTAATATCTTTTATGGTCATGCACCCTTAAAGAGTGGTCTATTCTTATTAGATCTCGATAGTAGTTATACACATATTCATAATGTTGAAACCAAAAGATGCAGAGTTGATAATGAAAGTGCAACTTATTTGTGGCACTGTCGTTTAGGTCATATCGGTATAAAGCGCATGAAGAAACTCCATACTGATGGACTTTTGGAACCACTTGATTATGAATTGCTTGGTACTTGCGAACCGTGCCTCATGGGTAAGATGACTAAAACACCGTTCTCCGGTTCTATGGAGAGAGCAACAGATTTGTTGGAAATCATACATACCGATGTGTGCAGTCCAATGAATATTGAGGCTCGTGGCGGATATCGTTATTTTCTCACCTTCACAGATGATTTAAGCAGATATGGGTATGTCTACTTAATGAAACATAAGTCTGAAACATTTGAAAAGTTCAAAGAATTTCAGAGTGAAGTTGAAAATCATCGTAACAAGAAAATAAAGTTTCTACGATCTGATCGTGGAGGAGAATATTTGAGTTACGAGTTTGGTGTACATTTGAAAAACTGTGGAATAGTTTCGCAACTCACGCCACCCGGAACACCACAGCGTAATGGTGTGTCCGAACGTCGTAATCGTACTTTACTAGATATGGTGCGATCTATGATGTCTCTTACCGATTTACCGCTATCATTTTGGGGTTATGCTATAGAGACGGCCGCATTCACGTTAAATAGGGCACCATCAAAATCCGTTGAGATGACGCCTTATGAACTGTGGTTTGGCAAGAAACCAAAGTTGTCGTTTCTTAAAGTTTGGGGCTGCGATGCTTATGTAAAAAAAACTTCAAACTGATAAGCTCGAACCCAAATCGGAGAAATGTGTCTTCATAGGATACCCAAAGGAAACTGTTGGGTACACCTTCTATCACAGATCCGAAGGCAAGACATTCGTTGCTAAGAATGGATCATTTCTAGAGAAGGAGTTTCTCTCGAAAGAAGTGAGTGGGAGGAAAGTAGAACTTGACGAGGTAACTGTACCTGCTCCCTTACTGGAAAGTAGTTCATCACAGAAAACTGTTTCAGTGACACCTACACCAGTTAGTGAGGAAGCCAATGATAATGATCATGAAACTTCAGATCAAGATACTACTGAACCTCATAGATTAACCAGAGTAAGATCCGCGCCAGAGTGGTACGGTAATCCTGTTCTGGAAGTCATGCTACTAGATCATGATGAACCTACGAACTATGAAGAAGCGATGGTGAGCCCAGATTCCGCAAAGTGGCTTGAAGCCATGAAATCTGAGATGGGATCCATGTATGAGAACAAAGTATGGACTTTGGTTGACTTGCACGATGATCGGCAAGCAATTGAGAATAAATGGATCTTTAAGAAGAAGACTGACGCTGATGGTAATGTTACTGTCTACAAAGCTCGACTTGTCGCAAAAGGTTTTCGGCAAGTTCAAGGGATTGACTACGATGAGACCTTCTCACCCGTAGCGATGCTTAAGTCCGTCCGAATCATGTTAGCGATTGCCGCATTTTATGATTATGAAATTTGGCAGATGGATGTCAAAACTGCATTTCTGAATGGATTTCTGGAAGAAGAGTTGTATATGATGCAACCGGAAGGTTTTGTCGATCCAAAGGGAGCTAACAAAGTGTGCAAGCTCCAGCGATCCATTTATGGACTGGTGCAAGCCTCTCGGAGTTGGAATAAACGTTTTGATAGTGTGATCAAAGCATTTGGTTTTATACAGACTTTCGGAGAAGCCTGTATTTACAAGAAAATGAGTGGGAGCTCTATAGCATTTCTGATATTATATGTGGATGACATATTACTGATTGGAAATGATATAGAATTTCTGGATAGCATAAAGGGATACTTGAATAAAAGTTTTTCAATGAAAGACCTCGGTGAAGCTGCTTACATATTAGGCATTAAGATCTATAGAGATAGATCAAAACGCTTAATTGGACTTTCACAAAGCACATACCTTGACAAAATTTTGAAGAAGTTCAAAATGGATCAAGCGAAGAAAGGGTTCTTGCCTGTGTTACAAGGTGTGAAATTGAGTAAGACTCAATGTCCGACCACTGCAGAAGATAGAGAGAATATGAAAGATGTTCCCTATGCATCAGCCATAGGATCTATCATGTATGCAATGCTGTGTACCAGACCTGATGTATGCCTTGCTATAAGTTTAGCAGGGAGGTACCAAAGTAATCCAGGAGTGGATCACTGGACAGCGGTCAAGAACATCCTGAAATACCTGAAAAGGACTAAGGATATGTTTCTCATATATGGAGGTGACAAAGAGCTCATCGTAAAAGGTTACGTTGATGCAAGCTTTGACACTGATCCGGACGATTCTAAATCGCAAACCGGATACGTATTTACATTAAACGGTGGAGTTGTCAGTTGGTGCAGTTCTAAACAAAGCGTCGTAGCGGGATCTACATGTGAAGCGGAATACATAGCTGCTTCGGAAGCAGCAAATGAAGGAGTCTAGATGAAGGAGTTCATATCCGATCTAGGTGTCATACCTAGTGCATCGGGTCCAATGAAAATCTTTTGTGACAATACTGGTGCAATTGCCTTGGCAAAGGAATCCAGATTTCACAAAAGGACCAAACACATCAAGAGACGCTTCAACTCCATCCGGGATCTAGTCCAGGTGGGAGACATAGAGATTTGCAAGATACATACGGATCTGAATGTTGCAGACCCGTTAACTAAGCCTCTTCCACGAGCAAAACATGATCAGCACCAAGGCTCCATGGGTGTTAGAATCATTACAGTGTAATCTAGATTATTGACTCTAGTGCAAGTGGGAGACTGAAGGAAATATGCCCTAGAGGCAATAATAAAGTTATTATTTATTTCCTTATAATCATGATAAATGTTTATTATTCATGCTAGAATTGTATTTACCGGAAACATAATACATGTGTGAATACATAGACAAACAAAGTGTCACTAGTATGCCTCTACTTGACTAGCTCGTTAATCAAAGATGGTTATGTTTCCTAACCATGAACAATGAGTTGTTATTTGATTAACGAGGTCACATCATTGGTAGAATGATCTGATTGACATGACCCATTCCATTAGCTTAGCACCCGATCGTTTAGTATGTTGCTATTGCTTTCTTCATGACTTATACATGTTCCTATGACTATGAGATTATGCAACTCCCGTTTACCGGAGGAACACTTTGGGTACTACCAAACGTCACAACGTAACTGGGTGATTATAAAGGAGTACTATAGGTGTCTCCAATGGTCGATGTTGGGTTGGCGTATTTCGAGATTAGGATTTGTCACTCCGATTGTCGGAGAGGTATCTCTGGGCCCTCTCGGTAATACACATCACACAAGCCTTGCAAGCATTACAACTAATATGTTAGTTGTGAGATGATGTATTACGGAACGAGTAAAGAGACTTGCCGGTAACGAGATTGAACTAGGTATTGGATACCGACGATCGAACCTCGGGCAAGTAACATACCGATGACAAAGGGAACAACGTATGTTGTTATGCGGTCTGACCGATAAAGATCTTCGTAGAATATGTAGGAGCCAATATGGGCATCCAGGTCCCGCTATTGGTTATTGACCGGAGACGTGTCTCGGTCATGTCTACATTGTTCTCGAACCCGTAGGGTCCGCACGCTTAAGGTTACGATGACAGTTATATTATGAGTTTATGCATTTTGATGTACCGAAGGTTGTTCGGAGTCCCGGATGTGATCACGGACATGACGAGGAGTCTCGAAATGGTCGAGACGTAAAGATTGATATATTGGAAGCCTATATTTGGATATCGAAAGTGTTCCGGGTGAAATCGGGATTTTACCGGAATACCGAGAGGGTTACCGGAACCCCCCGGGAGCTATTTGGGCCATAGTGGGCCTTAGTGGAAAAGAGAAGGGGCTGCCCTAGATGGGCTGCGCGCCACCCCCTAGTCCTATTAGGACTAGGAGAGGTGGCCGGCCCCCTCCTCCTCTTTTCCCCTCCGAGGAATCCTAGTTGGAC
This sequence comes from Triticum dicoccoides, assembly GCF_002162155.2. NCBI lineage: Eukaryota > Viridiplantae > Streptophyta > Magnoliopsida > Poales > Poaceae > Triticum > Triticum dicoccoides. The sequence goes on along the minus strand of NC_041381.1, from coordinate 445,878,000 downwards.
TAGGATTGGAGGGGGAATCCTACTCCCAGAGGGAGTAGGACTCTCCTGCGCCTCCCCCCCTTGGCCGGCCAGCCTCCCCTCCTCTCCTCCTTTATATACGGAGGCAGGGGCACCTCTAAACACACAAGTTGACACAAGTTGATCCACGTGATCGATTCCTTAGCCGTGTGCGGTGCCCCCTGCCACCATATTCCTCGATAATACTGTAGCGGAGTTTAGGCGAAGCCCTGCTGCTGTAGTTCATCAAGATCGTCACCACGCCGTCGTGCTGACGAAACTCTTCCCCGACACTTTGCTGGATCGGAGTCCGGGGATCGTCATCGAGCTGAACGTGTGCTCGAACTCGGAGGTGCCGTAGTTTCGGTGCTTGATCGGTTGGATCGTGAAGACGTACGACTACTTCCTCTACGTCGTGTCATTGCTTCCGCAGTCGGTCTGCGCTGGGTACGTAGACAACACTCTCCTCTCGTTGCTATGCATCACATGATCCTGTGTGCGCGTAGGAAAATTTTTGAAATTACTACGAAACCCAACACGACCCGCATCTCCATAACACTCGACCCAAAATAGGAAGAAGCGCTCATCCAGTTCCTCCGTGAGAACTGGGACATTTTTGCATGGAAGCCCGCTGACATGCCAGGTGTTCCCAGGGGACTGGCTGAGCATCGCCTAAGAGTCGACTCGTCTGCAAAACCAGTCAAAGAGCATCTTCGGCGGTCCGCCGTCCAGAAGAGAAAGGCCATCGGTGAAGAAGTGGCTCGACTGTTGGCGGCAGGATTTATCCGAGAGATATACCACTCCGAGTGGCTCGCTAATGTCGTCATGGTTCCTAAGAAGGACAAGTCGCTCCGAATGTGCATTGATTTCAAGCACATCAACCGGGCCTGCCCGAAAGATCACTTTCCTCTCCCTCGCATAGATCAAATTGTTGACTCGACCGCGGGATGCGAGAGGTTGTCTTTTTTAGATGCTTACTCCGGGTACCACCAGATCCGTCTGTACGGGCCCGATGAGGTAAAAACAGCTTTCATCACTCCATTCGGGTGCTTCTGCTATATCACCATGCCATTCGGCCTCAAGAATGCCGGAGCCACTTTTATGCGAATGATTCAGAAGTGTCTACTCACCCAAATCAGTCGGAATGTGGAAGCTTATATGGATGATATGAAGGAAATATGCCCTAGAGGCAATAATAAAGTTATTATTTATTTCCTTATAATCATGATAAATGTTTATTATTCATGCTAGAATTGTATTTTCCGGAAACATAATACATGTGTGAATACATAGACAAACAGAGTGTCACTAGTATGCCTCTACTTGACTAGCTCGTTAATCAAAGATGGTTATGTTTCCTAACCATGAACAATGAGTTGTTATTTGATTAACGAGGTCACATCATTAGTAGAATGATCTGATTGACATGACCCATTCCATTAGCTTAGCACCTGATCGTTTAGTATGTTGCTATTGCTTTCTTCATGACTTATACATGTTCCTACGACTATGAGATTATGCAACTCCCGTTTACCGGAGGAACACTTTGGGTACTACCAAACGTCACAACGTAAATGGGTGATTATAAAGGAGTACTACAGGTGTCTCCAATGGTCGATGTTGGGTTGGCGTATTTCAAGATTAGGATTTGTCACTCCGATTGTCGGAGAGGTATCTCTGGGCCCTCTCGGTAATACACATCACATAAGCCTTGCAAGCATTACAACTAATATGTTAGTTGTGAGATGATGTATTACGGAACGAGTAAAGAGACTTGCCGTTAACGAGATTGAACTAGGTATTGGATACCGACGATCGAATCTCGGGCAAGTAACATACCGATGACAAAGGGAACAACGTATGTTGTTATGCGGTCTGACCGATAAAGATCTTCGTAGAATATGTAGGAGCCAATATGGGCATCCAGGTCCCGCTATTGGTTATTGACCGGAGACGTGTCTCGGTCATGTCTACATTGTTCTCGAACCCGTAGGGTTCGCACGCTTAAGGTTACGATGACAGTTATATTATGAGTTTATGCATTTTGATGTACCGAAGGTTGTTCGGAGTCCCGGATGTGATCACGGACATGACGAGGAGTCTCGAAATGGTCGAGACGTAAAGATTGATATATTGGAAGCCTATATTTGGATATCGGAAGTGTTCCGGGTGAAATCGGGATTTTACCGGAATACCGAGAGGGTTACCGGAACCCCCCGGGAGCTATTTGGGCCATAGTGGGCCTTAGTGGAAAAGAGAAGGGGCTGCCCTAGATGGGCTGCGCCCCCCCCTTCCCCTAGTCCTATTAGGACTAGGAGAGGTGGCCGGCCCCCTCCTCCTCTTTTCCCCTCCGAGGAATCCTAGTTGGACTAGGATTGGAGGGGGAATCCTACTCCCAGAGGGAGTAGGACTCTCCTACGCCTCCCCCCCTTGGCCGGCCAGCCTCCCCTCCTCTCCTCCTTTATATACGGAGGCAGGGGCACCTCTAAACACACAAGTTGACACAAGTTGATCCACGTGATCTATTCCTTAGCCGTGTGCGGTGCCCCCTGCCACCATATTCCTCGATAATACTGTAGCGGAGTTTAGGCGAAGCCCTGCTGCTGTAGTTCATCAAGATCGTCACCACGCCGTCGTGCTGACGAAACTCTTCCCCGACACTTTGCTGGATCGGAGTCCGGGGATCGTCATCGAGCTGAACGTGTGCTCGAACTCGGAGGTGCCGTAGTTTCGGTGCTTGATCGGTTGGATCGAGAAGACGTACAACTACTTCCTCTACGTCGTGTCATCGCTTCCGCAGTCAGTCTGCGTTGGGTACGTAGACAATACTCTCCCCTCGTTGCTATGCATCACATGATCTTGCGTGTGCGTAGGAAATTTTTTGAAATTACTACGAAACCCAACAGATCCACTGCCCGCACGACCCAGCCGTTCCCGGCCTCCGCTCAATCGCCTCTCTCGACTACCGCCATCGTCCCCCACCTCTCGAACCCCTAACTCCGTCGCCGGCCTTCTCTAGTTGCCATGGCAACCAGAGCAGATCCGTAGGGCAAACCCACCGCAAACCACACCCCAACTCTCCCCACCCCCAGCCCCCCACTCCAACCCAGCCTTTCAGAGATGATCAGCTAAAATCAGGTGAAAATCTCCCAATCTCATCCTTCTCATCCTTCAGGCTGAAAATCTCCCCGATCTTGTACTGGATCCATGCTATAGGGGGGGTGGCAACACCAGTAGTTCTGAGATCCAGCAGTTTTGTGATCTACGTGTTGAGATTAACTTAAGTTCCTAGTTTGATTGACGCAAGTAGTTGGGTGGGCAAATGGATGAGTAGGAATCCCTAAAAAGGAGAGGAAGGACAACTTTGGAATAAAAGGGGTGGGAAAAATTAATTGCCACTTGTGTACAACGACACTTGCCACCTTTCGTTGTTAGTAGCTGCCACCTAGTTGACCAGCTGCTTGCCATCCTTATCTTCTATGTGCAAGCAGCAGAAGAATACAATTCTTGTGGATTGTTGATCCGTTCTTGATCATGCAGTGATTGGGAACATACTGGAAAGAAGCGAGACACGGAAAGAATGAATCACGAAGATGGCGCTGATACTTGGGGTTCTCAAAGGACAGAAACGCCCCCTTGGGATGCATCAGAGTACAGTCAACTCATCTCTGCAGGGCCGTTGCTCCCACTACTAGAACAGTATGCAGGCATTGGTATGATGCGTGATAACAAAAGAAGAGAACAGTTGCCATCTTCGCAACTATGAAGATGCCATCCTACTTATGTCGTACACTGTCATTTTTTCGCAGGTTCTTATGACCAAAACACTCTCAGGCGGGCCCCGTGGCAAGTTCAGTCACAAGGCGCTAACACTGACAAATGTACGGGCAGCCAACTTCAACTAGCTAATGTGGCTAATCAAGGTAATGCATACGAAAAAAGAGCACATACTGGTCTGGACATGAAAAATGAACATGCAAAAAAATGGCAAAAAGGACTCACGAGTTATCACGAGTGTAAATGCAGAGCCTTCTTGCAGCACGTGGCATCAGGCAGCACCAATGTACCTGCCATCAACGTCATACACAGGTGAGTCCATAAAAAAGTGAAGATGCGGATGCTCAATTAGCAGAAGGAGCATAGTTGACAACTGCAATTGCCATGACTGGACATCTACAATTGCCATGGTTAAATAACTGTAGTTGTCATCCCTGGACAACTGTTGTTGCCATCCATGGACAGCTGTAGTTGCCATGGAGGAACAACTGCAGTTGCCATGGCAATGTAACTATAGTTGCTATGCCATGACAACTGCAGTTGCCATGGAGGAACAACTGCAGTTGCCATACTAGTGCAAATACAGTTGCCATGCTAGGAAAACTGCAGTTGCCACATCAGGGGCAACTACAGTTTTCCGTGCTAGCACAAACTGCATTTGCCATGAATTGACCAACCACTACTATGCTTACAGGTTATTACGGTGGTGGTAACCGGGCAAACGTCTCGTGGCAAGATTCACAAATTGCAGGTGGAGCACGTCATTTTGGTGTCACAGACCACACAAGATGGTCACATGCAGCACAACAAGGTAAGGAAAAAAACTGAACCACAAAACAGCACTACATTTGTTTTTGTGGCAAAAAAAGCACGTGCTAAAAAAAGAATTGAAGCAGTGATGGTGGACAAGAACGAAGCATAAAACACTAAAAAGTGGTTGCGTGCAAATGAGTCATGTATTGTCTTTGAAAAATTGCCAACTACTAAAAGCATGTATGCATCACTAATGGTTGAACACATTTCGCCTAGTGAGATCAATCTTATAATGCAGTAGCTTTGTTGCTAGAACACAGTGGTTGCCATTTGTTGGTAGCAGTGTTTGCCATGAATGCAGGACTGCAACTGCCATGCAAATAGAACCCAAGTTTTCGTACTAAAAAAAGGAGCTTGTTGTCGTGCATTGGCAAACAGTGGTTGCCATGTTTGTTGAACTGTAGCTGCCATGACTTGACAGCTACATTTGCCACACATGTCTGAAATCTTGCTGTTCGAATGATGTAATGCCAAATCACTCGACGTTGATGTCATCCGTTGCGATAAACATGTTATTCAAGCAAAAAAATCTTACTCTCGTACCTGTTTTTTTGATTACAGGGCCTACAACTACAGTGAACAGCGGCGCGGGCACATCTAGTGCGGGAAGCTCTGAGCGCACAGAAGACGCGTTCCCCCAGCCAGCAGACAATCATGCCGCAAATAATGTTGAGTCAGTGTCAGAAATGGCAATCATTCCAGCAATTCCCACAGCTACCCCTTTGAACGCAAGCACTCGCAACACTCAGATCGATGAAATTGCTGCTGATACTGAAGTGAATGATGAAACTGACGACGAGGCACAAGGGGATGAAGATGATGGGAAACCAGATATCATGGTACCTCAGCCACCGTACGTTGGGCAGAGATTTGAATCGTTTGCAGAAGCAAAGGAATTCTACCAGGCATATGCAAAGTTCCATGGGTTTGCCGTCAACACCGAATACCATAGAAAAATTAAGAAAACTAACGAGTATAGTAGAGGTGAGATGAGGTGACACAAGGCACGAAGGAACAAGAAAGGGAAAGGTGTTGTGCCTGTTGTTCTGGAACGAAAGAGAGGGATCATTCTCAAGACGGGTTGCCCTGTCCGGTGTAAGCTAAACGTAGATGGAACACAGTATGTGGTCACTGAGTATTTTGACGAGCACAACCACAAACTCATAAAGAAGTTCGATCTGGTCAAATTTCTGACCACCCACAAAGGGTTCACCCCAGTCGAAAGGCAATTCGTAAAGCTACTACATGATTGTAACATCGGTCCATCAAGAATGGTCCAGATACTATCACTCATCCACAGCAAAAAGGGAAAACTGAGTAGCATGCCATACATACCAGCTGACGTCACAAACCTATAGGCCAAGTACCATAGAGAGAGCAAGTTGGCTGACATTGAGGCCACAATGGCCTACTTCGATGAGAAAGCGAAGGAAGATCCATATTTCTTCTACAGGATAAGATTGGACGATGAGGACCGTGTCAGGAACATGTATTGGGTGGATGGTGCTGCAAGGAGAGCCTACAAACATTTCTGAGATTGCATTTCATTCGACGCGACGTATCTGACTAATATCTACAAGATGCCATGTGCTCCGTTCATAGGAATAAATAACCACAATCAGTCGTTGCAGTTTGGCTGCGGGCTTGTTCGGAACGAAGACACGGATGGGTACGTTTGGCTGTTCAAGACCTTCTTGGAGTGCATGGATGGACTTGCTCCGATGAACATAATAACAGACCAGGATTTCAGCATGCGTGCAGGCATAGAGGAGGTATTTCCGTTGGCAGTGCACAGGCACTACAGGTGGCACATTATAAAGAAGGCTGAAGAGACGCTAGGACCGTTCTTTGCTGACCGTCCAGAGCTCCACAAGGCGTTCGAGCTGTGCGTGGACCACAGCTTGACGGTGGAGGAGTTTGAAAGGAGCTGGATGGCCATGATTGAAACATATCAAGTCCAAGACAACGAGACACTTGCTAACCTGTGAGAGAAGCGAATGTACTGGGTGCCAGCCTACTTCATGCAGTGTTTATTTCCCTTTCTGCAGACTACGCAGCGCAGTGAGGGGTTCAATGCTGTTTTGAAGCGGTACGTGAGCCCTGGCAACTCATTGCTACAGTTTGCCAAGCAGTACACAGCTTTGCAACAAACAATTCTGGGATCTGAGCTATAGCAAGAAGCTACCACCGCGCTAAAGCAGCCGAAATTGCTAACGTATTTACCGATGGAGAGGCAAATGAGCAAGATATACACAAACAAGATCTTTAACAAGTAAGTCAGTTGCGTTATAGTCTTATTTGCACAAAAAGCACTAAGGCAGTAGGTGACTTATAGGGTGCAATGCAGTTGCCATGATATGAAGTTGCCATGTGTAATGAAATACTGTTTGCCATGCTTGCTCAACTGCAGTTTCCATGTTCAATGAAAATTTTGTTTGTCATGTTCAATGAAGTGCAGTTGCCATGTTTAATGCACTGTACTGCCATAGGGGCATGTTGGTATGCAAATGCCAATGTCAACTGAAAAACGTTATATTCTAGACACATTTCATGAAATGCAGTTACCATGTTTACTAAAAACGCAAACTTCCATGATTGTTGAAAAATGCAGTTGCCATGTTTACTCAACTGTAGATGCCATGTTCAATAAAAATTCAGTTGCCATGTTTTATGCAAAGGGCTTGCAGTGAGGAGTGTTGGTGTGGAAATGACAATGGTCAGTTGAAAATGCAATACAGTTGCCATGTTTTACTGCAGTTTCCATGTTCAGTGTACTATGTTTGCCATGTTCAGTGTACTATGTTTGCCATGTTTAGTGTACTACAGTTGCCATGTGTTATGTACTAAAGTTGCCATGTGTTATGTACTACAGTTGCCATGTGTTATGTACTACAGTTGCCATGTGTAACAGAAAAACAAACAAAACTTGCAGATTCCAGGAAGAAATAAAGCGTGCCAGCATGTTCACGGCTTTCCAGGTGGACGAACATACGTCAAGGTGTGTTCCATTTTGGGCATGTCGGATTCAGAACCTGAAGACCCGGACAAAGGAAGGAACTACTTCGTGAAAGCCTGGATCGAACAAGGCGAATACTACTGCCAATGCTGCAAGTTTGAACGGACGGAATTGTGTGCTGTCACATACTGAAAGTAATGGACATGAACGCTGTGACACGCATGCCCCGCCATTTCATAAGGCGGCGATGGACTTGGGACGCTGACGACACGTTTGCGCCGCAGACAACAAACGCAGTTCTGGCTGTGCATGATTAGAGACCTGAGGCAACCATGGAAGCCGTGAGGCACATTGTGCTGACAAAGAACTATGCTGAGCTAATTGATGAAGCGTGCAAGAGTGATGAGACAGCGAGAGTCGCAGAAAAACACAGGAAGTCCCTGAAAAGAGAGCTTGATGAGATCAAGAAGAGGAAAGCTGAGGAAGCCTTACACCGGTTCCCCCGCACATCAAGTGTGCCTTCATCCACGGGGCCATCATCTAAAAACTTTGAGATGGGATCTGGAACAGCAAGAACACAAACCCAGGTTAGGAACCCACCCCGTTCCATCACAAAGGGTCGTCCAAGAGAGATAAGGTACAAATTGGGATTGGAGATTCAAGCAAAACACAAGAAAACGAAGAAAGGGGCGGGCAATCCGTAAGCAAAAGTTGGGGCACTGTGACATGGTCCTTGTGGACATTTTATTTTGTACCCTATATGTTGTGAACTTTTTTTGAATTTGGGATAATGACTCTAGAGGGGCTTCAGAAGTTGAAGGAGAATGCATTGAATGGATAAATGTAGTTGCCATGTTATTGGTACTTAATCTGCCATGTTATGGGTACTTGATCTGCCATGTTATGTGTAGTTAATCTGCCGTGCTATTTTATACTAAAAATATGCCATGCTATTTTATACTAAAAATATGCCATATTATTTTATACTGAAAAATATGCAATGCTAGTTGCACTGGATCTGCCATGTTAGTTGTACTGGATTTGCCATGTTAGTTATGCTGGATCTGCCATGTTAATTATGCTGGATTTGTCGTGTTGTTTGTACTGGATCTGTCATGTTAGCTGTACTGAAAATATGCCATGGTATTTGTAATGACTCTGCATCGCATATATTTACATGAAAAAATCGACGCGGTTTAGTGACACATATTGTGTTGTGTAAACCGCAGCAAAGGTTGTGGCTACATGATCAACCTACCATGCTAGCCGGTGAAGTTAGTGATGAAATAGAAGAAGCAAAACGTCCAAATGAACAAAGATGATGACTTTCGCTAACCATGTCTGATGAACTACATTTGCCATGTTTTAAAGCATCATGACGCATTCGAAACAGCAAACGGGCGATACAAACGATGAAACCATAGTAATAATGATAAACATAAAAAACATATCTGCTGTCACGCCTAACTAGGTTCACATCCACACATATATTAAAGAATCTATTCAAATGTCGCTCACACACCACCACTACATAGTAGCCTACGCGGGGTTGCAGTCATAACATAGCACACAGCCATAGTTTTTGACGAGAACAAAAGAGATAGTACCTTACATTCCTCGGCAACAGAATGTAAGGTATGCATACGGTGTGTATCGCCGCGTGATCACTTGTACTTCTTGATGACTTTATTGACATCATCCTCCACAAACTCGCGCGCTTGTTGAAATCTTCATTCGTCAACCAGTTCCACATGTAGATTTTCCGGAGCTCAACGACCGTTGGAGCTGTGACAGCGGGGACAAGTCTACCTTCCCACTTTGCAACGTATTCCAACGTGTGAAAGCCACAGTCCGTCCTGCACAATAAAAAGAGTCAGGTGAACTCGCAAAAAAGGACAGACATAGTAGTGATAGACTTCAATTCAGATGTAACAACAAAAAGAGGGGTTGGATGGATGTAAATGGCACATGGAGGATGGGGGTAGGAAATTACGTGTTCCCTTGCTTCGTAGTCGCCACGTACTCAACTGGGAAATGTCTGATCTGGACCTTTGAGTGTTCATAGTGACGGTTCCATGTCTCTTTGAGGTTGTTGATGAAGAATTCAGCATGCGTAGTAAGGTCTGCATCAGCTGTCGAACGCATTGAATCAAGCACCTCAAAGCGTTGGTTCTTCAGGTCAAGACAGATCGCATAATGGTGACCACACTTGTCGTGTTGGTCATGTGGTGCAAGCTCCTGGAACATGGGGAACATGACCTGCATTTAAAAGTGAGCGAAATGAGAAGCAGAGTTCACATGAAGAACCGCAGAGGGACAAAAAAAGTAGAATCATGTAGACTGTTTGGTTATGGGTGGGGGTAGTTGAAAGAAAGTTGCCATCCATGTATGAACAAATTTTGCCATGTATTTTTCTATGAAGTTGCCACACAGTTTGTACGAGATGCAAGAAATCAAAAGGTCAGTTTGCATGGCAGCTATTACCACATGAAACACCTGCCACATGAATAGAGTGCAGAAGATGGCAAAAAACCATACCATGTGAAAAAAAAAGTGCAAGCAGGGAAGGATACTCACATATTTCTTCATTGTGAGCTTAAATTCACCGTGTTGTGCAAAATTCTTCCTCGGGATTTTGTGGTGGAAGTCACCATCCCATATTTTGCAGGTTACACTGTAATGCATGATTGTTTTGTCATCACACACATCCATATGATTGGTGATGTAGTCAATCCCGCATGCAACTACGTTCGTCGACATTTTACCGTTTGGCCTCACGGACTCGGCAAGATCACCCAGGTCGACGTACGTTGCTCCGCATTGAATGACCTTGGTTCTGTCCAAACATGAGCTGTATGAACATGATATAACATGAAAGAATCATGCCTACTAAGTAAAAAAATGAAAGAAGTAAAACGTAAGCGGATCATGTATAGAAAGTACAAAAAAAGAAGATGAATGGTAAAAAAAGGAACAAAGCAAAATGATAGATTATGGGGGTGTGGTCATTTACGCTTTTAGCTCCTTCATGTGCTTCCTGCTGGACCTCGCATTTCCAAAACGCTTGACAATATCGTACAGCTGGGTCAGTTCCTTAGTGGCCCTGAATTCGGGCTCGTAGTCTTCCGCGGGAGGTGGGTGAACTACCCTCTGCTGCCTCACAGAACCAGGGGTGGCACTCCTGATGGTATCCTCAGATACCGTATCTGCAGGCACGTTGGAACTTGATTGGCCTTGCCCTCGTGAGGTCCTCCTATGCAATGCTGCCTCCTCGATCCTGCGGTAAGCTTCATCAAGTGACGGTGAAATCTCCTTAGGGGTGGCTGCAAGTATCAAAAAAGTGGATTAGAATGCGTAGAAAATCAAAAACAGATGCATTGTGAGAAGGTAGGGTGCATTATGTGAGATTTATGAACAAAAAAGTGGGGAGTTGCCATGTGTGGTGCAACTGGAGTGGCCATGGTGTGGCAACTGCAGTTGCCATGTAGTTGCACTGTAAGATTGCGACGATAGTCAAACTACAAAGATGTATACAAGAAAATGATATAAGCACATGATAAATGTACCTTGAACTATCGGCTCTGCAAACTTGACAGCCTTCCTGCCCTCGACCATTGGCTGCGCCATCATTGCGGGCATGCCTCCCGGGAAAGCAAATGCAACTGGCATAGGATCTGGCACCACTGGTTCATCTTGACTGATGCCAAGACTGAAGCTCGGTGGGGTGAAGGCCATTGGGTGCATCTCATGCCTACTTGCCGGACCACGAACAACTTGTGGGGCAGAATCCAAAGGTGAAAGATCAACAAAAATATCTGAACCGGCCGCTACAGAATGATCAGGCTTATTTGTAGGGCGGGGCATATTGTCAGCGGTATCAGCCGCAGCTTTCTTGACAATCTTCTTGTTTGGGCTGTATGGGACACCCACATTGACTGGGAGCTTGGAAGTGCGCAGATTTAAGCTAGGGATTTCCACTGCGGGTAAAGGCGCACTCTGATCCGGATGTTCACCTGCGTTACTCGTGCTCGGCTTGACACCTGCATCAGTTGTGCTCCGGTCTTCCGGTTTCTCCATCGCATTGCTTGTGGCAGGTGGGGGGAACAGTGTGGACGCAGGGACATAACCAGAATCGTCTCTGCTGCTCCTAGCTACAACCGATGCGTTGGGTATGGCTGTTGATTGCTTGCAGGGGCTACGACGCCTAGGTGGAAGACGAGCACGCGAAACGGTTGCCTTAGCAATATCTACACCGACAGGAGCTGGAGCTGTTGTGCCAAGACTCTCACCTGTAGATGGCATATCATTGTGAACTGCCGCCTTAGCTGCTTCTGTCGTGGACACAGGAGTGTCACCATGCACGCGCTTGGAATCAGTGTCAGATGAGCGGGAATCTTCTTTGCTTAGGTTGGTCTCAGGAGCGTCCACTTCAACGCTTGCTGATGGGGTGGCGTGGCTCACAGCAGCATCCTTCATTGCCAGAAGAGTTGGCACTATTTCAGCTGTCCTGGCAGATATCGACTCGTCACTCCCCGATGTATGGATGCCTGTTGTTCTGGCCTGCACATCTGCAGCCAGCGGAGATGGTCGACCACTTGCATCAGAGTTAGTGGGAGCAATATTGTCGCCTGGCTCCTCGTGAACATCTGAGTTGCCCCCTGTTGACAACTTTGAATGCAGGCGTTCGAGTGGGTCCTTAATGATATGCTTGGACCCGCGCATAGTGGTCTTCTTCACCCTGCAAAAAAAGAAAAGCACATGAAAAAGGTATTAAAAAATGAACAAAATATATTTGCCATGATAGAAATCTTAAAAAAATGAAAAACAAGTGGAAAAGCTAGTAGTTGCCATGTAAGGGGAACATGAGTTGCCATGTGACATAGTTGGCAGTTGCCATACAAAATCCATTAGTAGTTGCCATATTAGCCAACTTGAAGAATGATAAAAATGACTGAGCACTATGGGATGAGCACACAAGCATATGATAAATATGGCAGTTGCCATTAGGTACAGTAAGAGTTGCCATTTGGCCTAGATGCCAGTTGTCATGTAAAAACCAATAGGAGTTGACATACACTTGAAAATGAAGGAAGAAATCATTTGGAAAAACAACAATTGCCACGTGGGGGACGATGACAGAAGACCATGTGACAAGCTGAACAGTTGCATTGGAAAATCAAGAAGAAATAGCACTATGTCAATGAAAGCACATGGAGAAACCTACTTCTTGACTGGCTTCCTCAGGTCTGGCAACACGACAGGATCCCCGGTGTTGGTCGTCGTCGTACGAGGAGAAGACCTGGTGGAAGGGGTGTCACCAGCAGTGGGGGCACCTTTGTTCAACCGAGCAGAAACACGGGTTGGCGTTGGCGCCCGTTTCTTTGTAACTGCTCGTCCACCGGCGGTCGGCTCGCTGCACGTATGAGATTGGGGGGAAAAAGGTGGCAATTGTCAGACAACAAACTCATTTCCGCGCTTGACAAAAAACAAGTGGAGGAAAGGGATGAGTCTGTTTCAAGAAAATAGACAAAGCAAAAAACTAAAATTAAAGTCGAACCTCCTCCTGGCAGCTACGGGATCGGTCCTAGACCTCTTGCCAGGAGAACCCTGCCCAACATCCTCTGGAGCCCTCCCCCTCCTTGATGGCAACACCCCCTCGCCTCTCGCAGCCGTATGTTCTTTGACTTTCTCTGATGGGGGGACATCTGTTGCATCCTTGCCCTTGTTATCACCTACGCGAACTTCAACATGTTCATCATCATCAGAGTCCTGTTGCACATTCTCCATGTCATCGTCGTCATCCTTGCTGAGGCCAGCGTCTCCATCTAGATCATTGTGTGTCACCGGGCTCTTGGGAACTGTTGTAGTCATACCGGCCACGGCAACCGGTTGGCCAATGTGTATGTTCTGGGACAAATGAAGTGAACTTCCTGGCAACTGCGTCGCTGTCAGAGCCACTGAGGGACGTCCACCCCTCAACCAACTTCCCGAGCAAGCCGGTCATTCCGGATGCAAACTGCCCAATTAGATGCTCAACAGGTGCCCTCGCATGTGCACGAAACAAGAAGCATCAACAACCACCCATATTGTAGTCACTTGCGCAACATCAACAAATAACCCACGGCAAACCATAGATGTAGATATTTTGATTACCTCAGTAGGGCAAGACGGAGCTGAGTGCACGTCCATCCACTTTTCAAAGTTTTGAGGCCCCCCAAACACGCTGTAGAGTATAGCGTGCTTGGCCATCAGCTAGAAAAAACAAAAAAAATAGCAAGGATGTAAGAGTTAGAAGGTAAGTTTCAGCACGAATGAAAGAGTTCCCATGTGGAGTCAAACATGGATACAATATGCAGACATCCATGGATAACAAAAAAGGTAGTCATCCCTTATGAACCACGGATAGTTGCCTCATGTCAAATTTGTAAACATGTCATGTGGAGAGAGAAACCAAAACTAACCTGCAGTTTTCCATATTTGGTATCAGTCACATTGTCTGCGACAAGCACAGCCTTGACAGTGTTGATAGTCCATGCAGAAACAGCAAACTTGTGTGTAGGCGGCGGGCCTCCTATCCCAGTGAAATCCACGATGGACAGATCAAGACAGTCGACATACATGAGCTGATTTAAAACAAATTTACAAAGAAAGAAATATCAGTTGCCATCACGGGTACTTTTGTAGTAAAAAAACATGATAATCTATGTTCCCATAGTAATCAAGTTGATGTGCATGAAAAGAATGGAATAAAAAGAAGAAGTTGCCTCCTGTATGTGCTAGTTGCCATCATAGTGTGATGGCAATTGCCATATTGCTAAGATGGCAGTTGCCATCATAGTGTGATAGCAGTTGCCATACTAATATGATGGCAGTTGCCATATTGTCATTATGACAGTTGCCATCTTGTTATGATCAGGTTGCCATACATGAATAAAATTATGTTAAAAAACAGTGTTCACAGAAAGAACTGGTAAAAATACCATTAAATGCAGTCGACAACCCTTTTGGTACATCTTGCTTGAGAATGCATCGTGCAGGAAGTCGGCAATAAACTTACACCAATTCATGTTCTTCACATTTTTCAGATCCGCCTGCACGACACAAAAATTCAGGGCAAAAAGGTTGCCGCATCAGAAATCAACTGGAAAAAAACATCGAAAACACTGGCAGACACTAGCTTTACAAATGACATCGGAGCCAAAAAAGATTGAAGGAAAATAAAGTAGTAAAGATGGATCATTCACCATGATGGGGAAGCATTTGTTGCTTGGGCGAAGAGAAGTGGTCGGCGCGAAAACAGCTGAGATGAGGTACATGAGTAGCTTCATCTTGAAAACATCTCCATGCGTCGTCATGGCCTGCAGCGAATCTGCGAGTGCAGACGTGTTCGGCATGGATTCCAATCCAGGAAACAAACGGGGGAACAACGCTTCCTCTATCTCATTATTGACCTCGTACGAGACTTTGGTATGTCCACGAGGCACACCCAAAGTACAGAACACAGATTCCTCGTTCAATGGTAGTCTTCCACATCCCGGAATCACGAATTCCCTGGAGGCGGGGTGGTAGATCTCACCAAGCCAGTCGCATACAGGGTTGACAAGGTTCATGCACCGGACATCCATCAGAGCCTGCATACCCATCTCAGCAGCAGCTCCCTTTTGATCATCGGTGAATTTGTCAGTTGTAACGCCCTCGATGCGGCTATAGCTCCCACGTGTCGAGGCACGACTTAGAGGCATAACCGCATTGAAAGCAATGTCGCAAGTCAGGCAATCATTACAACATCCCATGTAATACATAATAAAAGGGGAAGATAACATAGTTGGCTTACACTCGCCACGTCACATCAGAGTACATAAATAACATCCATCAAACAAACACTCATGGCCCGACTACGGCGCCAGAATAGAAAAGACCCCCCAACATGCGACAAGGTCCTGAATCGATAACCCCAACTAGGCACCACTACTGATCATCCGGAAAGGACACGTAGTATCGCTGAGAGTCCTCGTCGAACTCCCACTTGAGCTCGTACTCGTCACCTGGAGCGGAATCACCTGGACCTGCATCTGGAATTGTAGTATCTGTGAGCCACAGGGACTCAGCAATCTCACACCCACGCGATCAAGACTATTTAAGCTCATAGGAATGGATAAGGCAAATATATGTGGAGCTGCAGCAAGCGACTAGCATATATGGTGGCTAAATTATACGCAAAAGAGAGCGAGAAGAGAAGGCGAAGCACGAGCGAGAAGCTAAAGGAACATCCTGCGCAAGCATAACTCCAACACCGTGTCCACCTCCCGGACTCCGCCGAGAAGGGGCCATCACGGTAACACACACGGTTGATTCATTTTAATTAAGTTTAGTTCAAGTCATCTACAACCGGACATTAACAAATTCCCATCTGCCCATAACCGCGGGCACGGCTTTCGAAAGATCAATCCCTGCAGGGGAGTCCCAACTTAGCCCATGACAAGCTCTCACGGTCAACGAAGGAATAGACCTCCTCCCAAGACGTTCCGATCAGACTCGGTATCTCGGTAACTCAAGACACTTCGACAGGTTAAAACAAGACCAGCAACACCGCCCGAATGTGCCGA
Organism: Triticum dicoccoides; assembly: GCF_002162155.2. Classification (NCBI taxonomy): domain Eukaryota; kingdom Viridiplantae; phylum Streptophyta; class Magnoliopsida; order Poales; family Poaceae; genus Triticum; species Triticum dicoccoides. The sequence goes on along the minus strand of NC_041381.1, from coordinate 445,861,851 downwards.
CAAATCCCGATAGGAGCTGCACATATCTCTTTCTCAGGGCACACTCAGATTGTCTTAGGTACGGGTAGGCCAGCCCAGAGTTGCCCCTGGTAGCCACCGGTAGCTGACAGGTGGACCAACACTCAGAAGAGCACTGGCCCGGGGGGGTAAAATAAGATGACCCTCGGGCTCCGGAAACCCAAGGGAAAAAGAGGCTAGGTGGCAAATGGTAAAACCAAAGTTGGGCATTGCTGGAGAAGCTTTAATCAAGGCGAACTATCAAGGGGTTCCCATTATAACCCAACCGCGTAAGGGACGCAACAATCCGGGAACATAACACCGATATGACGGAAACTAGGGCGGCAAGAGTGGAACAAAACACTAGGCGAGAGGCCGAGCCTTCCACCCTTTACCAAGTATATAGATGCATTAAGATAACATAGCAATATAATGGTATCCCAACAAGTAAATAAATGTTCCAACGAGGAACGGCTCCAATCTTCACCTGCAGCTAACAACGCTATAAGAAGGGCTGAGCAAAGCGGTAACATAGCCAATCAACGGTTTGCTAGGACAATGGTGGGTTAGGGGTTCAACATGGCAATTGGGAGGCTGACAAGCAACAGGTAGGCATCGTAGCAGTGGCAAAGCAAAAGAGCGAGCAAAACTAGCATAGCAAAGATAGTAGTGATTTCGAGGGTATGATCATCTTGCCTGCACAGTTGTCAGAGTTGACTGGACCCTCACAAGCAAACTCAACGGGCTCCTCGGTAGCGAACTCGTCTCCCGGCTCTACCCAACAAGACAAACAAGCAACAAGGATTCAATCAACCATGGGCAAGACCAAGCAATATGATGAAATGACGATATGCGATGCGGGATGCAAAATGCAGATATGGCAGGAAATGCATGAACCTGGTATCAACTTGGAAAACCAAGTGTGCCACTGGATAGAGGGGATGAAATCGCTTGAAAACGATATAAAGATCAATGGAATCGGAGCTACGGTTTGGAAATGGCGAGCGTTTTAAGATATGACACCGGTCTGCGATTTACAGCAAGTAGGCATCTAAATGCAACGAAATGAACATGCTACAGCCACCAAACATGAAAACAAAAACCATGGCAGTGAAGTACACAAGATGGTTGATAAAACACTAGCACTGAGCCATAGGCAAATTCATCCATTAAGAGGTTCAAACAAGCATGGCTAAAACGCAAATGCAAAACAGATTTCAGACTTAGTGAAATTAACACTAGTCTGAAATCTCAGATCACGATGCTCTCTTCGGAGCAGCAAAACAACATAATAGAAAACCTGAACATGACAAGTAAGAACATGGCATGGAGCTACTCAACAAGCTTAACAAAACACCCAAAGTGACCTGGGGCCAAAAGGGTTCACAAAATACTCTACCGAGCTCACGAACATCGCTCGAACACAATCAGTTTTCAGACTTAGTGAAAACTGAGACATGCTGAAATTTAACTCACGAAGGCATGTAAACGAGCTCGATGCACTCACTACGGTGCAAGTCATGGCAAGGAAAGCATATAACCAGCAAGAAGGCACAAAGTGCTAGCTACTCATGGCAAGAACGAAGGCATAGCATGCATGGAACGCTAACGGTAGCATCGGCGAAATCGCAAACAAGTTGACGATCTGCCCAGATTAACAACGAAGCAAAAGTTGAGCTCGATTGAGTCAACCTAGAGCACTCCACAAATGCCAACAAAGACATGGCTGGATAGAGCATGACATAAATATCAAAACTCCCTTACTGATCATCCTCAAAAGAGGCACGGATCACTAGGAAACAAGCTGGACATATAGCATCATGAACTAAAATATCCCAGACTTAGCGAAAATCACTAAGTCCCTGAAATCTGCAATCTCAGGTACCTCTCTTCGCAAGCTTGCACAAGACAACACACACATCCTAAAAATGCATGGGTGACACCTCTGGAAATAAGACAAAATGCTTCACAATACATCCCAAAGGGGCACAGACATATCATGCACGGATTAAACATAGCAAAAATGACAAAAGTGCATGATGAACTAACGGTTCTGCAATTTAACTCACGAAGCCTCCTTCTAACAGCATTTTGGGTATCAAGATGACCTCAAATGCAAATGATGCAATGGAATGAAATGATGTACATGTCGAGACGAAGATTTTGATATATCATACGCCTAAAACGGATCTACGGTTGCGGAGATACGAGCAGTCAAAGAATGCATAAAAATTAGAGGGAGAGGGAAAAAGTCAACCCTAGAATTTCGGATCTGAGATCCAGATCGGGATCTCGCGGGCACGGACTTCGAGGTTGACCGCGGGGCACTGTTCACCGGAGTTGGAGCTCGCCGGTGGAGGACCGCAGGGGCGTGGGGAGGCTCGCCGGAGCCCGACCCGGCCGCCGGAGGAGCCGGACGAGGGCGGCGGGGCCCGGTGGTGGCCACGGCGAGGTTCGGCGGCGGCGGGCGCGTCGGCGGACGGCGGGGCCGCGGCTCGAGGTGTGGGCCGGCGACGATGGCGAGCGGCGGCGCCGGTGCCCCGGGTGGCCGGCCGCGAGGAGGATGGCGGCGGCTGCGGGCGTGAGGCGGCGGGGCGACGATCGGGCCTCGGGGGCCCCTCCTGGGCCTCCCGGGCCGGCGGCGGCGAAGTGGGCGCGTGCCCACGTGGCAGCGCCTGAGTGGCGGAGGCGGGCGGCGGCGGACGCGTCCGGCGCTGGGGCGGACGTGTCCATCGGCGGCGGAGGATGTTTTTTTTATTAGGGTTTCGGGGAGAGGGAGAGATCCGAAAACGGAGGGGTGTATATATAGGCATAGAGGGAGCTAGGAGAGTCCAAATGAGGTGCGGTTTTCGCCCACACGATCGTGATCGAACGCTCTAGGACATGGAGCAGAGTTTGGTGGGTTTTGGGCCAAATTTGGAGGGTGTTGGGCTGCAACACACACGAGGCCTTCTCGGTCCCTCGGTTAACCGTTGGAGTATCAAACGAAGTCCAAATGATACGAAACTTGACAGGCGGTCTACCGGTAGTAAACCAAGGCCGCTTGGCAAGTCTCGGTCCAATCCGGAAATGTTTAATCCCCACACACGAAGGAAAACTAGAAATGACCACCGGAGGAGAACGAAGCGCCGGAATGCAAAACGGACAACGGGGAAAATTATCGAATGCATGAGATGAACATGTATGCAAATGCAATGCACGAGATGACATGGTATGAGATGCATGAAAACGAAAACAACACATGGAGACAAGGACCCGAACCCGAGAAATAATTATAACTTGACACCGAAAACGGCAAGAGTTGGATACAAATATGGAAAGTATATCTGGGGCGTTACAACACTCCACCACTACGAAAAGATCTCGTCCCGAGATCTAGGACTGAAAGAACTCCGGGTACTCAGAACGGAGGTGATCCTCGCGTTCCCAGGTAGCTTCACGGTCGGAATGGTGTGACCACTTGACTTTGAGAAATTTGATTGACTTGTTGCGAGTCTTGCGTTGAGTCTCTTCGAGAATAGCAACTGGGTGCTCACGATAGGAGAGATCTTCTTGGAGCTCAATGTCCTCGAAGTTGACGGTGCGGTCAGGAGTCTTGAAGCACTTTCGAAGCTGAGAGACATGGAACACATCATGAACATTTGCAAAGTTTGAAGGAAGCTCGAGTTGATAGGCGAGGTCGCCTCTCTTGCTGACAATCTTGAAAGGTCCCACGTATCTAGGGGCAAGCTTCCCTTTGATACCGAAGCGACGAGTACCTTTCATGGGAGAGACGCGGAGGTAAACATGATCTCCGATCTCGAAAGCCAGATCACGATGCTTACTATCATAGTAGCTCTTCTGGCGGGACTGGGCTGCTTTGAGGTTATCACGAATGACTTTGCACATCTCTTCTGCTTCTGTGATTAAGTCATTACCCAGCAGCTGACGTTCACCGGTTTCAGACCAGTTGAGAGGGGTACGGCACTTCCTGCCATACAGAATTTGAAAGGGGGCCTTGCCCGAACTTGCTTGAAAGCTGTTGTTGTATGAGAATTCAGCATAAGGAAGACAATCCTCCCACTTCATGCCGAAAGAAATCACACAAGCCCTGAGCATATCTTCAAGAATTTGGTTGACACGCTCGACTTGACCGCTTGTTTGAGGATGGAAAGCTGTGCTGAAGCGGATGTTGGTGCCCATGGCTTTCTGAAAAGAATCCCAAAACTTGGAGGTAAAGATGCTGCCACGGTCTGAAGATATCACTTGAGGAATACCGTGCAGAGAGACAATGCGAGAGGTATAGAGTTCCGCCAATTGAGCTGCAGTGATCGACTCTTTGATAGGCAGAAAATGAGCCACTTTGGTGAGCTTGTCGATGACAATGAAGATAGCATCATTGCCACGCTTGGACTTTGGAAACCCAGTCACGAAGTCCATTTCAATATGGTCAAACTTCCATTCTGGAATGGCAAGAGGTTGGAGGAGACCTGCTGGCCTTTGGTGTTCTGCCTTCACTCTTCTGCAGACATCACATTCGTTCACGAATTGAGCGATCTCGCGCTTCATTCGAGTCCACCAATAAGTTTGCTTGAGGTCCTGATACATCTTCGTACTACCAGGGTGGATGGAGAGGAGAGAGTTGTGAGCCTCGTTCATGATCACCTTACGGAGTTCACCTTTGGGCACTACAATTCGATCCTCGAAGAAGAGAGCGTCCTTGTCATTAAGTCGGTAGCACTTGTACTTGGACTGACTCTTTGCAATACCAATCTTCACCTTCTTCACCATAGCATCAAGAAGTTGGGCTTGGCGAATCTGGTCTTCTAAGGTAGGAGAGACTTGAAGGTTGGCGAGGAAACCTTGAGGAACAACTTGCAGATTAAGTTTGCGGAAAGCTTCACAAAGCTCGGGTTGATAAGGCTTGAGAATCAGACTGTTGCAATATGCTTTTCTGCTCAAAGCGTCAGCAATCACATTAGCCTTGCCTGGAGTATACTCGATACTCGGATTGTACTCTTGAATCATTTCGACCCAACGAGTCTGCCTGAGGTTGAGATTAGGCTGAGTGAAGATGTACTTGAGACTCTTGTGATCAGTGAAAATATCCACTTTCCTTCCCAATAGAAGATGTCTCCAAGTCAACAAAGCGTGCACAACTGCCGCTAACTCGAGATCATGAGTGGGGTAGTTCTTCTCATTAGGTTTCAACTGGCGAGAGGTATAAGCAACAACTTTCTTCTCTTGCATCAGTACAGCACCGAGACCTTGGAGAGAGGCATCACAAAAAATCTCGTACGGCTTGGTTTCATCAGGCGGAGTCAGAACTGGAGCAGTGATCAATTTCTCTTTCAAAGTGTTGAAAGCAATATCACACTCCGAAGACCAAACGTACTTGACGTGCTTCTGAAGAAGATTTGAGAGAGGCTTGGCGATCTTAGAAAAATTTTCAACGAATCTTCTGCAATAGCTTGCGAGACCGAGGAAACTGCGGAGTTGCTTCACGTTCTGAGGAGGTTCCCAATTCACAATTGCAGACACCTTCTCAGGATTCACGGAAATGCCCTTGGCAGAGATGATATGACCAAGATAAAGAACTTCATCGAGCCAAAATTCACACTTGGAGAACTTGGCGTAGAACTGATGTTCTCTGAGCTTGTCAAGAACCAAACGCAAGTGCTTGGCATGATCTTCCTTGTTCTTCGAGAAAACCAGAATGTCGTCGAGATAGACCAAAACGAATTCATTGGTGTAGGGGTTGAAGATGAAGTTCATCATACGAGAGAACGTCGGAGGAGCGTTGGCGAGGCCAAAAGACATGACGGTGTATTCATAAGAACCAAAGCTTGTTCTGAACGCCGTCTTGGGAATATCTTGCTCACGAATACGAATCTGATGATAACCCATACGGAGATCAAGCTTGGAGAATACTTGAGCACCCTTGAGTTGTTCGAACAGCTCATTGATGTTGGGAAGTGGGTATTTGTTCTTGATGGTCTTCTTGTTTACTGGACGGTAATCAACACAAAGTCGACTCGATCCATCCTTCTTCTTCACAAAAAGAACACCACAACCCCACGGAGAAGTACTAGGCCGAATGAGACCCAATATTTCTTGCTCATCGAGTTGTTTCTTCAACTCCTTCAACTCTTCGGGGCCGAGCTTGTAAGGACGTTTGCACACAGGTTCCGTACCGGGCTCAAGTTCAATAACAAATTCAACTGGCCGGTGCGGAGGCATCCCTGGAAGCTCTTCTGGAAAGACGTCTTGATACTCACAAACAACCGGAATCTGCGAAATAGCATCCAATTCACCCTTCTCATTGAGAGAAAACAACCGGATGATATTATCCCGAGCGGCAAAGACAATAACATCCTCAGACGAATGAGTCAGTTGAATCTGCCTGGCTGCACAATCAAGCTGAGCTCTATGCTTAGAGAGCCAGTCCATCCCGAGAATAAGATCGATATCCGAGTTGCCAAGAACCGTAGGAGAAGCCAAGAACTTGTAGTCACCCAGAGTGATAGAAACATCCGGAACGATGGAGTTAGCCTGCATGCGCTTACCGGGAGAGACAACTGCTAAAGGACTAGGCAAAATTTGTGAAGGCAACCCATGCTTAGATGAAAATGGTCTCGAGATGAAACAATGCGATGCACCCGTGTCAAAAAGAACATTTGCAGGAATATCATTAACAGGAAGGTTACCCATGATCACATCTGACGAGTCCTCTGCCTGAGCTGCATTCATCAAGTTGACCTTGGCGGACTTGGGGTTATGCTTGACCACCGCTGTACTTGCCGATCTGACAGGAGGAGGAGGAGGAAGACGCCTCTGGTTGGTACACTTGTTGGCATAGTGACCCTTCTGTTGGCACTTGTTGCACGTGACCTCTGAAAGCGGACGGTGATACGAAGCACTCGATCTTGGAGCTTGAGGCGGAGCCTTGTTCTGAAAGCCTGGGTTGGGTGGGTGGGAGAAACCACTGCCACCTTTACTCTTCTGCTGATACGGCTGACGGAACGGAGGAGGAGGAAGCCAATACTTCTGCTGCTTGACCACTTGAGTAGAGGAAGACGGAGTAATATCTCTGGCACGCTTCCTGGAAGCATCACACCTCATCTGAGAAGCCTCTTGCTTCAGTGCCATGTTGTAGAACTCATCGTATCTCAACGGCTCAAAGAGGACAAGAGCGAGCTGAATTTCCTCACGAAGACCACCCCTGAACTGATAGATCATACTCTTCTCATCAGGAACATCCTGCTTGGCAAAACGGGCGAGCTTCTGGAACAACTTGTTGTAGTCATAGACAGACAAGGAGCCTTGCTTCAGATTGCGGAATTCCTGACGCTTACTCTCAACCACACTTTGAGGGATGTGATGAGCGCGGAAATCTTGACGGAAATCGTCCCAAGTGATCAGACGTCCACCTCTGGAATCCTTATATTGCTGGAACCACTCTACAGCCTGATCTTTGAGCTGGAAAGAAGCGAACTTGACGAAATCTTCAGGCCTGACGTTGCTGCATTCAAAATGCTTGCCCAGATCCACTAGCCAATCGTCAGCATCGGTAGCCTCAACACAACTGCTGAACGTCTTTGGGCCATTAGCAAGGAACTGGTTCAGAGTAGCAAAGTGGTGCTGATTATGGCCTTGATTTCCTTGACTGCCTTGATTGCGCTCTTGAAGGATTTGCATGATCAACTGTGTGTTTGCATTAGTAGCGGCCATCACAGCTTGCCATGCTTCCGGAGGAGGGGGAGGCGGAGGCGGATCAGGATTCGGAGTCGTGCGCGTTGGAGGAGCCATCCTGAAGAGGTTGACCACCATTAGCACATAGATAGACAACAATATAGAAGCTGAATCCAACGGAATGAAAATTGCAACATATAGTCTTCACATCCGAACAAAATGAACGAATGCATTCCTCTTCAAATGGTCACATATCCATAAATTGAGAAGCCACGAAGAATTAAGGAAGAAAAAATAATTCAACAAGGTACGGATCAAGAACGAATAATCGGTAAGAAATCCCAATCTCAAACCAATATCCGTGGAAGAAGAACTAGAGCTACTAGAATTCCCACCTATGAAACTCCCGAACCTTTCCGGTTATGCAATCAGGTGTTGGGGATACAGGGGAAGCACAATATCTCACCCAAACTAGCAAATCCTACATCCAGCTGTATCCATCCTTCAACACATAACCAAGAAAACTTCGGAAACCATCTACCTCAACCTTCGAAAAGCATCCGTTATACAAGTTATGGCGATACTCCCGAACTCCCGCCCCAGTACTGGGTGGCGTCGAGGTTATCTCACCAACGAACTGCATAAAAGAGATTTTCGATGTTGGCGAACATATCTCAAGTATACCAGAATTGCAACGATGAAATTGTGACGACAACACCTCGGAGCTCAACTCCCGGGACACTGCCACAACCCCTAAAGACAGGAGGCACCAAGAACAATGTTCTCGTCACAAAACCATCGGAACAAAACCAAGATACTCGCGAGATCCTAAAAAAAAATTTAGTGAAATTTGAGAAGAGAAGAGTCAAAACTCTACGCCAGGATGCCTTACCAGAGCGATGAGGAGACTGGGAAGTAAAAAGAATTCCTAAGCTCTCCGATATATAATTCCTAAGGACTCAAAACATTTTTCTAGACACAACTCGGCTGCTAAAAACGATCAAGCAATGGGGCTCCTAAGGTCAGGGATGGCTCTGATTACCAACTTGTAACGCCCTCGATGCGGCTATAGCTCCCACGTGTCGAGGCACGACTTAGAGGCATAACCGCATTGAAAGCAATGTCGCAAGTCAGGCAATCATTACAACATCCCATGTAATACATAATAAAAGGGGAAGATAACATAGTTGGCTTACACTCGCCACGTCACATCAGAGTACATAAATAACATCCATCAAACAAACACTCATGGCCCGACTACGGCGCCAGAATAGAAAAGACCCCCCAACATGCGACAAGGTCCTGAATCGATAACCCCAACTAGGCACCACTACTGATCATCCGGAAAGGACACGTAGTATCGCTGAGAGTCCTCGTCGAACTCCCACTTGAGCTCGTACTCGTCACCTGGAGCGGAATCACCTGGACCTGCATCTGGAATTGTAGTATCTGTGAGCCACAGGGACTCAGCAATCTCACACCCACGCGATCAAGACTATTTAAGCTCATAGGAATGGATAAGGCAAATATATGTGGAGCTGCAGCAAGCGACTAGCATATATGGTGGCTAAATTATACGCAAAAGAGAGCGAGAAGAGAAGGCGAAGCACGAGCGAGAAGCTAAAGGAACATCCTGCGCAAGCATAACTCCAACACCGTGTCCACCTCCCGGACTCCGCCGAGAAGGGGCCATCACGGTAACACACACGGTTGATTCATTTTAATTAAGTTTAGTTCAAGTCATCTACAACCGGACATTAACAAATTCCCATCTGCCCATAACCGCGGGCACGGCTTTCGAAAGATCAATCCCTGCAGGGGAGTCCCAACTTAGCCCATGACAAGCTCTCACGGTCAACGAAGGAATAGACCTCCTCCCAAGACGTTCCGATCAGACTCGGTATCTCGGTAACTCAAGACACTTCGACAGGTTAAAACAAGACCAGCAACACCGCCCGAATGTGCCGACAAATCCCGATAGGAGCTGCACATATCTCTTTCTCAGGGCACACTCAGATTGTCTTAGGTACGGGTAGGCCAGCCCAGAGTTGCCCCTGGTAGCCACCGGTAGCTGACAGGTGGACCAACACTCAGAAGAGCACTGGCCCGGGGGGGTAAAATAAGATGACCCTCGGGCTCCGGAAACCCAAGGGAAAAAGAGGCTAGGTGGCAAATGGTAAAACCAAAGTTGGGCATTGCTGGAGAAGCTTTAATCAAGGCGAACTATCAAGGGGTTCCCATTATAACCCAACCGCGTAAGGGACGCAACAATCTGGGAACATAACACCGATATGACGGAAACTAGGGTGGCAAGAGTGGAACAAAACACTAGGCGAGAGGCCGAGCCTTCCACCCTTTACCAAGTATATAGATGCATTAAGATAACATAGCAATATAATGGTATCCCAACAAGTAAATAAATGTTCCAACGAGGAACGGCTCCAATCTTCACCTGCAGCTAACAACGCTATAAGAAGGGCTGAGCAAAGCGGTAACATAGCCAATCAACGGTTTGCTAGGACAAGGGTGGGTTAGGGGTTCAACATGGCAATTGGGAGGCTGACAAGCAAAAGGTAGGCATTGAAGCAGTGGCATAGCAAAAGAGCGAGCAAACTAGCATAGCAAAGATAGTAGTGATTTCGAGGGTATGATCATCTTGCCTGCACAGTTGTCAGAGTTGACTGGACCCTCACAAGCAAACTCAACGGGCTCCTCGGTAGCGAACTCGTCTCCCGGCTCTACCCAACAAGACAAACAAGCAACAAGGATTCAATCAACCACGGGCAAGACCAAGCAATATGATGAAATGACGATATGCCATGCGGGATGCGATGCGGGATGCAAAATGCAGATATGGCAGGAAATGCATGAACCTGGTATCAACTTGGAAAACCAAGTGTGCCACTGGATAGAGGGGATGAAATCGCTTGAAAACGATATAAAGATCAATGGAATCGGAGCTACGGTTTGGAAATGGCGAGCGTTTTAAGATATGACACCGGTCTGCGATTTACAGCAAGTAGGCATCTAAATGCAACGAAATGAACATGCTACAGCCACCAAACATGAAAACAAAAACCATGGCAGTGAAGTACACAAGATGGTTGACAAAACACTAGCACTGAGCCATAGGCAAATTCATCCATTAAGAGGTTCAAACAAGCATGGCTAAAACGCAAATGCAAAACAGATTTCAGACTTAGTGAAATTAACACTAGTCTGAAATCTCAGATCACGATGCTCTCTTCGGAGCAGCAAAACAACATGATAGAAAACCTGAACATGACAAGTAAGAACATGGCATGGAGCTACTCAACAAGCTTAACAAAACACCCAAAGTGACCTGGGGCCAAAAGGGTTCACAAAATACTCTACCGAGCTCACGAACATCGCTCGAACACAATCAGTTTTCAGACTTAGTGAAAACTGAGACATGCTGAAATTTAACTCACGAAGGCATGTAAACGAGCTCGATGCACTCACTACGGTGCAAGTCATGGCAAGGAAAGCATATAACCAGCAAGAAGGCACAAAGTGCTAGCTACTCATGGCAAGAACGAAGGCATAGCATGCATGGAACGCTAACGGTAGCATCGGCGAAATCGCAAACAAGTTGACGATCTGCCCAGATTAACAACGAAGCAAAAGTTGAGCTCGATTGAGTCAACCTAGAGCACTCCACAAATGCCAACAAAGACATGGCTGGATAGAGCATGACATAAATATCAAAACTCCCTTACTGATCATCCTCAAAAGAGGCACGGATCACTAGGAAACAAGCTGGACATATAGCATCATGAACTAAAATATCCCAGACTTAGCGAAAATCACTAAGTCCCTGAAATCTGCAATCTCAGGTACCTCTCTTCGCAAGCTTGCACAAGACAACACACACATCCTAAAAATGCATGGGTGACACCTCTGGAAATAAGACAAAATGCTTCACAATACATCCCAAAGGGGCACAGGCATATCATGCACGGATTAAACATAGCAAAAATGACAAAAGTGCATGATGAACTAACGGTTCTGCAATTTAACTCACGAAGCCTCATTCTAACAGCATTTTGGGTATCAATATGACCTCAAATGCAAATGATGCAATGGAATGAAATGATGTACATGTCGAGGCGAAGATTTTGATATATCATACGCCTAAAACGGATCTACGGTTGCGGAGATACGAGCAGTCAAAGAATGCATAAAAATTAGAAGGAGAGGGAAAAAGTCAACCCTAGAATTTCGGATCTGAGATCCAGATCGGGATCTCGCGGGCACGGACTTCGAGGTTGACCGCGGGGCACTGTTCACCGGAGTTGGAGCTCGCCGGTGGAGGACCGCAGGGGCGTGGGGAGGCTCGCCGGAGCCCGACCCGGCCGCCGGAGGAGCCGGACGAGGGCGGCGGGGCCCGGTGGTGGCCACGGCGAGGTTCGGCGGCGGCGGGCGCGTCGGCGGACGGCGGGGCCGCGGCTCGAGG
>NC_041381.1:445837897-445849108 GCF_002162155.2 Triticum dicoccoides | reverse complement strand
GCCAAATTTGGAGGGTGTTGGGCTGCAACACACACGAGGCCTTCTCGGTCCCTCGGTTAACCGTTGGAGTATCAAACGAAGTCCAAATGATACGAAACTTGACAGGCGGTCTACCGGTAGTAAACCAAGGCCGCTTGGCAAGTCTCGGTCCAATCCGGAAATGTTTAAACCCCACACAAGAAAGAAAGGTAGAAATGACCACCGGAGGAGAACGAAGCGCCGGAATGCAAAACGGACAACGGGGAAAATTATCGAATGCATGAGATGAACATGTATGCAAATGCAATGCACGAGATGACATGGTATGAGATGCATGAAAACGAAAACAACACACGGAGACAAGGACCCGAACCCGAGAAATAATTATAACTTGACACCGAAAACGGCAAGAGTTGGATACAAATATGGAAAGTATATCTGGGGCGTTACATCAGTCAACGCAGTCAGTCGTTCTTGGGAGGCTCTGTTGCGAATACGTTTCTTCTTCTGCAAAAAACAGACAAGAAGTGATCAGTTGTTGCCATGTTTTGCAATGTCATGTAATTTTAGTTCATGACAGACGACTGCAAGCTCAAGGTGCCAACCAGTAACATAAAGCAGGAGGAGGGGCGGGGATATGTGGACAGTTACCTCATCACCCTCTTTTCTCCGTCCAGTTGCCCGATTACGCTGTGGTGGATCCATGAAATCATCACCATCAATTTGATGATCGCCACGAGCCATTCTGCTGAGATAGGAACAGACCAAATTGACATGGTGGAAATGTAAATGCAAGAGTAAGCAGTTGCCACCTAACAGAAAATGTCAACTAGTGAATGCAAAAATATAACATGAACACACAAGCACCCCTCCTATGATTGTCGAAAACATAAACGTGGCAAGTAAGCGCGTTCGTTGCATTATCAAGTAAAAAAAAGTGTACTGATGGTAAATGCACTTGAAAACAAAAATGTTGAAGATGTCATGTTAGCCCAAGATAGTACGATAGAAAGTCACAAAATCCTCCACATCACAAAAACTAAGATGTGGCAGCTCACACACTGTCCTAAAAATACACCAATCAAATGCCACCTGTTCAGCGGCAGAAATGTGCTAGGGTGAAATTGCCGTGCTGAAATGCAACACATACTACAAAAAAAGCAATGAACCCACATCTAATCAAGAACCTGAAAATCGCCACATTGTGTTCAGATATCACAAAGTCATTGTGGCAAAACAAAAAAATTGTGTCTGCAGTACAATGAATTTGCCACATTGTACTGACTGTAACATGGCAACAGACATGATGTGGTAAGCCAAAAACTTGCCACATACAAAGCGTATGTATGGCATCTGACACAGTTGATATGCAAAATTGGTTGCCACATTATGCAGCCAATTTGCCACACTGTCCTATCTGCATTATGGCAACAGACGGTGTGTTCACATTCCATTTGCCACATGAATATACTATCCAAGTGGCAACAGGCACACTTGATGTGCACATTAGTTGTCGTCCAGTGCAGTTGGTAACTATCACAAATCATTCACCAAATTAGTTGCCACAATGAAAAAGAATGTTTGTGGCTACTATCACAGTAATTCACCAAATTAGTTACCACGTGCAAGAGCGTGTGTGTGGCAATTATCACAGTCATTCAATAAAATAGTTGTCGCATGGGGAAGCTTATTTGTGGCAACTATCACAGTCATTTCAGTAAGTTTGTTGCCGCATGGGAGAACACATTTGTGGCAACTATCACATTTGTTCAGGAAGTTAGTTGCCATATAATCATGATAGTTAATCAAACTACCAAGTTTGCCTCATACTACAGTTTCGAAAACCAACTAACTAGATCTAGGGTTCAATGGCAACTACAGTGACTTCAAATTCAACCTCAAAGTTCTCCCCCGAACTGATTGCAAACACCAATTCGAATCAATGCGCATCAAACAAACCGGGAGACACCTGCCCAATCCAAATGCAAGACTAGTGCGTGCCTCCGGATAGGCATAACCACACCGACGAGGCCGCCGCGGCGGCGACGACGAAACTACCCGGTGCCACCAAAAACGGCTAGCAGACGACTTCGCCACCGGCGGGAACGCCGACGCATCGCCGAATCGCCTGAATCTCTACGAATCTCGCTCGAGGAATCGAACAGGGAGGGAAGGGGGGGAAATGCACGAAGGGATTGCGAGAGTTGTAGCGAGCATTACCTTCACCCCGCAGGCGCTCCGGCGAAGCCGCTCCGTTCCGGCGACCACCACCGACGCCGCGAACACCGTCGATTCTTCCGCCTCCGCCGTCGCCTTCTCCCCTCGCCTTCTCCTCCAATGGTCTGAAGTGCGAGTGGGTTGGATGCGGGTGTGAGTAAATGGAATCGTGAGGGAGAGGGGGCAGAGGTGTGCGACGTGTTTGACGTCAACCGCGGTCGGCGCGTGGCATGCGGGCGCATAGCAGTTCCACCGCACGTCCCCGAGTGGCAACCACTGACCGCGGGAGGGCAACCAACGTGCGGGCGAACTGTCTCGCATACCGCACACGCGACTCGTCCTACGTGGCGCAGAAAAACGACCGGATTATGCCAAGATTCGTGCACAATGTACCCAACAGTGATGTTGGCGTGTGGTCAAGATGGTTAACGCCCACACGTGTGGGCGTTAACATTTCCGTAAAGTTTAAGGACGACATTTTTGGTCTACGATGCACAAACACCCGGGAGAGACTAGGATAGACGTACGATCAACATATTATGGTTTTCAAGGATCAGCTAAAAGCATACATATTTAAATATCGGAAACGATAACTCCCAACGTCTGAATTCTGACTTCTGGCGCTGAACGCTCTTTTCACTGTTGGATTCGACCACACATCTTAAAGCAGAGGTTCACGGCCACGTGAGACAGTGAAACCGTTCGGTGAAAGTGATCCTCGTCCCGAACGATGCTTTTCCTCCCACGCCACACGCTCTCTTCCTCTCTTATCCTTTCACCCCACACACTGACACCCCCACAGAGGGTGAGCGGAGCCGCGGAGGCCGACTGCCACAGCTCGCCGGCGCTGAGCACCAGGCCGGCATGCTCCGGGTCCGAGCCGAGCGTCCCCAAGCTCAGCTTCTTCTCCACCTCTACCCTGCCCGCAACGACGACGTCGCCAGGAACGGCGCGCTCCCCTCGTCCCCGGCGTCCTCTTCTTGATCCAGTGGCGGGGTGCTGAAGCGATTCACCGGCGGCGGGGGCGGCGGAGCTCGACCAGGAGGTGGACGAGGTCGTGCTTCTCGCAGCTAATCTGCTCGTCGCCAGGGATGTTGCCGTCTTCATGCGCTACGCCGTCGGGGAGCTGTTCTCGGGGGAAGCGGAGGGAGCTAAGGGAGATGCCACGGAGGGAGGCGGAGGTCGATGATGAGCCCCCGTGCTTCACCGACGGCATGAAGCGGAGGGCAACCAAGAAGTGGACGAGGGACCATGCGCGTCGTGCTCACCTACAGCGCCGGCGTCGAGACCGAGTCGCCGCCGGCAACGCCAACAGCCTCCACTCGCATCAAGCCTCCTTCCTCACCACCAGGGTCGCCGGCAAGCACAATCTGAACCACCCCTCCCGCCGTGACATGAGGTTAGCTAGCTAGTCCACTGCGCTAGTACATTTTGTCTTTTTTTCAGTAGTTGATCGTTTCAGTACTTTTGTGATTTTTCCTAGCTAGATTGATTAGTCAGCTTGTTATTTGATCCCCATGAATACGATCCAGCAGGTCTGTAGGGCCGGAAATGCAGTCGAGTGATGATTTTGCAGCCATGGCAATTTTTGTAGTGGATTTTGCCATGAGAATGCATTGGACAGTGGCTTGCAAAAATGCAGTGGACAGGGACCGTATAATATGCCTGTTTATATAGATCATGAAAATTAGTTGAAAATGCTTTGTAGTTTTTGGTCCATGGCAATTTCAATTAAAAAAAAGGATCTATATCATGGCATTTCTGACCCTATAGCATGCTTGCATCGCATAAGTATCCATAAATCATTACATCGAAATGATCACAGTTTCTTACATTTTTTGAAACATGGTTTCATGGTCATTACATATTTTGCCATGGGCAAATCATTATGAAATAAGAGATCATTTGTCATGGCAAATTATCATCAATTGACATGGCAAACTTACAATCTCTTGGTACCTATCATCTTTTTTTTTAGTAAATAGTTGTCATGGCAATTTTTTATATGACTCAAGGTGCCGTCACGGGAAGAGAGCCGAAGCGCCGTCTGCTCGCCCGCACTACCACGACCGTCTTCGGGGCCGCCTCTCTACTATTGGTCCTCGCGCGCCGCGGCGAGCACCAGGCCGTCACGCTCTAGGTGAACGCAACCACCGACGAGGATATTACCGAAGGTATATCGCCATAGTTTCCCCCTCTGCCACCACCCGACATTCCCCACAGCGTCGGAGTAGTTCCATCTGCTCGCCACCATTTCTCCTTTCCCCTATTTTCTGTCGCAAACGCAGATCATTCATGTAGTTGATACTTGCAAAGTTCGTGGCAATTTTCATCCCCGTCCTTGTTCATAAACAGAAGCAAACTTATACTATATAAGGCTCTATATGACAAATTTCACGTGATATGCCGTAGCACCTTTTTATTTTAAAACATGGCAAATTTGCCATGGCAGCATAAGATTTTCAGAAACATGGCAACGTTTATAGATGTTAAAAAACATGGCAAACTTGCCATGTCAACTTAATATGTTAAAAAAACATGGCAAACTTGCCATGGGAAATTAAGATGTTCAAAAAACATGGCAAATTAATATGTTCAAAAATATGGCAAACTTGCCATGACAAAATTTAATTATACATACAAGTCAAATTATATATTGTAGTCTATCATGGCAAATTAAACTTACTGTTCTATTTTGCCATGGCATATTCACCTTCATTGACATGCCAAATTTAGCTATATTGCCATGTCAAACCTTTTATTGCCATGGCAATTTTACGTTTTCTTTATACTGTTTTTATTATAATGACAATTTTTCTATTGCCATGGCAAAATTATCTATATTGACATGGCAAATTTTATTTTATTGCCATGGCAAAATTATCTATAGTGACACGGCAAATTCTGTTTCCATACCTGTCAAAATTTTACATGGTCCATCATGGCAAAGTTTATAGATGTTCAAAAACATGGCAAACTTGCCATGGCAAACTTAAGATCTTCAAAAATATGGCAAACTTCTTTTAATGAAGCTGTTAAAAACCATGTCAAATATGGCAACGTTCCTTAATTAAGATGTTCAAAAACATGGCAAACTTGCCATGATAACTTAAGATATTCAAAGGCACGGCAACCTAAGATTGTTCAAAAACATGGCAAACTTGCCATGGCAACTATAATCAGTATTTTTATAGATGTGTTTTCTGCCATGGCAACTAAAGAATTTTTTGCCATGGTTTGTTGTGTCTTTCTTGCCATGTCCACCCAAAGAATGTTTTGCCATGACAATTACAAATTAGTGTAAGTTCCATATATTTTGCCATCTTGTATCATGGCAACTTTTCCGCAGTGCAAACTTCGTAGTGATGGCAACTTTTCCGCAGTGCAAACTTCGTAGTGATGGCAACTTAAGATTATTTATTTTAGTCAAATCATTTATTTTAGTTTATCATGGCAAACCGAACTTGCTTCTCTTTTTTGCCATGGCAAATTCACCTTCGTTGACAAGGCAAATTTAGCTATATTGCCATGACAAATTTTACCTTTTATTGCCATGGCAATTTTAACATTTTCTTTATATTGTGTTATTGCAATGGCAAATTTAGTTTTATTGCCATGGCAAATTTAGTTTATTGCCATGGCAAAATTATCTATGCTGGCATGGCAAATTTAGTTTTCATACATGTTAACAAATTTCTTGGTATGTCATGGCAAATTATTGTTTTTCTTTTTGTCATGCCAAATTTAACTTGCATGGACCATGAACATTTTTTAATTATTAAGCTTGGCAAAGTTGTTGTAATTTTTTTCGTAGCACAACAAAAAGTGGGCTTTTTATTTGTCACATCAAAAAATGGCAATTTTAACTTTACTGACATTCCAAAATTACCTACAATGCCCTAGCAATAGCAATTTCTGTTTTACCTCTTGTTTTGCTGCGATTTTTTTTACTTTTAAAAATTTGATGGCAATTTTTGCTATATTTTCCATGGCAAAATTATAAATATTTCCCTGGCAATTTATAACATTTACATGCATGTAAATATAATTGTTAATGGCAATTTTGGTCAACATTTTTTCCAACACCATGTATGTACAGATGAAAATTGCCATGACTTTCTCTTATGGATCATCGCAAAAATGTACCATTTTTTAACCATGGCAATTTTATGCTGTTTAGAGTTGACGGCTTTTCTTCATAGCACAACAAAAACTGGACTTCTACTTGTCATAGGAAAAAACAAATTGGGCTTTGCTACTGGGCCTTTTTTTCCTTTTTCATTTTTATAGGGGAAACGCCTGTTGATGGGAAGGGTGTTCGGGCTGTAGTGGTTGTTTTGGGCCTGGAGGCCACAACGGGCTGGCTGACATGGCAGTTCGGGCTACAGGCGAATCGAACCGAACGTTTTCGTTCGGTCGGATCGCTGCGCTGGATAAGTGTGCCGAATACAGCGTTAACCGTACACCCCCCATGCGCAACGGGCCAGCCCACATTCCCTTTTATTTTCCTAAACTGATGCAAAAAATCAAGTGCGGGGACGAAGATTCGAACACGCGCCCTAGCGGTTAAGTGTGCCACGCCATGACCACCGCGCCACGCGCCATTCTGTGGTCAAGTTTATTTTCTTAACTCTTTTCTTCTTACCTTTTGTTCTTTTTCTAATTAGTTCACTGGATTTCACGAACAATTTTTCAACTTTAACGAACTTTTCCAAAATTGGGTGAACTGTTTTTTTTCAAGTTCGATGAACTTTTTTCAAATCCGATGAACTTTTTTCCAAATTCGTTGAACTTTTGTTCAAATCTGATGAACTTTTTCAAATTCGATGAACTTTTTTTCAAATTTGATGAACTTTTTTTGAAATCCATTGAACTTTTTTCAAATCCGATGAACTTTTCTCTTTTTTTGTGTTCAAAATTGATGAACTTTCGGAAATTTGTGAACTGTTTTTTCAAACCCTTTTTTTTTTTGAGGGACCCTTTTCTCTGATCGGTAGTCTAATCGCTAGACTAATTGATAACTGTATCGGATCGGGAGACCGGGACCAGATCGTTCGGCAGGTGGAACGCCTTTAAATATACAGCCTATACAGACCAAATCGACAATCCAAACTTAGATCCAGCCAGCGTTTCGACGAGAGATCCATCGAGCGTCACTGCCCGTCGCCCTAGCTTCCACACATATCGAGCTGTACAGACCAGGAATATTGTTGATCAAGAAGGGACGGATGTAATGCATATCGAGCTGTTATCAAACACGGTCATGTGGATCTCTGGCTGCATATTACTTCCTCCGTTCCTAAATATAAGTCTTTGTAAAGATTCCACTATGAACTACATACGGAGCAAAATGGATGAATCTACACTCTAAAATGCATCTACATACATCCGTATGTGGTTCATAATGGAATCTTTCCGAAAACTTATACGGAGTATTTAGGAACAGAGGGAGTACATATCTGAACCATGCAGGATGCATGGATGGGTTTGACCACCTGCTCAAATCATGTTATTTTTTTTTTTGTTGGAAAATTGATCTCACCCTTAACAAACTGAGCATAGCAAGACCCGCGACGCTCTACTGCTTAAGCCCTATTAAATTTCATGATAGTGCTAACTACGACTTAACTACTTTTGTGTAACGATATTGTGAACTCATCAATTATTCATTTGACCTCGATGCACAACAAACTCAAATGCCTACCCTGCATGCTCCTCTAGGAGCAGTTGCGCGCATGCCGGCCGCATGCAACTCTATCAACTTCTTCACGGGTGCTCACCATATACTCATGCGCCAAATATAACGACCGGCGCCAATAATTAGAGTTATGGGGCCCGCAACAACCCACTGTTGAAATAAAATGAAAGAGCATCCACGGGACACGGTCAACAATTCGTATGCCAAGGACCGAGTCTCAACGCCAATCTAACAGCAGTAGCAGGGAGCATTGTGCACATGAAATTCACTCTGAATTGAAACGGTATAGCACTGCAGAGAATAGCGTGTTTTTACACAATGCATTGTTGTTTCTAAAGTTATCATATATTAAGTACACAATACACAATTACTGTAGCGGGACGGGAGAAGAGATTAATGTCTCACAACTCATATACAGTTTGACATATCCATGTAAACATACAGTGTCTGCAAGCCAGGAAAAACCCAATGACATGAAGGCAAACTAGTACAGATCGGGCCTATTAAGGCACGGCATTGCACATGGAAAGGGTGTTCCGTGTGCGATTCCAACGGTCCTTCCTCCCCCACTCCGGCCAGCGGCGCTGACGAAGGGAGAAGGAAGAGGAGTGGCCGAATTTAACACCTGGATAACCTCTGCTTCGAGTTACTGTAGAGAGAGAGGATAACGGAAGGACAAGGAAGGGAGAGAGTTGTGCCCGTCTATTGCCTATTTGATGTTAGCAAACGACAACAAGTCTGTTGGCATTGCTGATGCCAAAAAGGTGACAAACAGTCTGTCAGCACCACTACTGCTAGTGGTGACGTCTTGTCTGTCGGCACCTGTACTGACAAGCTGGCATGCTGTGTGTCAACGAGTGTACTAAACATGGTGGCACACTGTCTGACGCCATGATCATGTAAAGATGGCGCAATGTCTGTCAGCATATCAAAAGTCTGATGGTATTTATTTTAGAGGGCGACCAGCTTCCGGCGGTGGCAAAATTTGGTGTTTTGACCCTTTTGTAGAAGTTGAACGAGATTTGACCCTGCTTTAATAAAATTTCAGGATCTGACCCTTTTTGCTACCGCCAGACTGCCCGGCGGTAGGGTATAACCACTTACCGTCGTGGGTTTTGACGATAGGACTTAACTGCGCTGTCATGGTTGTTTAATGTGAAAAATACCTGACCGCCAGGGCCCTTGGCGGTAGGTTATGCAACCCTGCTGCCAAAGAGACCGGCAGTAGGCATTTACCACATCTCACACTGCATCCTAGCTACATTTTCTAGTTTATGTGTGTGTGTGATTGTGCAGTACACGATGAATGGATGGAGGGGTCAGTGCATGCACGCATGCTGTACGGTAAAAAACAAAACAAATGAAAGCTAGAGCAGCTAGCATGCATGCAAGTGCATATAGGCCTGCGCCCTTTGCACGATGGATACATACACGTGCTTGTTGAATCAAGGCCCAGTTCTTTTGTCAGAATTTGAGGATTCTCCCAAAATCCAACCCCTACCCAATTTCTCCTAGAATCTTGACATCTATGCCAACAGACATGTGTCGGCAAACGTGGGTGTGGTGTAGTGAGCACGTGTACACAGTTAGTCTATTGTGGTCAAAAAACAAAATAAAGCAAAACATGACCGCTATCACTCATTTTTACAAGCTCTTGACCTCACCTGCTAAACATGCAACCGAGTCACTATATCTCGCCTGTCAAACTTTAAAAAAAATGAATCACTCTGTCGACCGCTCTCACTTATTTTCCTAGTCCGTCAGCCTGACCTGCTTCTCCCACAGCCACATGGCCTTGCCCCCACTGTCATCTTTCCAATGCCTCCATGCCCTCGCCCAGCCGCGTGCTCTCCCATGAGATTTTTTGTCTAAAAAGAACGTCTGTCAAATCGAATTGCCAAAAAAAATCATTTTTTTTTCAAATGACACAAAAGACCAACTGTACCGTGGCGGCAGGAAACGTGGCAACTGCCACCACAAAAGCGCCAGCCCAAACGTGGCAACTGCCACCACGGCCGCTAGCGGCAAGACCCGCCGTCATATTTCGTGGCGGCATGTTGAGCAGCACAGGTTCGGCTACTGTTTGGAAACGGAAAACAGATGAGCTGGGCCCTGCCGCCACATGCTATGGCGGCACCCTGCAGCCTTCCAGCGCCAACTATAGCTACAGCGGTTGCTTCCCTAGTGCAGTTCATGTGTATGTAGAAAGGAGAAACGTAATGGCTGACTAGCTAGCTTTCTTTTATTAGCGGAGCGCAAACAGCACAGTGCACAGTAGCTTTAAATGGAGAGAGAGAGAGCCTAGTTTAGCTAGCTACTGAAGCTGCTCGGCCGATCAATCACGTACATGGCGCCGCCGTTGCATGTGGCGGCAGGGCCCAGCTCATCTGTTTTCCGTTTTCGAATAGTGCTTGAACCTGTCCTGCCGCCTGTGGCTGTGGCGGCAGGTGCCACGTGTTGGCCGATGCGTCTGCCGCCACAGTGTAGGTGGTCTTTTCTGTCATTTGAACTAAAATGTGGTATTTTTTGATAGTTCGATTCAATGGGTGACCTTTTTATACAAAAATTCTGGGGATCGCTCCCTGGTGGTTGTCTCTTTATCCACTAGATCGGAATCACGTCTTGACGCGAGGGTGCCGGTGTCAGCGTTTTAATCAAGCAGATAATGCTAAGTAGTAGTAATTCAGGTTAAGCATATGTTATTAAATTATTATCACTGAGAGTGCCATGGCGCTCAGAGCCAGGTCCTAACAGTTGTGTCTAAGCGTGTGTGCCAGGCATGTTGTAATTATGGGACAAGCTTAGCATGTTTCATATATAATACAATAATTTGATTTCATGCCCATGATAAAACAAAAGTATTTTAGCTTGTTCAAGAACAACAAGACATAAAGTTCAGTGTCGAAGAGTAGAGCCAGTGGCAGTGAGATTACAGGTGCATAGCAAGTCACATGTCATAGGACACATAGTTTTACATGACAAACGCAATAGTTAATCCATTGAAACATGACTAACAGAGTAGTTAATCCATTGAAACACGACTAACACGGTAGTTAATCCATTAAAATACATACTACTGGGCAAAAGAAAGCATCAATTACATCTTAGATAAGATAGTAACTTAGATAGCCAGCTCGATGTACCATTATATTTGACTCAGTCAGACCCCTGTATATATAGATTTGAAAGCTGTGGATCACAAATAGAATTGGTGATGGCCACTACACATGGGACATAGATATATTGCAAAATGATTTAGCAGACTGATGTATCCTTCCTTCTGCTTGGGCATGTTGACCGTTTCCAAATAGGGGTAC
>NC_041381.1:445829419-445837811 GCF_002162155.2 Triticum dicoccoides | reverse complement strand
ATAATGGGTAGTATGATCATTTCACATTAGGTATAGGAACACCCACCCCGACGCCGTACGTCCGCGCGCGACGACGTACGCCCGCCCGCGTATGCTGCACCCGTCGCTGTACGTACGCCGGCCCGCGTACCCGCACCTGTCGCCGCCGTACGCACGCACGTCTCCATGTTGGCATCGACAGTTATTGGAAAAAAGACACGGTAGCCACCGACGCCCGTCGTCGAAACCCTAAACCCTAAACGCATCCACGCCGTCTCCACGTCAGCCCCCGTCTACACGAAGTCGCCGTCGCCCGGGTCGCCACCCAAACAGGCCGCCACGCGTGCCCCGGCGCCGTTACCGCTACCGCCGCGTTCCATTCCCGTCGCCCAGATGGCCCCCCACCCGTGATCTATGTCGCCGCCTCCCTCCGCGCACTACGCCTGCTACGACCGGCCATCGTCCTCATGCCGTCGACACCTGCCTCCGCCGGCCAGCAACGTCACGCCGTCATCACGTTCGTCATCGGAGAAAATGGATCCGGCTGAAATCCTCGCCGCCGTGCAAGAGGTTGGTTTGAGACGTCGTTGTGCTTGATGAAATAATTGTTTTAGGGATGATGTTACACGGTGTTTGATTGAACTTAGAATTTTTTTTAAACATGTATAGTTAGAGGAGGAGGGTGATTATGATGGCGATGATTACGGCGAGGACAACAAAACCTCGTCACTGAATATGGATGATCCTGCTGAGGAGAACTACATGAGTTTGGATGAATCTCATAGTGGCAATGTAAGTGTGATCAATGTTGATAAAAACAATAAATATGATAAACCGCACGGACAATTACATATTTTTTTGCATCATGCAGCGACATGGCGATGATGATGATGATATGGATATATATGATTCATTTGCTGAAAGTGCACTCCGTGTATGTTTTCAAAAAAATCAGAGAAGAAATGACATAATAACCATATGAGCGCTTACATGTATTTTTTTGAAATGTGCGCAGATGGACGAGGACATGGACTTTGTGAGGAATATTGTGGACGATGAAAGTGACAAATCGCGCATTGATGCATCTCATGATGACAGCTCCAGCAAAGTAAGCTTTGAAACTTACATATGTTAGATATTAAAATAATAACTGACTGACATAAATGGTTTAATGCATTAATTTACAGGGAGATGTAGATGGTACAAGCGGGAAGGATGAGCATGTTGGTGATGATCTGTTTAATTTTGACATCGGATTTGATGAATATCAGCAAGAATCGTTGGACATGCATTGGAAGGTCATGAGGAAGACGTTCAAGTCACTAGGAGAGGCTTACAATTTCTATAACCAGTATGCTTACGAGCGTGGTTTCAGCGTAAGAAAGGACTCATTAAAATATTCGAAAGGTCCTGAGGGAACTAAGCGCTTGAGAAAGTATCTGTGTGCGAGAGCTGGGAAACGATAGGCAAAACTTTGTACAATGGAAGGCAGGACCCGCAGGCTGAGAGGGGAGACTCGTTGCTTCTGCGATGCGCATAAAACTTTGAAACTTGATAAAGAGCGTGACGTTTGGTATGTCAGCAGTTTCAGTGATGATCACAGTCACGTTCTAGCTAGAACGGATGAAGTCACGTTTCTTCGGTCTCATAATCAGATAAAAGAATATCAAAAGGCTGAGATCTTAACTATGGCAGGTGCTGGAATCAGGAAACATATGATTTATGATAATCTCGTCAGTAGGTACGGGTCATATGCAAAGGCTGGTTTTGGAAGGAAGAAGCTTTATAACATGTGTTATAGAGAAAAAATGAAGTTGCTTGCACAAGGTGATGCAGACACTGCCATTGGGATCATGATGACCAGAAAAGAGAGAGATCCAGATTTCTTCTTGAGCACACCGTCGATGATGAAGGAAGGCTGAAAAACATATTCTTGTGTGATTCTCAATCACGTCGAGACTATGTTGACTACGGTGATGTGACAGTCTTCGACTGCACATACATGATGAATAGGTATGGCATGCCATTTATACCTTTTGTCGGTCTGAACAACCACCGTTGCACCATGGTATTCGGTTGTGCTCTTGTGTCTGACGAGACGGAAGATACATATGTCTGGCTGCTTCAGACGTTTTTGAGGGCTCACTGTCAGAAGAGGCCCAGGTCAGTAATTACTGATGGAGATGTAGCTATGATTAAGGCCATCAGAAAGGTACTTTCGGAGGTTTGGCATCGTCTTTGCTCGTGGCATATTAAGAAGAACATGCAGAAACACCTTCATCATAAGTCTCTAAAGGAGTTCAGGTCTCTACTTTATTATGCCACTTCAAAAAAAGTATTTTAGGAGAGATGGGCAGCGTTTACTGCCAAATGGCAGTCGGAGAAAACAAAGACATGGTTACGCAGGATGTACAAGAAGAAAAGGCTTTGGGCTGCATCATATCTGTCTGGTGGGTTTTTCTTAGGTATGTGAAGTAACCAGCGAAGTGAGAGTCTGAATTCATGCCTTCACTTGCATCTAGACTCCGGTATGACTATTGTTGATATGATTGTGCACTATGAGAACTGCATAGTTCGTCTCCGTGAGAACGAGGCACATGACGATTACACAAACTCACAGACAGTCCCAGTACTAGTATTGGACGAGTGTAAAGATATTGAGAAATCAGCTGCCCGTGACACTACAAAAAAGACACATATGTGACATTTTGGGCCGAACGAAATTTTTTCTGTCATACATATGACACTTCTATGACGATAATTGTGACAAAACCCGGGATCATCATAGATGTGGTGGGCTCCTACTTCTATGACAAAAAATCATGACAGAAAATGGGCTTTTCGTCCTGGGCGGGCCGGAGACGCAGCTGCATGACATTCTTTGGGCCGTCCATGACGGAAAAAACCATGGTAGAAGCGAGGGGAAGGAAAATTTCGGGGAGTTGCCGGTTACGGTGGGAGGTCGGGGGCGAAGCGATGCGTGTTTCTCTCGTACGTACGCGCGTGTGTGCGAGGCATTGGCTCTAACTGAACCCGAGCGAGGCGTTGGGCTCTAACTGAACCCAAGCGATTGCACTGCAGGCTACGCGTTACTGAACCCGAGCGATCGATCGATGGTTGTTAACTGAACCCGATGGAGCGATTCCTTCGCTACTGCTGCTAACTGAAGCCGATCAATGCTGCCTCTGGGATGAACAGTGAGCGTTGCGGGGGGTTTGGATGAACAGTGAGCGGTGGCGTTGCCTCTGGATGAACAGGAACCCGTGGTGTGGAGGGCTGGATGAAAAGTAGACGGTGGAGGGGTGGCCGTGGAGGCGTGGATTAACAGGACCCCGTGGTGTGGAGGGCTTGATGAACAGTAGACGATGGAGGGGTGCCCGTGGAGGGGTGGTTGAACAGTAGCCGGTGGAGTAGCGCGCGGTGGAGGCTGGATGAACAGGAGCCCGTGGAGGCTGGAGGAGGTCGACGATAGACCGTGGAGGCTGGAGAAGGTCGACGGTGGAGTTGAACAGTATCCCGTGGAGTCCCGTTTTGCGGTACGCCACACCCCTCCCCCCCCCCGTTTCGACCGTAGCGCTCCAACACAAGTCCGTTTCGTCCGTTTTGCGGTACGCCACACCCCTCCCGATCAACAGGACCCCCGTTTCGACCGTAGGAGGTCCGTTTCCTCCGTTTTGCGGTACGCCACACCCCTCCCGATCAACAGGACCCCCGTTTCGACCGTAGGAGGTCCGTTTCCTCCGTTTTGCGGTATGCCAGGCCCCTCATGATCAACAGGACCCCGTTTCGAACGTGGCCGGTCGAACACAAGGCCGTTTCCTCCGTTGTGCGGTACGCCAGGACTCGTTTACATCGCCTGTCCCGTCCAAGCCCTCCCGATGAACACGACCACGCATTCCGTTCCGACCCAGCAGGTTGGCTTCCCATGAACACGACGACGACGTTGTTTCTCCGTTCCGACCCAGCCATGTACGTATGCGCGAGTAGGCGTTCGAGACCCTGCCCGTATGTACGTACGTGGCCGTATTTTCTTTCTTGCACCCTCGCCGCTGTACGTACGTGTATGTACGCGCCTCTACTACGACCAATATGTACGTACACGTTCGCGACCAGAATGACAACGCTACGTACGCTTCGACCAGGTGGGTCCCGACTGTCAGGCACTTCCTTGCCTG
The DNA here is from genome assembly GCF_002162155.2 of Triticum dicoccoides. NCBI lineage: Eukaryota > Viridiplantae > Streptophyta > Magnoliopsida > Poales > Poaceae > Triticum > Triticum dicoccoides. Next base: position 445,833,657 of record NC_041381.1, on the reverse strand, counting down.
CGAAGATGTAGCTGGTGGGTCCCAGCAGTCAGTGGGGCGAATCGTTTTTTTGCCCAGACACACTTCCTTGCGTGTGAAGATGTAGCTGGTGGGCCCCAGCAGTCAGGGGGGCAAATTGTTTTTTTTTGTCTGGACGCACTTCCTTGCGTGCGAAGATGTAGCTGGTGGGTCCCAGCAGTCAGGGTTAAACGTTTTTTCGTGAAATACGGTGGCCCGTCCGGTGGGTCCCCACTGTCAGGTGGAGGAATAATTATTTTGCGCGTAATAAGGAGGCACTTCCTTGCGGCCGCCGTGGACCCAGCTGACAGCCTCTCCAGGCACAGTACTCTTCCGATGGAAGTCAGTCGTTGACCACATTGACCACGCCGCGCCGAGAGCACAACGGCGATGGACGACAGCGAGGCCTAGGAAGGGGATGACGCAGAGCCGGGAAAGACGCAGCAGTAGATGCCCACGCGAAGAGGAGTACGAGGGTGAGGCTGCCGTCGCTGCAGAATAACAGGGGGTGTGGGAGAGTAGAGGGAAGGCCTGGCCAGCGGTGGGAGTAGTAGGGGGCGGTGAGGCCTCCGCGGCATCACAGCCAGCCACGAGAGGCAGGAGCACGCGGCACGACCGGCTGCTTTGGGCGGCTAGAGCACGAAGACCAAAGGTTCAAGAAGCACTACGGCCGTTGGATGTACATCGTACGGTCACTAGAGCTAGAGTCGTTCATATTGACTAAGTTGACAAAGCCCTCCGTCCCCGTAAACTTAGTAGGCCCACAAGTCAGCCTCCCACCAAGGTGAGTCCCAGCTAGCAGGGGAGGTATTCATTTTTTCGTGCGTAATAAGGAGGCATTTCCGGTGGGTCCGAGCTGACAGCGGGGGGAACGTTTTTTTCACAAAATACAGAGACGCTTCCGGTGGGTCCCAGCTATCAGGTGGAGGAATCATTATTTTGAGCGTAATAAGGAGGCATTTTCCTGTGTGGGCCCCTACTGTCAGCCTCTTCCGATGGCTATTGTTTGTTGACCATGTTGACCTCGCCGCGCCGAGAGCACAAACGCGGTGGACGAGGGCGGGGCCCAGGAAGAGAACCACCCGGAGCCGGCGAAGCCACCACAGCGGATGCCCACGCTGAGGGGAGAACGAGCGCTGACTGGTCGGCTGCAGGGTGAGGCTGACGTCGCCGGAAAATAATAGGATGTGTGGGTGGTTAGAGGGATGGCCTGTCGGCAGCACAGCCAGCCACGGGAGGAGGGAGCAGGCAGTCCTGCCGGCGCTGGTTTGGGGGGCTGGAGCAGGAAGATCAGAGATTGAAGAAGCACGGCTGCAGTTGGATGGACATCCAACAGTCACTGCCGTGTGTTGACTAAGTTGACAAAGCCTTGCGTACGCGTCAAAAAAAATTTAGGACAGCGTCATCGTCAACCTAGTAGGCCCAGAAGTCAGCCTCCAAATCTGTGGAAAACAGCATATAGCCCATTAGCCATTATTTTCAATAATTTACAGCCCATTTGCTAATTCTTAAGGATATTTGAAGCTCATATTCTTTTTATTAGCATTACAGACCATATATTCTGGGCACTGCTAAAAAATTCAACGAAATTTTGCATATTTTGGTGGGGTCCGAACTCTTTTAATCACAAAATTTCGTGTCACGTTAAAAATAGTTTTCAAAAAATTATATCAAAAAACAATTCTCCGCAAAAATATGAATGAAATTTAGAATCTTAACTAGCAAGATGCTCGTTCGTTGCATGGAACATAAAGATGCATTTGTATGAGTAGTTTATCTTGTGGGTGAAAAGATGATATTTTAATGTAATTGCCAGTTGGCTTTGGTTTTTATAAGAGTAGAGAGTAGAGAAATCCTGGAAAAAAATTATATTTTAAAGCAATTGCCGGTTGGCTTTGGTTTAAAAATTTACGGCCCATTTCTTACAACTTATAGCCCGTTTTCTGGGGAAGCCCATTTCTTATCCCTCCTCGTCTTGAAAGAATTGTAGCCCAGCAGGCTGAGAAAAGCAAGTAGGCCTCAGTTTTGGTATTCTCCAAAAAAAAAGAACTGGGCTAGCCAATTTCAGAAAGAAAAAAATATCAACTGGGCTCGTCATGTGCTTAATAAAAGCGTAAGCGTGGGCTAGACGGGCCACAGCCCCCGCATAGCGCGCAGTTGAGCTCCATCTCTGAAACTGAAAAACAACTGGGCGAGCTGCTGGGTCCCTGGTGTTATCCACTCATTGTGTAATTTTCTCGTTTATTGACTACATTGACAATGGCGTGGAACCTAGTTGTCAAACAATTAGGAGGAAGTATTGTTTTGGCTTGTAATAATGAGACACCTGCTTGCGAAATGCAATGACCCTGGTGGGTCCCTACTGTCAGCCTCTCAACGTACAATCATCTCCTGATTCCTCTTGGTTGTTGACCATGTTGACAACACCATACGGCGGCGAGCACAGCGAGCTAACCAAGGCGGAGAACGACGGCAAGGCCTCGGACGGGAACAAACAGCAGCCATGAATGATGCGGCAGTGTAGTGGCAGGTCGAGGGGAGTACGAGGGCAACAACATGCAAGTCAAGCATACAAATGGTACAAAAAGCCCAAGGATTAATTGTTCATCAAATTTTTAGACAAAACCCAGATTGAACATGACAGTAACATCTAACCCAACCACTCTTTTTTGCAGTCACAAACAAATGGATCAGTCTGATCCATAAAATCAACATCCTGTGCAAAAAAATTTATTTCAGGATGTCTACAACTTATTGTAAATATAAGCCGAGCACGTTTAGAAGCCCATTTGTCCACCCGAAACTTCTTTTTTGCTGTTCAACATGTTCGTCCATGAGAAATCTCTTGCTGTAAAAATTAAGCATCATGGATAATAGTAACCTCGCGTTCAACAGGAAGAATGTGACAAAGCTTCTGTTTGCCTGGTTGGATGCATATCGTCCCATCGTTATTGTCCTCAAACGAATGTCATGAGAACTGAGAAAATCCTTGTGCTTATTACGCCAATGATTGGTTATATGTTTTTCTCCATGTGGTTCTCCCTAAGTAGACATGAAGATTGAAAACAGTTAAGGTCTGAAAAAAGAATATGTCGAAAGAACGACAGCTGAACAGTTAATTCTAGTACAATATATACGGGCTTTCAATGTGCATGAAATCATCACCTCTATGTATAAATTCTCCAGAGATAGAAAGCATCACAGCAAGCCAATAATTATGTCTAGATCAAAACTATACATTCTGATATATATGATCTTGACAGAATCTAGCAGCATTGATAGGCTATCAATGGACGAGCTCTTCATTGAGCATATAACATAATATTAGTACCCAAAGTGTACTCCAAGATGATATAAAACTTATGCGCACAAATGAAAAATGCAGCATGTGATGACAAATGTGTAGATGAAAATATACGGTACCTGAAAAAGTGAGGAGCCAAGCAACAACTCCTTGTGATTATTAAACGGGTCACGAATTACACCCAAGGTCTCTAGTTTGGGCGCAGAGACGACAGTTATTTCTGAAGGTGTATAACAACTATGAAGGAGCAACCTTTCAAGTGAAGGGGCATCTTCGATGGCGAGCTGCTGTCCTTTAAAACAAATTCCAATGCTTTTAAGGTGAGGCGACTTTATTTGGAGACAACTGATACCGATTTCTATTCGCAAAACAATCAGCAAGCGCTCCAGGGCAGGGCAACTGGAGAGGATGATGCTGTGCAGTGAGGCCTCTGACAGATAAACCACCACAAGCGGAAGTTTTTTTAGCAGTGGGAGTCGAAGCATTCGTACCAGATCGTCTGGTAGATGGCACCGGGTGAAGGTGGCGGTGTGGAGAGAAGAGAAAAACCGCGAGATGGACAACAGTGGTGTGGGCACGAATTCTTGGTATGTTCGTGGTATGAAACTTTCGTGGTAATGGTAGAACTCAAACTGCTGGAGTTTTCCGAATTCAGGGGATGTCAGCCAAGCGTCCACCTTGCCGGGTATGGACAGCAGGTAGCTTGTCGGGATGCAGAGGCATTGAACGGGGCCCTGCTGGTGAGAAGAGACGGTGGCTCTTATGAGATCAAATTCAGGAAGGACAGATATCTGACGATAGTCGAGATTGAGGGGCGCGGTGCGCCATAGAGTGCGCCACCGAGTTGAGAGAACTTGTGTGCGGCAGCAATCCTTGGTGGTGAGAAGCGAGATGATCTCCTCAAGGATGACGTCCGGGAGATCGCTGATGCGGTCCA
>NC_041381.1:445794979-445828984 GCF_002162155.2 Triticum dicoccoides | reverse complement strand
CTCCCCACGCTAGCGGGTGCGGGATCTACAACCGGCGTCGCCGCTGGCTGGAGCCTCCTCTTCTTGGCGCTGGGGCCAGCCGACTCCATTTTCCTTGTGGGCGTCACGCCGAGCTCACGGGTTTGAGCAGAGTAGCCAGAGACGAGCCTAGTGGCAGTGCGAGTGGGGAAGAAGGAGGGCTGGGGATTTCTGTAGGAGTGGAAGAAGAGGAGCATGCGTTTTCTGTACGAGTGAGGAAGAAGGTGAGCGGGGTTTTCTGGACGAGTGAGGAAGATTGGGGAACGGGGGGAATTGGTTGGGGAGATGGAAGCGGGAGAGCGAGCTGTTCGTGTTTATAAGGCACGCTGCACTAACTACTCGCTTTTTCCCAAGAACCGCTCTCTTCTTTTGCGTTGTTGCATGACTGGCCATGCATGCAGGATGCATGTGCCCGCAGGCCACTGCATGCGCCTGGTTTGTTACTAGGCCTATTTAATAGGGTGGTTATGGAGTAAATTAAGGAGATTTATTTTTTCTGTGTGCATCCACCAAATTAGAGGATGCGGTACTGGATGCAGACACTCACATTAAACTAACATTCAGGAGAACAAAAGTTCAGCATGCCTATGCATCTCAATGATTCACCATACTATAATCAATATACAAAACTGTGAGAAGGTATGGAAATAAAGAAAATCGGTCGATGCTTCTCTGATCAAAGGGCCTCCCTGCGCACGCATTAATTTCCTGGGCATGCTTGTTTCTTCTCAATGTTGCGAGCACTTTGAGCATGTTGGCAACTCCACAACTATCTAGCTGCCTCATCTTGCAATTGATGCTGACACATTTGCAGCAAACACATGAGGCAATAGAGATGACTCAACATGGGTCCATATTGTGCAGTTCCTCTGATATCCTATTCATTGTCCTGAATCTGAAAAGATAGGAAAATAGTAGCTATACTTAAACGGTGTTGCAAAACAGTAGCACATATCAATAGCTCGGCATGACAAAACACGATCATCTGGGCCAAGGGGGATACTGACATGCCTGAGGAAGATTACATATAATTTCATAAGTCCTTGGTTGATTTCCACCTTCGGCTGCACTGCTTGTTTGCTCCTCCAGACATGACAGGATCGTTCCGCACTGCATTCAGCAAGTCAACGTACGAATAAGCTAATTTCATCTTGCGGTGGTTATTGTACCTAGTTACAAATGTAGGAATACCTGGAGCACCATGAGGTTAGCTGACAGCAGGTAGATGCAGCCATATAAATTTTGTGCGGTGCTACCAAAATTGAGGTTTGTATCCCTTCCCATTATGAGAATTCTTCTTGAAGTTGGTAGAATGTGACGGCTTGTTCTTTGCATCAAACTTGCCTTTCCCCTGAGATTTGTTCTTGTTGTTTTGGGGCTGGTTGGGCTGGAAGTTCTTCTCCTGTACCATGTGGGCACTAGAAGCTCCCTCGGCGACCCGAGCACGTGTGTCTTTTGCTCTCGCCTTCTTCTCAAAATCAAGAGTGCTAATGAGATCCAAAACAGAAAACTCATGTCTCTTGTTTTTTAGAGAAGTAGCAAAATCGTTCCACGAAGGTGGAAGCTTGGCAATGATGGTCCCAGCAACAAATTTGTCCGGCAACACACACTTAAAGTACTCAAGTTCCTTAGAGAGTGACTGTATCTCATGAGTCTGCTGAACAACAGAGCGTTCATCAGTCATCTTGTAGTCACAGAATTGCTCCATGACGTACAACTCGTTGCCAGCGCCCGAGGGCCCAAACGTGGCCTCGAGCGTAGCCCACATGTCTTTGCCGCTGTCAAACAACATATACGAATCCACAATGGAATCGTCAAGAACACTCAGCAGGGCGGCTTTGAAGAGGGTATCCATGTTCTGAAAAGCTTCCTGCTGTGTAGGATTAAGATCGCCCTCAGGCTTACCCTTAGTGGCGTCATAGCAGCACATGATCTGAAACCAATATACTGCTCTTGTGCGCCACCTTTTATATTGCACCCCCTTAAAAGTAGGCGGCTTCAAAAGCGCAGCAAAACAACTCGGAGTAAATTGCCTGTGATCAGGTTTTTGGATTGGATTGTTGAATATATGAGCAATTTAGTATGAGATTTAATCCGAATCAGGAGTAAATAGATCATGACGACAATTGCAAACATCAAAGTAATGACGCGGACTAAACCAGGAGGACAGAATCACATACTGTACAGCGGGAGCAGAACCGATGTGGTTGATGTTGTCACTCATGTCGTTGATGAAGAGGTTACCGAGGTCGGGGAAGAAGGCTGTCATTGAGGAAGTCGTCGCTGGCAGCAGTCACAGGAGTGTGCTCCCCAAAAACCTGATCGCCCCTCTCCCGTACAGGATCACGAAAGGCGGGGTTCGGAGGACTGTTGTCCCTTCTCGCGGTGCACGCCGGACGGAGGGCTGGAGAAGAATTGCGTGGCGGCGCTAAGATCTGGAACGGTGCGAACCATGTGATATAGCGGCGGCTAGGGTAGAGCATGTCAGGTCGGAGTATAATAGTAGGCCTTTGGCCCCCAAACCCCACGTCCAAGTCAATAATAGCTCAAAAAAGAGTCAATAATAGCCCCACCAAGGTTTGTCTCAAAAAAACAGAGTAATTAAGGCGTCCGTTAGTCCCTTTAGTATAAATACAATATCATTAATAATGGCCCCACCTTTTGTCTCACAAAGTAGAGTATGTTGGAGTACAACCGGCTACACGTTTACAATCCGCTTCTCTTCTCTCTCCTCTTCTCTCTCCTTCAACTAAGCACAAATACTATATTTAAATCCTTATAGCCTGCTTATGTCATCTAATTATAGTAGTACTTGCTCTAAAAGTTACTATCCACTGTGTAGTCTGAAATGCCGGGCGTGCAGCGAGCGGTGCCCTCGGTCGGCGCGCCGCTTCAACGGCGGAAGCAGTGAGAGGTCGCGTTGCCCTGACTTGCCATCAATGTGGAGCGGTGGGCTCAGCTGGCACCGGGCAGGAAGCGCGCGCGGGAGGGGGGAGGGGTTTTTGTTGGGCCAAGAAGGTGAGAAGTCAACTTGGGATCGGTCCGGACGGGGAAATATCATGTGCTCCCATACTCTGCATATGACACTAGTGTATGTTACTACTCCCTCCTTTCCGGTTTATAGAGATGTTTAGAGTAACATAGTAATACGTTATAGTACAAGTTACTCCCCACTATGACCAGCCTTGGCCTCTCCCAGTGCTCCACCATGTATAGCTGCTAAGCCTGCCACGTAGGCATAAATATGATGTGGCACCAATAAACTAAGCACCTATGCATTGAACACTTGAGTTACTAAGCCATTTAATGCACTTAGCACCTCATCTAAAGAGCATTAATAGTATAGCCAGCTGCTGGCTATAAGCCTACAGCCCATCTTATAGTCAACATGTACTACAAAGTGCCTAGGAGCACGTGCTAGAGCTGGCTCTTCACGAAGAGCCCGCTTACCTTCTCTCTCCTCTTCTCTTTCCTCCAACTAAGCAGAAATATACTACTGTTTATTCCTTATAGCCCGCCGACTCAGCTCTATTGTACTTGCTCTAAGCACATCTAACCACTTGCTAGCACCCCCTTGACCGTGGACCTTGATGGTGTACGTCACCTTGTGTCTCATAATTTTCCTCATCATCATCTGAGTCCTAGAAGATCTCACCCACATCATCATTAGCATGCAGCCGCCTTGATAGACAACGTGCGCAGAAGGAGTAGAGGCGACTGGGGACACACCACCACCACGTCGTGGGCACTCCGTATGTGCTCGTGTGTGTGCAGCGTGCGTGTTTTTCCATCGGTGCTAGCTCTAAGGCCGGGGCTACAGTCGTCTTCGTCTCCGACTAGTAGTTGAGCAACGACGGCAAAGAGGTGCTGCAAGAGATGCGTATGCGTCGTTGCGTGCGAGCTTCGCTGTAGCACGACGAACCGGACGTCGCCGCGGATGGCGCACGCCTCCATGCAGCCGAGTGTGTGCGCATGCATGTGTTATTCACATGCATTCTGCGGCCGAGCGTGTTAGCATGCACGTCTTGTGTACGTGCGTTGTGTGTTCCATGCTATGCGCGTATGTGCATGAGTTGGATCGGATGGAGTAAGTGCGTTTGCTTGTGTACATATTTTAGAGTGTAGATTCACTCATTTTGTTTCGTATGTAGTCCCTTATTGAAATATCTAAAAAGACTTATATTTGAGAACGGAGGGAGTATAAAACATCTTCAACTTAGCATCTTGATGTACCGTTTCTAGTGGTTAGCGAAAAGTTGATGTTCTTTTAGTTGTTTATAGGTGGGCAGGCGGCAAAAAACAGGGGAAAACGCGCAAGGTTCCTTGCAGACGCTCCACCGCGAGGTTCCTTGCTCCTCCTCGGTCGTCGGGAATCTATGCTCTTCAACTCTTTTCTTTTACGTGAGCTTTGTTCATCCTTTTCCCAACATGGAGACATCTAGCATCAAGGTGCACGTGTCATGCAAGAAAATGGAGATAATTAGATAAACAATGCGTAAGTGAGTCGTGCGGGGAGGGGGAGTGGGGGGGAACCCTTTTCCGTAAGTGAGTCGTGCACTTCGATGGCACCTACGCAATATTTTTTCTCCTCGATGGCACGTGAATGGCACGTGAATAGTGCACGTACTCAACGGCGGAGCATGGGATGGTAGCAATGACATGGTCAGCCCTTTTTTGGAGAGAGTACGTACTACTAGTAAATAACTTTGATGTGTCCCGTCAACTCGCAGAACGATGAGAAGCTTGATTACGCCTTCTCCCTCGCCAACGCGTGTGCGGTGGCTCGTAGCACGAGGAGAAACTTTTGCTTACAAGCGGTGGACGTGCAGCAGTTCATTTGGTGTCAGATTGCCAGAAGCACTACTGTAGAACCATCGACTTCCGGAAGAGGCGAAGAGCCAAGCGCAAGGTCACCTACTAACCTTAGGCTAGGCGTAGTGGGAGTAACATAAGTAGAGGTATCTTCCTTTTTTATTCTAGAAACAACCACACGCGAATATCAAGGTGCTGGTTACGTAGAACAAATTTCCTGCAGTCCGTGCTCAGCACTCCTCTATCTCTCTTCTCAGCCAGCCAGCGGACGCGCGGAGCCCATCATCTGTTTGCTCACATGAGGCCCCACATGTCAGTGAAAATGCAAGAGGACCCACTGAACCTGCACATCTTTCACCTCGACGTGCTGGTGATGAAAAACAAATCCAAGAAAGATCTTCGGTGGCCGCTTTTGGAGTTACTCAAGAGTAGTAGGATTCTATTTACAGTTTAACCCAAGATGCACATTTCGTGGCTTCAACTTATCAACTACCACTCTATTTTCTTTCATGACATGACCTGGATGCTGGATGTCCCACGTGTCGGCAAAAGGAGGAAGAACTCGACCAAATCTTCGGTTGTGCTCTCGGATTAGACTAGTTGTGCTAACTTAAATTTTTTATTGTGTACTCCCTCCGTTCCAAAATACTTGACTTCCATTTGTCCAAAAATGGATGTGCCTATATACTAAAACATTTCTAGATACATATATATTTTGACAAATACTAGAACGGATGGAGTAGAATGGATGCAAGTTTTTGTATTGGGAAGAAGAGTACATCCATATATTGATAGAGCATTGGAGTTGGCCTTACAAGTGGGACCGCAGTTGAGGAAACCGACTATCGGCAAACCCCCACCTTGCCCGCCGCGCGATGGCTGAGTTAGAGGAACGATGAGGTTGAAGAGATTGCTCTAGCACGGACTCCAAGAAATTTGGTGTCAGATGGAAGTCGTGCTGGTGGCGTGTGCTGAACTCCTGGACGTGAATGCTTGTTCTGGCCCATGCCACCCTACTACTCCTACTACTTACTATATAGTACTACTAGTATCGAGGATTCGAGGTGCTGGTTACGTATGGCTACAGTAAAAACACCTGCACGACGCGTGAAGCATGTGAAGCTAGTACAAATAGTGTACTACTATTGTTGATGATTGGCTCTGATAACCCATTGCAATGCATGTACAATTATGTATTCAGAAAATATTTTTTTGCCTTGTCGCACCACTCACTCACAGAAGCAACTCGAAAGCCATTCATAAATTTAGTAAGTTTGTCACAGGCATATCATTTTATTACATACAACAGGTCATCAACCCACATTGACAACAAGGATACATTATAAATACTAAAGTTTTCACCACACAACAAATAACAAGCAATGAAATGAACTTCAACTCAACCATTCCTCGACGTTGGAAACGCTTGCTTTGAACCACAAGTGATTCTCTAGGACAGGGCATCTATTGTCGATCTCGAGACCAACGCGGGACTGATCATCCAGGCTGAAGCGGCCTACTATATCAGTACCAGGGTGGGGAACCACCCAAATGTCCGAGGTATAGACATATTTGCTTCTCATAAATGGTGCTAGTAACGTTGTGTCAACAGCAGTTGGATCGCCTTTCACCATCATCGGATAGTTTTGTCCAAGGAAGAGCGAGTTTTCTCCAAGACTATCAATTCTGTACCAGGGAGAAGGTGTTGGCGCTAGCACACTAGTATCCATCCCGAATACCATGCAACGGGTGTTGGAATAGGTCCGGAGAGTGCGACCATGGGAGACTACACCTGCTTCCTTAGCAATAACATCATCAGTGGGCTGTATACACACGAGAAGAGGTGATCCATCGGAATTAGTTGCCAGGCGCCAACGAGTATATGGGCGCTGCTCGTCCTCATGCTCATGATCATCACCATCGTCATCTCCCCCTTGGTTATAAATTTTTTCAAGTATAGGTGGTGGAATTTTCACAGGACCTTGGAAACACAAGAAGAAGGTTAATTAGTAAAGGGAAACTTGCTAACCCGCATGCATGTGGATGAAACAATTATAATTACAGTGGAAGACAAATGTACCGAAATCATAACGATTCCATGCAAAAACAGTGCCACGAGTGGTGGCAGCAAACACAAGGCCCTCGTATTCAATTGCATCACAGTACTCATCTGTGTACAGAAACTGATTTTTGAGCAATGTCCATCGAGTCAAACCAGCAACGATGGCAACAAGCTTGTCGAAGATAGCAACAACTTCATAGTTGTTGTAATTCCAAGAGCGAGTGGGGACTCGAGAAATTGCTATATTCCATAGAAGACAGTCACCATGATTGTATTTGAACGTGCGTACAATACCGGTGTGCTCAACCTCTGGGCAGTCTGCTGAGATTTTTGGAAGTGGAACCCGGTCATGAGTGTACACATTCACAAGTTCCCACTCGCAGTTGGACCCAATGTAAACAACCCAATCTCCATTTGCGCCTGCCCAGGCCTTGCCCTCAAGCGATGGCATCTTAACATCATACGTATCATTATCAAGCGGCATCAACTTGCACAGGGTGAGGCCTCCGTCGTGACGGCGCCGGTCATCAGGGTCACGGCGAAGAAGATAGGGGAGATCAAACCGTTCCTTGACTCTTGGGTTCCTTGTAATGATGTTATTAGTTGAGTCAAGAATGGGCTTGAACAAACCTGCCATGCTAGCCGAGGTGATGATGTCACACCGATCAATGAGTTCCCCCACCACATCATCTTTCAGATCGGGGCAAGAATAACGGGGTCGTTTCCGTCCTGTTCCCTCCATGGAGAAGACGATCGAACAATGGCAGAAGAAAGCGTGAAGGGCTGAAGGAAAATGGAGGAGGGAGAGGAAGAGCGTGCGACAGCAGTTCCAAATCGAGAGGGAAAGGCGAAGCGTCGGTGGACGGTTGCCAGTTTACCACGGTTCACGAAGGGGCGCCCCAGCCTACACATCGGTTCGGAAATACTCCTACTACTCGTCGTCTTCTCACTGATATGTTGGAACGGGACCACATGTCAACGAAATATGGTGTGTAATTTCTCGTGCAAAATGCGATCTGGCCGCGTTGGCCCGAAGTGCCGCATTAGTTTTTTTTTTGAAATTTGCCGCATTAGTTATCGACCTTTATTTTTTTTAACATGCAATCTGAATGGATAGCTCCTGTGGTCATCACACGTGAGAGGATATAGTGATGGTTGATTCGCCCGAGCATCTTTACTGTGGGAATATGGGAGTACCAGCGGATTCAAGAACAGAGAAATGATGGTTGCTTCGTCCGAGCAACTTACTATGGCGAAGGTGGGGCTCTGTGGTTTGACTGCTCACTAGTCATTACTACTGCGGCGCAACGATCGGGGTGAATCTTTCCCTGAAGTTGTGTTGTGCACTCAATATTGCTGCATGGCAGGTGGAGCCGGATGAAGGATGTCCAACATGTCGGTGAAACGAAGTTGAATTGTTTCTGGCATTGCTATCAATCCTTCAGGATTTGTTTATATGTACGCATAATTTTGATGAAATTATACTATGATGCTATGAAGGTTTCAACTCTGGTTCCCGCAGGAAAAAAAAGGTTTCAACTTAGGATTCATGTGTCTTGCCTCGAGATTATCTCGTTACAACATTCCATCAAATACAAATGAAACTACCATGGCTAATGCATCTCAATGGTTCGCAGATCAGCGCCAATATTCACATCACAACTGAAGACAAAGTTGTGAGAAGGTGTACAAATAAAGAAAAAAATATAATTGATCGATGTTGTTCGTAGGCATGGCTCCATTTCCTTGGCACAGTGTTCATTGCTTGGCAGCTAGTTTCACCCAGCTCTGTAGCCAAAAAAGAGGTGTATGAAGGACACCACAATCCGATCATTTTGTGCAGCTCCACTAAAATCGGGCGGACCATCCCTGTTTGCAAAGATATCCAGTCAGTGTGATTACAATAATAGTGGAACTAGATGATGAAACATAACACACATAAATAGAAGCCGATCACCTCTACGATCTCTCTTTAGGACTAACTTCTTGTCGGAGAAGATTAGACACGGAGTTGGATGAGGAGGATAGCAAAACCACTCTCCCTTTCCGCAGTCCCACAGAAATGTAAAAACGTTGCCCGTGTGACATTTTGGCGGAACTGCACAAAACACTCTTCAGAAAAGTGATTTGTGCAGTTCACCAAAAGGTCGCAATAGCAACGAGGTGAAAATGGATAGCCCTGTTTGCAAAAGGAGGTCGAAAGGAAACAATTACTGCCCAATAACACGAGTCGAAGACACATACGCCGACAAAAAAGAAGCATGTTCCATGTAAAAGGGGAAAGATAGCACATGGTGGTTTATCAAAAATGGTTTGAAGACGAGATTGCAAGATGGAAAGTACGCCGGCCGAGATACGATTTAAGCAAACAACTAAAGAAGATCCACATGCAGCAACGTGGGAAGATGGGCAGTGGAGCAAGGCCGGAGGAAGCTATACCTTAGGGTCGTCGGGATGTTACTAGGAGGGCGTCGGCGGTCGGGATCTGCCCATACTGCGAAAGCGAGCAAGTGGCGAAGGCCCTACCGCGCCGAAGCTTGGTCAGAGAGAACGGCGGGTACCGCAGATCGGGACGAGCTGCCTCAACACCGTCGAACAGAGAGACGATGCACATCCTCCCTTTCCAACGGCGGACGGGATGCGGCCGGATCACTGACCAACGCTGAGAGAGAGAGGCCACGGCGGCCTTGTGTGAGATTGTGTGACGAGACTCATGAGAGACAAACCCATTTTTCCATTTTCCCCACGGCAATTGTTTTATATTCTAGGTGTGGTACCCGACCCTCCTTCGAGTAAACAACCGCTACACGCGTTAAATTATCACGTGGGCTACCTTTTGTACAGAAACGAACTCCACCGTGTACCCGCGCGGGTGTGGCCAGGAACGAGACGTGAGTACGTGTGTCCTGCGTGCACTTCTTCTTTAGGTGCAGGTACATACGTGGGTGGGTGTGAGAGACATGGTTTGTGCGAAACAGAGGCAATGTGTTGATGATATCTCAATCAGAAAAATGTAACATATGCAATGTGTGTGAAACGGAGTCATGGACGTGAGATATCGATAGAATTGAAAACAGGGATGAAGTGTGTGGCTGCGCGATCGATAAAGAGTGCCATCGAATTTGTGTTTTCCCACATCAAAGATACAGGGCGGCTGGCCTACTGGAATTTGAGAGGGCAGAGGTGCAGTTCTTCTCTGTGGCATGGATACCTACCTACAACGTTCGACTATCGGTGTGTGTGTGGGGGGGGGTAGAGACCGGTCGACTAGTATATGTCTGGGGAAGGAGAGAGACCTAGCTATGTATTGAGGGAGATCGATCGACATCCATGGATATGTGTAGCAGAGGAATAAGGTTGGGAAAAAGACAAAGGTAGAGCGTCAGAGGGAATTGGTGGTGGAGTGGCATCTCACAAATGGTGGGAGAGGCCTGCTAGACAAACGGAGGGTATGAGTGCAATATCAATAAGAGAGGGCGGGGGATGTCTGTCTGTCTATGCATGTGCGTGTGAGAGACGGGTCGGGAGGTATTCAAGGATGATGAGGGGAGAAGATATGGTTGTGGTAAGCATGCGTAACTACATAGGAAGATCAACCGTCGTGTGTCCGAGAAAAGGAGAGACATAACTAGCGAGGTAAGTGTATTGGTGCTTGGTGAAAACGAATTGTAGTCGACCTGGATATATGTAGGGAGATCAGTTCATATATGCGCATGCATGTGTTAGAAGCAAAAAAGGTCCGGAGAGGCAGACATGGGGAGAGAGTGTGGCTAGGAGGTGGTGCGAGAGGCCTACCATGTCGAGGGGGGAGGAGTGTGCGAGCATGTGACTAATGAAAAGAGGGGCGGGAGTGTGCACCTGCGTGGAATCGTATTGGACATATGGGGGCATGGACGGTGAGAAGAGAAGAGGGGAAGTATATATGTGTTTGTTGTAGGCACACTTGGCGAGAGAGGTATATCGACCAGTGTGTGCCAGAAAGAAGGAGCCGGGGGCCTACACACACCGCTGGTGGACGACCTAAAGAGAAATAATGAACGTGCGCGATGGAGGGGACGCTAAGGGTGTGTGAGGGGGGCGGGCGTGTGCATGCACGATAGAAAGTTAGCGCTAGCTAGCTACAAATAGAAGAGGATCGTGAAGGTGTAAAAGACAAACAAAGATCATAATTCATTATAAAAAGGTGGATACGGATACTTGAAGAAGATATCATAATGTACAACATTGATTATAATTTGGGCTAATGTGTGGCTTTTGCAACTCAGGTCTAAATACTTGTCATAATGTAGGGGGCGGGGCACTATACTTTGTGTGATAAACACGGTGTACGTATGGAACATGGTTTAGATTATGAATATATAGTTAGTACATCAAATGTGCTATTATTTGGAATCAACATCAAGTGTATTCAAAAAATAGAATTCGAGTTCATGTAGTACACATAGTTCATATCTATCTCTATAGTAATCATGTGGTGTGTTATTAAGGTAATACACGAATGATGGTTGAAGTTGGCAACAATCATGATTGTAGATTCTTATTGAAATAGAGAAACGAATTCAAATTTAGTTCGAATTGCAACGGTAGTATAGACATTTGGAATGCACTAAAATGTTGGTATGAGTAGGTTACATGCATTATACAGCAAGGCGAAAAAAATTAATCGGACATAACATGGATTCATACTCCCTCCTTCCATCTATATAGGGCGTAATGAGATTTTTAAGACCACCTTTGACTATTGACAAGATTAATAGTCCATGACATGCACAATGTGAAAATTATATCATTGAAAGAACCTTTCACAAACAAAGCTAACGGTGTGCTTTGTGTAAGTTGCATGTCATATATTACTGCTCTAATATTTGGTCAAAGTTAGCATCGAAAAACGCATTAGGCCCTATATAGATGGAAGGAGGGAGTAGCTTTGAATAGCATTTGTATAGTAAAACGGGGCAAGACACTCTCTTTGTGTGGTGTGAATAGTTTTTTTTCATTTTCTTTTTGGTTGAGGGAAGTGCGAATTGATTTGGTACGTACAAGTACAATATTACTATGCAGTCAAAAAAAAGTACAATATTACTACACGTTAGGCTTGTCCCTAAAATTCAACCCGCGTCTTGTTATATCCCGAAATTATAGATATCGTGCTCCCAAAACTGGCGCCTTCACAACCCGCGCCTTGCTATCCCGAAATTACAACGCGCACAAAAACTCCCTCCAGCTGCCAAATCCCGACACGCGAAATCCCCCTTCTAACCCTAAGCCGAAAGGGCCGCTAGTTCAAATCGGTGGGGGGTGCTTTTGTAACACACCCTACATTTTGGACAAGCGCGTCCGTAAGTCATGCTTAACCCCCTCCCATCGCCCCCTTTTCACCATTCGAAATCCCAGGCCGCCATAACCTCTCCGCTCCAGCCGCGAAACCCCACCCTTCTCCGTCCGCCACGTCACCGCTGCCCAGCCGGAGCCTCTTCCCCGACGACGTCGTCCACCGCAATAGCTCGACGTCCCTCGTCCACCTCCCCAGATGAGGATCCGTCGTTCATCTCGCCGTCCCGCCGGTTCAGCCACCCCATTCTCCACCTCCAAGGAGATGCTCCGACGATTGCCTCGTCTATCGCGGCTGCTCCATCCCCACAACGCCACCTTAACCTGCTCCACCGGAACCGCAGCATCCTCACCGACTCCTCGGACGAAGCCGAGGCCTACTCGGCGCCACCAAAGAGTTTGTACACTCATCGCATCGTACCTTCTCCTAAACTCGACCTCCCGGCGCCGACGGTGCTCCATCCCGCACCCCCATGGAGCGGCTACCTTGAAGCCGGCGCCGCGGGCAACATCTCCACGGCGGCTCTCTCCCAGTGCGAGGCCCCTTCGGCGGTGACGGCCATACCAGCTGGATCTGCTGCTGCTGCTCCGGCGCTCGCTCGCTCGCTCGCGCTGCTGCTGCTCCGGCTCTTGCTCGCTCGCTCACGCTGCTGCTGCTGCTCCGGCTCTTGCTCGATCGCTCGCTCGCCCAGCTGCTGCTACTCTCCCCCTCGCTCGCGCTGCTGCTCTGCTCCGATTAAGCCACACTTCAGTCGACTGAATCGACTTTTGGGTCAGTCGATTTTCAGGGGTTAGGGGGGCTCGCCGGAGTTAAGGAAGAACCACCCGCAGCGGGGACGGGGGCTCGCCGGAGAGGTGCCCCACTATCTATCTTAGGGTTCAGGGTAGGGGGCGGGGGGCCTAGAGGGCTGGCCGAGGCGGCGGTGGCGAGTTGTTTCGGGGCGGCGAGGCGGTGCTGGGGCTGGCGGTTCGGCCGGTGGTGGCAGGCGGCTCAGGGGTGTGCAGGTTGAAGATGAACTGCAGGCCCTCCCTAAACTACATGTCGAGTGTCTCTCTGCTACCATTGCGTTCAGTTTCGACAGTAGCATTCAGATTCCACAGTTAATTTCAGTTTCGATAGTTAAGTTCAGAGTCAACAGTTTTTACCTCATCTGTTGTAGTCAGGTGGTTTTTGGTGATGTTAATTTTACATCCATTTTTCATCATCTATTGGAGATGCTATTAGAATCCCACTTGAGATTGATGATGTCTGTCTTGTGCTGCTTCAGCCTTGACGTCTTACGGCTCACCGAAGCTGCTCCAATGACAGAACAATCCATCACAACAGAGCAGTGCCCTAGACGCCGTCTACAGATTCCTTAGATCTTCCTCCACACCTCCGACAGCCACCTCTGCCTCAACTGATTCAGCGACCAACCCAATGATGTTGAGGTCGACACGGCTACGGCAAAGAGGTTGTACACTTGTTGCGTCACTTATTACTATACATTCACGTCGATCCATTAGGGCTATTTTGGTTCAACGGAAAAACATAGCAATAGGGAATTTTCCAATGGCACTCTACTATTCAATTATTCATGCATTTTGTTGAAAGGAATGAAGCAAAACATCCATCTAGTCCTACTTTTCAAAATCCTATGCATGAAAACAAGACCAAGTGCATTAGTGCCAGAATAACATTCTAACTGTACACGATTTCATACGGTTTCCCTTTATTTTGGCCATGTTTCTTTGCATTCCTCTGCTCTTCCAATTCCTGTAAACCAAACACCTAAGTTGATAGAAATCCTGTGTTTACAAATGCTCTGTTTACCATGTGCATTTTCCTATCCTATTCCGGTGTTTTTCCTATCCCTGCGTTTTAAGAATCATGCAAGCCAAATGAGCCCTTACAGAATTACTTCAGTTACAGGTACGTGTCGAAGGGAACTTTGTGTGGTTTGTCCTGCTCCTGTCGCGACGTCGTCCACCTCACCTGAGCTGCTCCATCGACAGAAGCATCCACCAAACCAGACATCACGACTCCTGATCATCTTTCGCCGCCTCAGATCTCCTTCCCTGCCGCCGGCATGCACCCCAACGGCATCACCATCATCGACTCAGCAGATGAACCTCAGGAGTACACGGGTCCACAAGAGAGGTCGCACTCTTTTGTGTCTGCTTATGTTATGCATTGCTTAAACTTACCTGCTACTTTATCGTCCTGTTCAGCTCTTGGACTCCGAACTCAGGTCCAAATTCATGTTCAAACTTGAGTTCTAAATTAGTTGTGGGGCACATATCGAGGCAGCAATGAATATTATGTCTGTCTAATATCTGGTTCACCTAGGGTATGCCTATGTTGTTCATCTTGGGTGGGAAACAAATAGTAAAGCAATCATCATCTGTCTTTTTATTAATTTAAAGCAATCATCAGCCTGCTATCATTATTTTTGGATCCATCCACTAGTTGTTACCATCACTCTAATTTTCTGCATGCTCTCCTTACATAATCTCACCATATTTTTTCGTATGCATGTCAGATATTGTACACAGTCATGCTGAACATGTAGAGAAAAAGAGAAGAGTTTTGCGTGGCAATACAATGTCATGCAGACATCGCTCCATGGTGGGTTCAATGGCAAACCCTCCCCACCCCTCTCCAGATTGTAATCCAGAGGAAGATATCTGTTCTGAAGCGGATTCAGACGCCGCTGACCACTCCTATTTACCCCCAAGGTGTTTGCTCTACCTTGGAATGATGATGTTAGTCATATCATGCATATGTAGCCTTGCAGTGCCTACTTTTGACATCATATATGTCATTTGCTTAGTTTAGACATGTTCTGTAATGCCACCTGTTTAGTTTCTATATCATATATGGGAATTATGCAGTCTCATGTCTTTTAGCCAGCCATAATATATGTGAAATGTGCAATGCCATCCTGTTTAACCAGGCATCATATATTTGAATGATATCTTGCCCATCCTTTTCTTCATTACATTTCCATTTGTCGACAATGTTTGTACATTAAACTACTCTTCCTGTGAATCAGCCATTTGGGTGGGAGATGGAAAAATCTGGAGTGAAAACAAGGCCTTCAGAGCAGACAGTGCTACCTGTCGAAGCAGATCTCTTGTTGGGTCCCGATAGCTCCTCAGAGATGGATTCAGAGACAGATGACCAGTCCTATTCCCCTACTGAGGTGTATGCTCTAACTTGGCACGGTTATACTGCTCATATCATGCATACGGTGTCTTGCATTGCATAGTTTAGACATCATATACACAATATTCAACACCATGTTCTTAGTTCAGACATCATATCGAATGCCCTCTGTTTAGCATATAAATCACATATGTGAATTAAATGGTGCGATCCTGATTACTTAGATAACATGTAGGTGAATTATGTCATGCGATCCTGTTTTGTTATTCATCATATCTTTGAATTATGTTATGCTATGCCATCCAGTTAGATAGACATCATATATGTGAAATTATGTCATGCTATCCGTTTTAGTTAAACAATATACATGTCAACTATTTCATGCCCTCTTTTTTCCACGCTATCTATTGCATCTATCTCTCATACAATGTCTATACATTCAACTATGTTTCCTGTTTATCAGCCATTTGAATTGGAGTGGGTGATGCCAGTATCTAGCGGAATAAAAACACGGTCTTCAAATAAAACAGTGCTACCTATTGGTGGAGATAGCACCCCGGTTGTACATGCACAAGAACCAGCCCTACCAACATAACCCAAACTCTCGCATATTGTACCCCTACTGCGATGGACAGAGAACCAGCTTCACCCAATCTAACCCCAACCCCAGCCGATAGTAACCCAGTTCCTGTTGACACAGCACCATCTCCACCACAGAGCTCCCAAACAAGAGCAGTTAGTAAGGCAGCTCCAGTGCCCAAAGGGCCAGTACTATCACAGCCAACCCTAGCTCCACCAGTTAGTACGCCTATTCCCGTGGAGGAAGCACAACCAGCCAGTCGTAGTTTAGCATCTATCGCATTTGATGTTATTAAATCATATGTGTGTGTCTTCCCATCTTGGAAATATTGTACTGAAGATGAAGGAAAATGCCATTTGTAGGTGTTTGTCCAGGAGTTATGTGTAAGTAATGTTATTCATGGCAATTACTTTGCTTCGTCCCATACATCCTACCTCCATGATGGTTATAATACAGCAAATTTTCCCATTTTTCTCTATATAGAAGGACCGATTTGGAAACTCAGGATGAGGTAACCTGTGCTAATACCTCTGCTATCTTCAAGAATGCTTGGTGGCAGTATCGGAATTACCTGAAGAAACGTACTTCACCGGCAAAGAAACTCATCAAATTCCCTTACGTTCTCCTGAGACACATTTACTGGACGATGACTGGGAACGCCTTGTTCTCTACTGGTCCTGAACCAAGAATGTGGTAAGGACTATGAGCTCATTTTCTATTTTTAAGTATTATATTCTTGTGTCTTACTGTACTCTGTTCATGTAGAACAAGTGCCTAAACCTGAAGAACAACTGTTCTAATTTAAGATTCCATTGCTATCATAGTTCAAAAAAGCGCTAGGCGTTAATTGTGCGTTTTGCCACCGCCTTGCACTTTACTGACCAAAGCGCATGCTTATGCGCAGTTATGCACAGATTAAGCATAGTTATGTGCAATGCGTTTTGCCAACACCTAGAGCCTAGGCGCGCTTAAGCGCTCGCTTAGGCGCGCCTTTTTTAACTATGATTGCTTTGCTCTTGTATCATTGTATTTACTCATACAAACTTATTTTTAAATTGAAGGATCCAATCGAAACTCCAATGGCACGGCAGGTATGTTCACGCATGTTTCTTTAACAGGTTTGCTCTTATCAATAGCTCTTTTGATTTCAATTTCAATTGTGTATACAGTTGACTTTCATATCATGCACATTACTAGCATCACAACAGAGCCAATAGTGTTGTTGTACATGTAGACCCGTGGTACCCATCTAAAATCTTGTTGTGCCGTGTAGTTTCCCACGCTTTGTATTCTTTCACTGCTGCTTTGTCTTGAACCGATATGATTTGAACCGTGTCTCTATTTTGATTTGGCAAGACAATCCAGTGACCATAGGACATAGATATATGTTTGTTTGATGCTTTTATTATGTACTAGTACTTGGCAACAGAAGACTTGGTAGTTTAATCCTGTCCACCTTACTAATGAACTGGTTCACCGAAATGAGTTTCATATACTAGTACATGCTAAACTTGTTATGTGTCTGCTTGTTTCTTCTTTTAGAATGCTGACAGAATATTGGGGAAGAGTGCCTTATTAAGCAATGGTAAAGGAAGTAATGCAGATAAGGTTCAGGATAGTGACACATCCTTGTTGGTCTCCAACAAAGCTGATAAAACAGCTAGGAAGACTATCTTGAAGACAGCGAGACAACCCCAAAGTCCTGTCTTGGTTTAGTGTTCGAGTTACTGGCCACTACCTTGCACAAGCTATTCAAACTCACTGTCTGAATCAGTTCGGTTTCTTGAGTCTCAACTACAAGCTGAAAGACATCGATCAGATGTGTTGTGACAAGAAGCGGAAGGACTGAGGAAGTCCCTGGACATTCAGATGCATACTTTCTGGTGCAACAGCAAGCGTTGGAGGATTTTAGCGCCAAACAGGACAAAGCTAATCAGCTTGCTAAGCTTATTGCCAGCATGGTGGATACCAAGGATAATGTTAGCTCTTCTGAAGTTGTTTCAGTTATGCTCTTGTTTTGCTGACGCGTTATTTGCACTGGTGGCCAATTTTGACGGCCAAGTGTATGTAATATGCTGCTTTGTTCCCTATATTTGCACTGGTGGCGAACTTTGATGCCCAGTGGATGTAATATGTGTAATAGCGGTAATAGGCTAGCCTTAATTGCCTGCTTATTTATTTCCTTATTGTCTTGTTTAGTTGTTTGCTTGTAGTCACTGCAGTTCTTTTTCTGTGTTTTCTAGTGGCCACAATAGCCTATTTTTGGTAACTAGGCCAAAATAATCATGGCAACACACGGACTGTTGTAACCATGGGCCTCCTGCAGGCCGTATGATCCATGGGCCTTCGTTCGACCGTAGGAGCATTGGCCTTCTATACGGGTCGTAGGATCCATCGGCCTTCTATACGGGCCTTAGGGATCAATGGGCCTTCTACGGGCCGTAGGGTCCATGGGCCTTCTACGGGTCGTACTATCCATGGGCCTCATATGGGCCATAGGATCCATGGGCCTTCTACGGGGCGTATCATCATTTCACCAATCACGGGCCATACTATTCATGGACCATAACGGGCCGTTAATAGGCCGTATTTGATAACTCTATGAAAACAGCCCAACGGGTTTTTTTTGACATGAAAACGGCCCAACGTATTAACGGACCGCAAACGGGCCGACTGTAACGACGGGCTGAATTTGGCCCACAAGTAGAAAATGATAGTAACGGGCCATATGTAACCAAATGCTGCAAATGAGCCCAAGAATCAATGGGCCCTGAGAAGGCCGAAAGATAACTTGGGCTGGAAACGGCCCAATGGAATAACGGGTCGTTAATGGGTATAAAGTGATACACTGTTCATTACGGGCCAGTTTCACCACGGGTCGTTAATGGGCCAAGAGTTACAAAGGTCCTCATATGGGCCGAAAGAAGTCATGGGCCACACACGGGCCGGAAGTTAAAACGGGCTGAATCATATTGGACAGCCCAGATGACGCTACTGGGCCTAATTCAGATAGGGCGTAACGGGCCCTGGGTTAGCGGGCTGTAAATGGGCTATATGCGAACAGGCCGTTAACAGGCTTTCCATGTGCTGGCCCTCCACCTTTTGACCAAGTCAAACGGGCCGGCCTTTTCACAGGAATGGGCCTTTGTTGGGCCATACCACGTGTCGCCGTATCATAGGCGCCTTCGGTCCAATGAGCGGATGATATATGTCCCAACGGTGAGCCGACACGTGTTTCCTCCAGCCAATGATGATTTTACATGTGGAAAATCCCCATTGGTCGGGGCTGTTAATGGGTTATCGGATCCAAAACCCGACCTGATAGCTTAACGGCGTTCCGTTACGGTGGATGCCACGTGTCGGTCACCCTTGACGAAAGCAGTTCTATGACGCGGGATTTATCGTCATGGAAGTGGACACTTCCGTGATGATAATTTTGGTAATGTCATGGAACACTTCTACGACAGCACAGGTATGACTATCTTGATTCTACCATAAATTTGTCATGGATGTACATGCATGACAAAAATGCGACCTACTGTGACAAACACGTATCATCACGGGAGTGTATTTTTTTTGTAGTGTGAGTTCACCGCGGCAAACTTTTATATCTTACAGGAAGATATGAAGAAGGCACGGGAGCTTGAGGTCCTTGAGAGACTGAGAGGAGCAGACACTCACAGATTCATACTGACATGGAAGGAAAATAGGGATATCAGATTCACTGTGGACTACACCCCAGGTAACTCCTAAGAAACCGTGAAGTGCAGTTGCAGAAGTATGTATCGCAAAGGACTTCCTTGCAAACATATTCTTCACGTTCTGATTCAGCTACGCTTACGTGAGATACCTAAGTGTTTAGTACTGCGGAGGTTTAGCCAAGTTGCAAGGGGTGGACTTCCCGTGAAGCACACTAGCGATCTGTTTGCGTGGGGATGGGCAGGTGCAGGGGACAGAGCTAGGTACAACGAGTTGACTATCTTATCTGCCGAAGCAACTCATAAAGCAGGCCATAAACCATTTTTATTCGACAAGTTGAAGGCGGCTTTGAGGGACATAATAGATAATGATTACACTGTGGAGGATGAGCCTGGTGCGGAGGTAAAGTTTGTGAACGACGATGCATTTGAGCCTAATCAAGATCATGGTCTTGTTCGTGATCCCGCAAAAGTTAACACCAAAGGCGCGCCAAAACAGAATGTTAAAGGCTGCGGTAAGGATGGTCCTGATGTCACTAAAAATAGGCGACCTAAAGCTTCTGATGAGAAAAGCAAACATCAATGTGGACAGTGCGGTCTTACAGGTCATTATAAGTCCACGTGCCCTCAAAATCCTAAGTATGATTTTCGTATGTTATTGTAAATCTTATTGTTCAAACCAAATTTATTTGTTTATTGTGAATTAACACATATCTTACTATTTTGATATGTAGGAACTTTTCTTGAATTCTGGCGTATGGAAGATTGCTTCGCCCTTTGATTGAAGACAGTTTTTTGATGGATTGCTTCTATCTATGAGATCTTTTTTAATTGTTAAATTATGTTATATGAGACTTTTTTTACTTTGTTGATGTCAGACTTTGTTCATGTCAGACTTTTTGCTATGATACTGACATAAGTATTTGTTTGATGACAGACTATGTAATGCAAGAAGTATTTTTACTTTGTTTATTTTGATGTGCTCATTATGCACTGTAATGTCATCGCTGTTTACTGTTGATTTTCTGCACTATCGCCATCGCTGTTTACTGTTGGTTTTCTGCACTGTCGCCGTCGCTTACAACCCCGTTGTTTTAGCCTTTTTTTTAAAAAAGCCTGACAAGTGCGCCGACGGCACTGTCCCACAGGGCAGCCATTGACAGAATTCTTCAATCACTGCCACCAAGCTACAAGAGCTTCGTGATGAACTATAATAAGCAAGGGGTGAATAAGACTATTCTCGAGCTCTTCGCAATGCTAAAAGCTGCGGAGGTAGAAATCAAGAAGGAGCATCAAGTGTTGATGGTCAACAAGACCACCAGTTTCAAGAAAAAGGGTAAAGGAAAGAAGAAGGGGAACTTCAAGAAGAACGGCAAGCAAGTTGCTGCTCAAGAGAAGAAACCCAAGTCTGGACCTAAGCCTGAGACTGAGTGCTTCTACTGTAAAGGGACTAGTCACTGGAAGTGGAACTGCCCCAAGTATTTGGCGGGGAAGAAGGATGACAAGGTTAACAAAGGTATATGTGATATACATGTTATTGATGTGTACCTTACTAATGTTCGCAGTAGCACATGGGTATTTGATACTTGTTTTGTTGCTAATATTTGCAACTTGAAATAGGGACTACGGATTAAGCGAAGATTAGCTAAGGACGAGGTGACGATGCGCATGGGAAATGGTTCCAAAGTCGATGTGATCGCAGTCGGCATGCTACTTCTACATCTACCTTCGGGATTAGTTTTAGACCTGAATAATTGTTATTTGGTGCCAGCATTGAGCATTAACATTATATCTGGATCTTCTTTGATGCGAGATGGTTATTCATTTAAATCTGAGAATAATGGTTGTTCAATTTATATGAGTAATATCTTTTATGGTCATGCACCCTTGAAGAGTGGTCTATTTTTATTGAATCTCGATAGTAGTGATACACATATTCATAATGTTGAAGCCAAAAGATGCAGAGTTGATAATGATAGTGCAACTTATTTGTGGCACTACCGTTTAGGTCATATTGGTGTAAAGCGCATGAAGAAACTCCATACTGATGGACTTTTGGAATCACTTGGTACTTGCGAACCATGCCTTATGGGCAAGATGACTAAAACGCCGTTCTCCGGAACAATGGAGCGAGCAACAGATTTATTGGAAATCATACATACTGATGTATGTGGTCCGTTGAATATTGAGGCTCGCAGCGGGTATCGTAATTTTCTCACCTTCACATATGATTTGAGTAGATATGGGTATATCTACTTAATGAAACATAAGTCTGAAACATTTGAAAAGTTCAAAGAATTTCAGAGTGAAGTTGAAAATCATCGTAATAAGAAAATAAAGTTTCTACGATCTGATCATGGAGGAGAATATTTGAGTTACAAGTTTGGTCTACATTTGAAACAATGCGGAATAGTTTCGCAACTCACGCCACCCGGAACACCACAACGTAATGGTGTGTCCGAATGGCGTAATTGTACTTTACTAGATAATGGTGTGATCTATGATGTCTCTTACTAATTTACCGCTATCGTTTTGGGGTTATGCTTTAGAGACGGTTGCATTCACGTTTAATAGGGCACCATCAAAATCCGTTGAGACGACGCCTTATGAACTGTGGTTTGGCAAGAAACCAAAGTTGTCGTTTCTTAAAGTTTGGGGCTGCGATGCTTATGTGAAAAAACTTCAACCTGATAAGCTCGAACCCAAATCGGAGAAATGTGTCTTCATATGATACCCAAAGGAAACTATTGGGTACACCTTCTATCACAGATCCGAAGGCAAGACTTTTGTTGCTAAATTTGGATCCTTTCTAGAGAAGGAGTTTCTCTCGAAAGAAGTGAGTGGGAGGAAAGTAGAACTTGATGAGGTAACTGTACTTGCTCCCTGATGTCTACTACACAACCTTCTTATTGTAGACGTTGTTGGGCCTCCAAGTGCAGAGGTTTGTAGGACGGTAGCAAATTTCCCTCAAGTGGATGACCTAAGGTTTATCAATCCGTAGGAGGCGTAGGATTAAGATGGTCTCTCTCAAACAACCCTGCAACCAAATAACAAAGAGTCTCTTGTGTCCTCAACACACCCAATACAATGGTAAATTGTACAGGTGCACTATTTCGGTGAAGAGATGGTGATACAAGTGCAATATGGATGGTAGATAAAGGTTTTTGTAATCTGAAATTATAAAAACAGCAAGGTAACTAATGATAAAAGTGAGCGTAAACGGTATTGCAATGATAGGAAACAAGTCATAGGGTTCATACTTTCACTAGTGCAAGTTCTCTCAACAATAATAACATAGATAGATCATATAACAATCCCTCAAAATGCAACAAAGAGTCACTCCAAAGCCACTAATAGCGGAGAACAAACAAAGAGATTATGGTAGGGTACAAAACCATCTCAAAGTTATCCTTTCTGTTATATCTATTCAAGAGTTCGTAGTAAAATAACATAAAGCTATTCTTTCCGCTCAATCCATCATAGAGTTCATACTAGAATAACACCTTAAGACACAAATCAACCAAAACCCTAATGTCACCTAGATACTCCATTGTCACCTCAAGTATCCGTGGGCATGATTATACGATATGCATCACACAATCTCAGATTCACTCAACCAACACAAAGTACTTCAAAGAGTGCCCCCAAAGTTTCTACCGGAGAGTCAAGACGAAAACGTGTGTCAACCCCTATGCATAGGTTCATGAGCGGAACCCGCAAGTTGATCACCAAAACATACATCAAGTGGCACGTGATATCCCATTGTCACCACAGATAAACACGGCAAGACATACATCAAGTGTTCTCAAATCATTAAAGACTCAATCCGATAAGATAACTTCAAGAGGAAAACTCAATTCATCACAAGAGAGTAGAGGGGGAGAAACATCATAAGATCCAACTATAATAGCAAAGCTCGCGATACATCAAGATCGTGCCATAGAGAGAACACGAGAGAGAGAGAGATCAAACACATAGCTACTGGTACATACCCTCAGCCCCAAGGGTGAACTACTCCCTCCTTGTCATGGATAGCGCTGGGATGATGAAGATGGCCACCGGTGATGGATTCCCTCTCCGGCAGGGTGCCAGAACGGGCTCCCGAGAGGTTTTTGGTGGCTACAGAGGCTTGCGGCGGCGGAACTCCCGATCTATCTTGATTATCGATGTTTTTAGGGTACGTAGGCTTATATAGGCGAAAGAAGTCGGTCAGGGGAGCCTCGAGGGGCCCACGAGAGGGTAGGGCGCGCCCATGGGGGGTTGGGCGCCCCCCCTATCTCGTGGCTTCCTCGATGCTCTTCTAATGTGAACTCCAAGTCTCGGATCATATTCTTCCTAAAAATCATGCTCCCGAAGGTTTCATTCCATTTGGACTCCGTTTGATATTCCTTTTCTTTGAAATACTGAAACATGCAATAAAACAACAATATGGGCTGGGCCTCCGGTTAATAGGTTAGTCCCAAAAGTAATATAAAAGTGTATAATAAAGCCCGTAATCATTCAAAACAGATAATAAAATAGCATGAATGCTTCATAAATTATAGATACGTTGGAGATGTATCACTCCCTTATTGGAAAGTAGTTCATCACAGAAACCTGTTCTTGTGACGCCTACACCAATTAGTGAGGAAGTTAATGATATTGATCATGAAACTTCAGATCAAGTTACTACCAAACCTCGTAGGTCAACCACAATAAGATCCGCACTAGAGTGGTAGGGTAATCCTATTCTGGAGGTCATGTTACTTGACCATGGCGAACCTACGAACTATGAGGAAGCGATGATGAGCCCAGATTCTGCAAAATGGCTTGAGGCCATGAAATCTAAGATGGGATCCATGTATGAGAACAAAGTATGGACTTTGGTTGACTTGCCTGATGATCAGCAAGCCATCGAAAATAAACGGATCTTTAAGAAGAAGACTGACGCTGATGATAATGTTACTGTCTACAAAGCTCGACTTGTTGCGAAAGGTTTTCGACAAGTTCAAGGGGTTAACTACGATGAGACTTTCTCACCCATAGCGATGCTTAAGTCTGTCCGAATCATGTTAGCAATTGCCGCATTTTATGATTATGAAATTTGGCAAATGGATGTGAAAACTGCATTCCTGAATGGATTTCTAGAAGAAGAGTTGTATATGATGCAACCAGAAGGTTTTGTCGATCCAAAAGGTGCTAACAAAGTGTGCAAGCTCCAGCAATCCATTTATGAACTGGTGCAAGCCTCTCGGAGTTGGAATAAACGCTTTGACAGTGTGATCAAAGCATATGGTTTTATATAGACTTTTGGAGAAGCCTGTATTTACAAGAAAGTGAGTGGGAGCTCTATAGCATTTCTGATATTATATGTAGACGACATATTGTTAATTGGAAATGATATAGAATTTCTAGAAAGCATAAAAGGATACTTGAATAAAAGTTTTTCAATGAAAGACCTCGGTGAAGCTGCTTATATATTGGGCATCAAGATCTATAGAGATAGATCAAGACGCTTAATTGGACTTTCACAAAGCACATGCCTTGATAAAGTTTTGAAAAAGTTCAAAATGGATCAAGCAAAGAAAGGGTTCTTGCCTATATTACAAGGTGTGAAGTTCAGTCAGACTCAATGCCCGACCACCGCAGAATATAGAGAGAAAACGAAAGATGTTCCCTATGCTTCAGCCATAGGCTCTATCATGTATGCAATGTTGTGTACCAGACCTGATGTGTGCCTTGCTATTAGTTTAGCAGGGAGGTACCAAAGTAATCCAGAAGTGGATCACTGGACAGCGGTCAAGAACATCCTGAAATACTTGAAAAGGACTAAGGATATGTTTCTCGTTTATGGAGGTGACAAAGAGCTAGTCGTAAATGGTTATGTCGATGCAAGCTTTGACACTGATCTGGACGATTCTAAATCGCAAACCGGATACGTGTTTATATTGAACGGTGGAGATGTCAGTTGCTGCAGTTCTAAACAAAGCATTGTGGTGGGATCTACGTGTGAAGCAGAGTACATAGCTGCTTCGGAAGCAGCAAATGAAGGAGTCTGGATGAAGGAGTTCATATCCGATCTAGGTGTCATACCTAGTGCATCAGGTCCAATGAAAATCTTTTGTGACAATACCGGTGCAATTGCCTTGGCAAAGGAATCCAGACTTCACAAGAGAACCAAGCACATCAAGAGATGCTTCAATTCCATCCGGGACCAAGTCCAGGTGGGAGACATAGAGATTTGCAAGATACATACGGATCTGAATATTGCAGACCCCTTGACTAAGCCTCTTCCACGAGCAAAACATGATCAGCACCAAGGCACCATGGGTGTAAACCCGGGCATGGGCAGCCCGGCCCGACTACCCGGCCCGAGCCCGGCCCGAAAAACCCGGGCCGGACCGGGCCGGGCTTGACATTCGGGCCGGGCTCGGGCTTTGTTTTGCAGCCCGAAAGATAGTTTGGGCCGGGCTCGGGCTTCAATTTTTCCGTATTTCAGGTCAGGCTTTCGGGCTTCGGGCCGGGCTTGCACGTGTGCGTACTAAAAAATAGCATTCGAGCCGGGCTTTCGGGCTTCGGGCTTGATTTCGGGCCGGGCTCGGGCTTGAAAATATGGAGTATTTTGGGCTTCGGGCCAGGCTCGGGCTTCAGAAATGAACGTCGGGCTTTTATAAGCCCGGCCCGGCCCGACGTTTGCCCAGGTTTACATGGGTGTTAGAATCATTACTGTGTAATCTAGATTATTGACTCTAGTGCAAGTGGGAGACTGAAGGAAATATGCCCTAGAGGCAATAATAAAGTTATTATTTATTTCCTCATATCACGATAAGTGTTTATTATTCATGCTAGAATTGTATTAACCGGAAACATAATACATGTGTGAATACATAGACAAACATAGTGTCACTAGTATGCCTCTACTTGACTAGCTCGTTGGTCAAAGATGGTTGTGTTTCCTAGCCATAGACATGAGTTGTCATTTGATTAATGGGATCACATCATTAGAAGAATGATGTGATTGACTTGACCCATTCCGTTAGCTTAGCACTTGATCGTTTAGTATGTTGCTATTGCTTTCTTCATGGCTTATACATGTTCCTATGACTATGAGATTATGCAACTCCCGTTTACCGGAGGAACACTTTGTGTGCTACCAAACGTCACAACATAACTGGGTGATTATAAAGGAGCTCTACAGGTGTCTCCGAAGGTACATGTTGAGTTGGCATATTTCGAGATTAGGATTTGTCACTCTGATTGTCGGAGAGGTATCTCTAGGCCCTCTCAGTAATGCACATCACTATAAGCCTTGCAAACAATGTGACTAATGAGTTAGTTGCAGGATGATGCATTACATAACGAGTAAAGAGACTTGTCAGTAACGAGATTGAACTAGGTATTGAGATACCAACGATCAAATCTCGAGCAAGTAATATACCGATGACAAAAGGAACAACGTATGTAGTTATGTGGTTTGACCGATAAAGATCTTCGTAGAATATGTGGGAACCAATATGAGCATCCAGGTTCCGCTATTGGTTACTGACCGGAAACGAGTCTCGGTCATGTCTACATTCTTCTCGAACTCGTAGGGTCCGCACGCTTAAAGTTTGGTGACGATCGGTATTATGAGTTTTGTATTTTGATGTACCGAAGGTAGTTCGGAGTCCCGGATATGATCACGGACATGACGAGGAGTCTCTAAATGGTCGATACGTAAAGATTGATATATTGGATGACTATGTTCGGACACCGGAATGGTTTCAGAAGGTTTCGGGCATATACCGGAGTACCGGGTGGTTACCGGAACCTCCCTGGGGGTTTATTGGGCCTCATGGGCCCTAGTGGAGAAGAGGAGAGGCAGCCAGGGCAGGCCGCGGGCCCCCTCTCCCTCTAGTCCAAATTGGACAAGGAGGGGGTGCCCCCTTTCCTTCCTCCTCTCTCCTTCCCTTCCTTTCCCCCTCCTACTCCAACTAGGAAAAGAGGGAGTCCTACTCCCGATGGGAGTAGGACTCCTCCCTGGCGCGCCCTCCTCCTGGCTGGCCGCCCCCTCCCCCTGGTCCTTTATATACTGGGGCAGGGGGGCACCTCTAGACACAACAATTGATCTCTTGATCTATTAGCCGTGTGCGGTGCCCCCCTCCACCATATTCCACCTCGGTAATATTGTAGCGGTGCTTAGGCGAAGCCCTGCGTCGGTAGCATCATCAACACTGTCATCAGCCGTCGTGCTAACGGAACTCTCCCGCAAAGCTCTGCTGGATCAGAGTTCGTGGGACGTCATCGAGCTGAACGTGTGCCGAACTCGGAGGTGCCGTACGTTCGGTACTTAATCAGTCGGATCGTGAAGACGTACGACTACATCAACTGCGTTGTGCTAATGCTTCTACTTTCAGTCTACGAGGGTACATGGACGACACTCTCCTCTCTCGTTGCTATGCATCACCATGATCTTGCGTGTGCGTAGGATTTTTTTTTGAAATTACTACGTTCCCCAACAGGATTAACTGCACCCACTCACCCTGACCCCGCGAATTCCGCGCCTTGATGGCATGTATTAAAACCGCCCCGAAAGAGCAACCGTCTGCCCCGTCCACAACGGATCCGGGCGCGTGCCGAGGCCCTGTAGTGGCGGACCCGGGCCTGCAGCAACGTCCCGTCACACGTGTGGGCTGGCAGGCCGACCTGGCCGCCAGGCGCCGCGTGGCAGACAGGCAACGGGCAGCGAGCCTGTCACCCAGACGGCATGCCACCTGGCCCCCATCGTGACTATTCGAATTCCGCCAAGCGGCCGTGACTGCGTCTGACTCCTGGCACTCGGCTCCTCCCAGGCGGACGAAGCAGCAGGCGGAAAAGCCACTTAAAGAGGGAAACTACTGAGGCTCTCCGGCTTCCCAAGCCGTAGGACCTCACCAGCTTCGGGGACTACTGACGGGGGATAGACCCCGGGTAGGCTCATCCACACCTTAGCAGATTTCAAGACATCGGGGCTAGCCTAGCCCCTCAGTCCGACTAGCCGCAAGGGCGGCCTCCGTGGCCGGCTGGAGCCAACCGGCCGCCTCCTAGAAGGCGGCGCACCTCAGAAGGCGGCGATGGCATGGGTTGGCCCCTAGCAGGCCGCCCATCGCCACCTCAAAGTTTGCACCCACCCAATACGACAAGACAGGGTGTGGCAATAGTGCCACCTGCCACCCCCAAATCCCGGAAGGAACGTGGCTACAGTGCAGACGTACCAGGCGGACACGCTTCGCCTGGCACGGCAATGTAGCCACGCGGTCCATGATGATGCCTACGTCACGCAGGGCCATGCCCCCACGATGGGCAGTCGGTGTGGCCTGCAGGCAGCGGGCCCCACCAGCCCGCTTGTCCCAGAAGACGGCAAGGCCAGAGCAGGCGGCCTCAAGGGGAGGCCGACTCCTAGCAGGCAACAGCCCCTCACTACTGGAATCTGGCACTTTGCCATCTGCCATGGCAGATGGCAAAGGCATGTTCGGCGGATGGCAAAGGCTTTGCCATCAGCCAGCAGATGGCAAACAGTTCGTCTGAAACCCTGCCGGTAAAGGCTTCTTTGCCATCTGCTGGCTGATGGCAAAGAGCCTGTGGCTTTGCCATCTGCTGGCAGATGGCAAAGCCTCTTAACGGGTTTAGCTCCGTTAGAGGTTAACGGCATACTTTGCCATCAGCCAGCTGCAGGCTCTTTGCCATCTGCCAGCAGATGGCAAAGAGCCCAAATAGGCCAGCCCAAATGTTACATGTAGATGACACGTGGCCTCTTTGCCATCTGCCAGCTGATGGCAAAGCTCTTTGCCATCTGCCAGCAGATGGCAAAGTGACTATATTGCCCCATTTAATTTTGTTTTTTCTTATATCAATTCATTTTCACAGAAATCAAACACAAATATATTTATATGACCAATATAGCATATTCAACACATATTACCAATAGTCATGAACACATATGTATCCAACACATGTTACCAATAGTAGCAAGTTTCATCCGTACATATACATAGTTTCATCAATATTACACAGTTTCATCCATAGGTAGCAAGTTTCACAAGGTCAAAACAAAAACTAAATACAAGCACTCCATCAACCCAAGCTTCGGTGATCTTAAGCAAATCTGTAAAATGGGAAAGAAGAAAGTTAGAAGAAGAAGATTATTATGATGCAACTAAAATGTGAAGATTATTATGATGCAACTTATATCTGTAAAATAGGTCATTCTTGAACATGTAAAGATAATTTTGAAATGTATGGAAGTTCAGTTGCATGAGTCTGGTGACAACATTCAAACAGAGAATTAGATAGTACTTACCACTCCAGTTCACAAAATTTTGTCATTTTTCGCATAATTTTAACAAGTGTTTGGAATATAGGAATATACAAATTTGGGGATGCTACTACAATGATAGTATTGTACAGCTGCCACTAGGTTATTCCTTCAACATTAAGGGCCTGAGCAAGCATATAA
This sequence comes from Triticum dicoccoides, assembly GCF_002162155.2. Taxonomy (NCBI): domain Eukaryota; kingdom Viridiplantae; phylum Streptophyta; class Magnoliopsida; order Poales; family Poaceae; genus Triticum; species Triticum dicoccoides. Next base: position 445,798,882 of record NC_041381.1, on the reverse strand, counting down.
GGCCTAAGGTGATACCTGATGTTATCTCAATCTCATCCATGACAGCTGGAAAACCACGCTGAGTTTGGCCTGGCCAAAAAAGATACAAAATCAACACATGAACTTAGATTAACCGCAGTAGCTGATAGTTCTTGGCTCAAAGATCTGTTGCAACAACAACCCAGACCATGCCCCCCGCGCCCTGTGAGGAAGACATGCAATTAATTGAAAGCAGATTCAAATGGAAATAAATATAACGGAGTACAAGAGAGAAATAACACAATTGAATTTACTTGTGACTATATGAGCAACTGAAATGTAAATATAGGATTAGTAGAAGCTATATCCATATGGTAAAATGAATGAAAGCAAGCACACATTGCATTGGAATCGAATCTGTCATAGGTTGGCCCAAGTGTATTAAAAGAGTCAGAGCATAACAATAGAACATTAGTTAGTTGTTCATTCATGATTAGAAAGTGGAAAGTGAGAGGCATGAGCACCATGGCTCACAAAACTACAAGGAAAATGGTGATAGACTCGACGAAGTGAAGCAGGGAGGAGCCTAAGTGTGTGGTGATTCAAAGCAGATGCAATGAATTACATAATGTAATGTTGTAGAGAAACGCGGTGATAATAAATAATTTCCTGAATAAAAAAGCAGATATACAATGTGGGGATTTCCCCCAGCCCTGGCCTTGTCAAAATAGATTAAAATGCATGGGTGCTTAAATTTTTTGGAATGGATGTAAGGATATGTGTACTATAAAAAGCAGGGGTTATTTTTCTTTTTCATTTGAACAAACAGGCAAGGTGCACCTTTTGTATCACATATAATTGCAGCCGTCATCACAAAAAGTTGTTCGAGTGGGGATCAAAGATCGATGAAAAAAATAGGTGCACACATCCTATCTGATGCATTAACACAATCTTCGTTGTACACTTTTTTTCAAAAAAAGCTAATTTTACATTAGCTTCGTCTCGATTCGGTGCTACTCTAGAATCCAAAGAAAGTTAGAGAGGCAGATTACATTTTTTGTTTGTCTAATGCCAAATTTTAATCATGCATCATGAAGCTGCAAAACTGAGAGATGTCCAGTAGATTTCTGAATATAATTTGTGTGACTACTTGTTGGGAAGAGATCATCATCATATGACAAAACAAATACCCAAAATATGTTTCCATAACATCACACAACCAAGATGTGCAGTCATGCATGAGGTTGCAATGCAATGCAAGAACAAAGGATTACAGTAGGTTGGGTGGGTTGTGGTCAGCTGTGATGAGGACGGTGAGCCCGGCAGCTTCAACGCCACAAGTTACCTGCTCCGTCGTGGGCACTTACCCAAACATACTGGCACCTGACTTGCTGGAGATAAGCGACAAGATACGTATCTGGTCCTGAATTGACTCCCTAAAAAAAGCGAGCCCATAAATAGGAGGTAGAAAAAGAAACAGAACAGAGTGCGAGTCCCCAAGAACCACATAACGACCATTTAAAAAAAGTGCCACGAATCGATTCTCGCCTGATAGCTTGATTGTTCACAAGGGCGATAGCACAAAATCAAATCCATGAGTGTGTAAATCCAACAATAAATCAATCCAAGTAAGTTTAGGGTGGTTGAGTTCATCACCAAAAAGAGACATAAATCCCAAGTCCAGATGGATCTTCATTCACATCAACACAATAGAGGAATAGAAAAGAAAGAAGAACATTGTATAGTAGATAAGGAAATTTTGTGTATTTGTAGCATAGCAAAAGAGGGCTCAGTTTTGTCTTTGATCTTCAAGCCCAACACTCACATATCTTGGTGCATAACATACCCATCGCAATGTAAATGAACTACCCTGGTTATCACTCGTCAGAATGACCATTCGAGGTGCAGAACGTCCAACATCACCGATGAATTGAACAGGCTGCAAGAGAGGTAAGGGTGGGCTCTAATTTAGTACCCACAGGCCACAACAGTCTTGATTGCTCAAGACATGCTTATTTCAGCTAGAGTCATCATCATGGCCCCTCATTTTCTACCAGAAAGAAGGTTGTACCCTCGGCCTTTGCTCACCAAGCAACATGACCCTGATATCCATCCAATACATACATACATACACACATCCATCCATCCGTTAGCCTCAGGAGCTACTCATACCTGGCCTCGGCCGACCAAACCTCCTAGTACGCATCAGAGAACACCGTACATTTTCCAGCCCACGCCACAACCGAATCCAAGGCACTTTATGGGGCTTGTCCAGCATGACCATGAGCTGGGCCGAAGGCGCAATATGACCTGGTACTCGTCACCACGGGCGGGGGCAGGGAGCCGGGCGAGGTCACGCCCACCACGCGGTCCTAGAGACCTCGTCGGCGCACCCGACACCGCGGCGGCTGCCCGAGCCCGGGCCTCCATGCCGGCGACGACGCGGCACGGACGGGATCCCTGGCCCAGCAAGACGGAGGGATCCAAGGGCTGAGCCTCCTCATCGCCCAGTCACAAATATGTGAAAAAATATTCAAACCATGCCAATCGTGAGCTCGCGAGACAGCCATGTTGCAGGGCAACAACCCCTTACCTAGACCGGGCAGCGATTGCAAGAACATCAAGGTAAGATTGGGTGAAGTGCCGCCGAAGTCGTCGGTCTCGGGCACCACGAGGACCACCTGGTCACCATGCAATGCAAGCACAACAGAGGATTGAAATATCTGAATCAAACGTTTGCTGCACCAAACTCAATGAATCGTCAACTGTAAAAACTGAAGAAATGTTCATCCATTTTCTACAAAGGAGCCTAAACATCTACAGTATTTGTTTTGCTACTTTACCTGGTAGAGGATATTCTCTACCAATGGATCATTGACTCTGGAAAAACTCTGAAGAAATGTTCACCCTTCTGTTCTTTATATTACAGATAAGATAGGCAGGAAGCATTACTGAACCTGAACGCGTGTGTTTGTTTGGTTCTGTGACGTAAGTGATTGTGAGCAAGCAAATCATGAGAAGCACATGCCATATTCAGCAACAATGAGCTAATCTGATAGTGCAACCATGATAATTAAGATTCTACATTACATTCAATATCAGTTACTTCATTATTCAACACCCAGTACAGCAGTAAGAGACTTACAGATGTACTAAACATGATACTGCAAATTTTCCTTAAAGACGAACTCAAAATCTTATAAAATGACTTCGATATGTAGTCTTAATCTCTATATAATATTCAATGACAATGATATAGTCATGAAGAAGAGTGGCTTTTAGGGTACATATTATTATCTGATTACTTGCTCTTTATTATTTTCTGTGATGTCGTCGTATGTACCTGTAGCTGTCTCAATCATCCAACAAACTATTTGCTGCACCACTTCTAAAACTGGCAAGTTATTTGTTGGTTCTTGTAGATCATTGTATTTTAAATGGCACAAACAAGTTCAGTTCTTGTTTTAAAGTGCACCACAGCAGAATTGATTTCAAATCCACCTTCACACAGTCACACATAACAATCTTGCTCAAAATCTAGATAACTGAATTTCAAATGGCAGGAACAAGTTCAGTTAACTTCAGTTCATTTTAAAGCGTACATCACAGCTCAATTGATTTCAAATCCATCTTTATACAGTGGCACATAACAATCTTTCTCAGAATCTCTAGGAACAAAAAGAAGAACGAACCACCCGTAAATCTTACTGCTAGATACGCTGGATACTGGCGAGGCGGCGTGGAAGGAGTATATTTTCTAGATGGCAAATATTAATTTCCGAATGGAGGGAGTATATTTCCGAATGGAACAAACCTGCCAGATGGAGGGGCGGTCGCCGTGGCGGGGAGGGCCGCGGGAAGGGGGCGACGCCGTGGCCTGGCTCGATGGAGGGGCGGGCCGCGGGGCACGCCGCGGTGGCCGGGAGGGCCGCGGTGGCCAGGGAG
>NC_041381.1:445717842-445794563 GCF_002162155.2 Triticum dicoccoides | reverse complement strand
GCTGGGGTCGTCGGGGCGCGCGGGTGTGGTTTGTTGGGGGTAGACTTTTTTTAGACAATGGTGGGTGGGTGAGGTGGGGAGAGAGAGAGAGAGGGAGGGGTGGGGCCGGGCTGGAAGAGAGAGAGAGGGGAGGGGCCGGGCTGGGAGAGAGGGCTCGACCTCTTTGCCATCTGCCAGCCGCTGGCTGATGGCAAAGATATGGGCCTTTGCCATCCGCTGGCAGATGGCGAAGAGGTGGGGCTACTGGTTGTTATAGCGCCGTTATCCATTGGGCTCCACCCACTTCTTTGCCATCTGCCAACAGATGGAAAAGATTCTTTGCCATCTACTGGCAGATGGCAAAGAGGTGGGTTGATAGGCCGTTGCAGCACTGGATCCTACCCACCTCTTTGCCATCTGCTGGCAGATGGCAAAGATTATTTGCCATCAACTAGCAGATGGCAAAGAATTGGCTGATGGCAACCATGTTCTTTGCCATCTATCAGTTCTTTGCCATCTGTTTTTTATAAGCAGATGGCAAAGACATTCTTTGCCATCAGCTGGCAGATGGCAAAGAGTTGGCTGATGGCAAATTCTCAGTTTCTAGTAGTGCCTCCCCTTGGAGTATGTGCACAATTAACGAGAGGTGACAGGGTGTGGCTACAGTGATCGCCCGCCAGGCGGCGGTACTATAGCCACGCGCCCCTCGACCAAGCCATCGTCATCACGGGCAAGGCTACAGTGCAGCCTGGTCCCCCTGGCCCGCAGGCGGCGGGCCCTACCTATCGGTCGAGCTCACGGCAACCGGCGGGACCCACCAGGAGGCGGGCCCCAGCAGCCGGTGGAGAAGCCGGATCCCAGAGACACTGACGGCCGGGTCCCATGACCAGCCGGATTACCATTGTACCCCCGGGGGTAGGCCTATATAAAGCCCCCCAAGGTCACCGATGCAAAGGGTTCAGCCCCTTTAGATCATACACACACGCATAGCTAAGGAGAAGTAGTGCGAGAAGCTTTCTTCCTCCTCTAGCCCGAACAGCTCAAGGAGCACCCTTGTACTTACTATTGATCATAGTGATGCGGAGACCCCACAGCAGGATTAGGGGTGTTATCTCCACAGAGAGCCCCGAACCTGGGTAAGACCCGGCGTCGTTTGCGGTCTTGCCTACTCCCGCTTCTAGAGCCCAGCAACGTTCTATTGACCCCCTACATGATTAACCTCCTGTTGGCATATGTCGAGGAAATACTACGACACCCGGCCTCCATCCTTGCGACGCACGGTACACCTCACTTGCCACCTGCTCGACCCTAGTGCCACTGATAAAATGAAGTAATAATATAGTTAAAATAGATCTCCTGGCCTCTCTATCATTTTATTTCCCATGTAGATAAAGAAAGTGCTTCTCTTTGTTAGTATATGTTTCATCAAGTAGTCACATTGTTAATGTTTAAGTGTTTCTTCAAACTGGGGTGCTTAATTTTTGTTGAACTGCACAAAAATAGAAGTTGTAATGTCTCAAGGCCCCTCCTTGTACTACCATTGTACACCGATGTTCATCACTTGCAGGAGGTGTAGTTTTTATTAACTGTATTGTACCGCAATCTTTTCCCATTAAGAAAATGAAGTTTCTTTTGTTTATTAGTGTATGTTTCATGAACTAGTGCCACTATAGTGTAATCATGCTTTTTCATTATCTGTGCAAACAGGGTTATTCAGCTACATTTTTGTGAAACTACACAAATTTACGGATGGTACCAGCATATATGCAAAGTGCTAGGTGCCAATATCTAACATAAATGTGGCTTGGAAAAACACAGATGCTCGGATGGTTCCTCAATTTCTTGTTGACCCACTGGAGAATATTTTAATATGCCGGTGTTTATCTTGCAATTTTTTTAGGGGACACTTTACTTGTTTCTGTGTTGCAGCAAATCCTCTAATCAAATAACAGTAGCTTATATCGGCATTTTTCTAGGGAGTACTCTTTTCTGAAAGAAGAACCAATCGATTTATCTTTATTTGTAGACATTTTCACAACTTTGTTTTAGTTTGAGAGCTTTTTAGGGTGATTGGCATAGTACTCGGAGTTATACCCAGTACTTACCCATTAGCCGACACACTGATTGTAAGCATGAGCAAATGGAAGATTAGGTCTAGTGCAAAGCTTACCTTAAACCTTACCGCCGCCGTTGAGACAAGGTGAGCGGCGATGGAACCATGGAGATTGGCGGGAAGCGGCATCGCGCCAACCAACCTCCTCTTGCAGTGGGAGAACGAATACTTCGGTGGCTCCGGCTTGCGACGCACCCTCACGAACGGCACACTGTACTTGATCGATCGTCATCCTCCGGATGCTCGACCCTCGATCTGTATGCCCACCACCTCCGCCTGACTTTTCTCTCAGGCAAATCTGTCTGCTCCATCGCCTAGAGGAGATATCAATGAACTCGAAGTACTACGGCATTACTGCCGCTGAGGAGTACATCATCGCCTCATCGCCTCTGTCTCGCTCTTTCTCATACATTCTCACATGGCCCTCACCGTCCCCGCAGTCTCCCACTCGTTCTCAAACCAAGTAAATATCTCCTTCAACCTGGCTAACTTTGCCTGGTCGCCGCCGACGATCTCCACGATTCGCTTCTGCATCCTCTCCATCGATGTGCTTCTGAGAGGTGCGGTGCTGGCTTTGGAAGATGAGAGGAGAGACGATGGTCTAGCAATGGAGAAGAGGGAGAGGCGAGATGGTGGTTTTGCAATGGAGAAGATGGAGAGGCGAGACGGTTGTTTTGGAATGGAGAAATGGAGAGGAGAGGGGTGGTTTTGCAATGGAGAAGAGGGAGAGAAGTGTGCGGCTGCGATTTAGGATTGAACGAGAGGGGCGGCGCACTGTGACTGGATAGAAAAATCAATTTACCCTTCAATTAAGAGACCCCATATTAACCAGTCTCGTTTTTATCTTGGGTCATATTTTGACCATGATTTAACAAATAAAATATACTCCCTCCGTTTCGTTATGTAAGGTGTATTATTTCTGGCATAGTGACCAAGGCACGAAATTATAGACATGTTAGGACTAAATTACCCTTAGCAAATTTGTTGATTAGTGGTAAGTAAATCAATTAGTTCAGGAAAGTAAGAGATGTGTGCAATCTGCAGAGAGATACTTTCCTTCTTTTGCTACGAGGAGAGATACAGACAATCAGGAGGGAGATACTTTCCATTTTTCTGGAGGGCTAACAAGGGAATTATGAGGAATTAGAAGAAATGCACCTTACATTCTGGAATTTTATCAAAAAACAAATACACCTTATATAAAGGAACGGAGGGAGTATGTTATACATTGCAAAATTGATATAATTGGAAAGTACATTCAGATACGAATCCAACTACATAATTTTTGATGACATGCATTCACATTTTTCTTGTCAAATACAGTACGTGGTCAAACTTTAACCCGAAATACGCAAAACAAAAAAATACTTCCAAGACCACCGCCGCTCCTCTCCTCTTCCATTTCAAAACCACTGCCACTCCTCTCCTCTTCCAATACAAAACCACCGTCGCTCCTCTCATCTTCCATTTCAAAACCACCGCCGCTCCTTTCCTTTTCTAATCCAAAACCACCGCCGCTCCACTTCCATTGAAAAATCGCCGCCGGCAAGTGAAGGTGTTGTGGAGAAGTAGATCGATCGAGGAGTACAAAAAATACACGAGGATCACAGACGGCGACCCTGTGAAGCTAGCCAGGACGTTGGAGATACAGTCTTGGTTTGACAACCCAGATCAATTAGCAGCGACGGCGAGAGCGATGGCCAAATATCTGGAACATAGTGAAAAGGCAGTGATACTCCCAAAGGGAGTCGCGCGAGAGTATATAGTGCTGCTCCTCTGGGCCATGGAGCAAACAGATTCACCGAATCCGATCGTGAGGCAGCGGTGGTGGGAGTATCGATACAAGATGGAGCATCCACCACAGATTGAAGGATCGAGCGTCTACATGGTCCCGTTTGTGAGGGTGTCGTGGCAGAGCGAGCCGGTGGAGTCTTCGTCGACCGTACCCAACTGCAAGAGGAGAAAACAGTTGGCGCGACGATGCCTCCTCGAAATCCTCTCCCTCACCGTTCACCTCGTCTCACGGGACGACTGTCTGCCGTCGAGGAATAGGAGGGGACTGCCCCCCCCCCCCCAATAGTCTGAGGAGGAGTTTCGGGTTGTCAATATTTGCATGTTGTGAATTGTGTTTTCTGTTGTGTATTTTGAGAGTAATTTCTTTTGAATTTCAGCTTTACAGTATTGAGCATATGAAGTATTTTCTGAATTCTAGAGATCTATTTTTAGCACTTTAAAAGACGTAGTTTCATATAAAAGTACAGACAATGTGATTCTCAGAGAAGAAACTATAAGTTTCAGTTTCAGATAAGAAACTGCAAGTTTCAGAGGCAGAGCATTTATATTAACATGCCCTTTTTAAACAGGGATAATACCATGTTGGGAGTTTTATTCATGGTCAAAAATAGAACTACTATCCAGTTAACTCATACTGATCAACATTCATGCATAGCACATCTTCATACGATGCACAGTCAAAAAGATATGCTATTTTCAAAATGCCCACATGATGTTGAGTGTGTGAAAAACAGAGAAAACGAGGGACGAAGTTTTCTCAAGTGATGGAGGTGGTGTGCATAGATGACAATGGGGACCCACATGTCAGTAATGGCAGAGCCAAAAATTTGGGGATATTGCACTACATCAGGTGGAAACAAATCTGGGCGGAGCAACTGTTGGGGAGTGGAACTTGGCCACTGAGCTACTTCAGTACTTTCGATAGAAAATAAGCATAAATTGTACAACTACTGTAGCACGTCTTCCCTGGGTCCAATGCGGTCTTGTCCGGGGCCTGGACGTCAGCTGGGTTATGGATTGCCCGGTTTAGGCTTTCTTTTTTAACATGCGCAGCCCACGACATGTTGCTTTGTATTTTTTTTAGAGCCATCATGTATCGACCGGCCTATAGGCCTCCCATCCTAAGTTTTAAGCATCCGCTGCCCAACTTAGTATTTTTTTTCGAAGGAAACGCAGAGGTCTGTTCTATTTTTCTATATAAGAATAGGAACGCCAGGTCCAACTTATGTTTCCCTTCTAACTATATTATATATATTTATATTATTTTCGATGTTATTATATATTATTTTTATTATCATCATATATTTAACAGATAGTTACATATATAAGAAGAAAATATCCCACGTCTTATAAAAATAAGTTTTTAATAAAATCCTGGTTTTTTACTTTAAGGCAACGAAAATCCTGGTGATTGTGTACAAAAGCTTTAAGATTTAAAGTCCAATGTAACAATAAAGCACTTACTATTTAAATATATTTGTAACAAAATGCTCAACCCTTTTTTATTTTTTGATAACATTGATGCGCCCAACCCAACATTATAATTAGAACCAGCCCAGAAAAATCGTGTATTTCAAGAAAGTGCAAATGGGTTGTAATTTTTTAGAAAAAAATAAATGCGCCGCGTGGATGCTACATTATTTGTTCACCCAGCCTAGCAAATTCGTGTATTTCAAGAAAGTGCAAATGGGTTGTAGTTTTTTTTTTAAAAATGGGCCAAATGGATGCTACATAATTTGTTCACCCAGCCTAGCAAATGGACTGTAAATTCAAAAAACAATGGGTTGAATATGTGCTATATTTTTGAAGGCTGAAATGTGGGCCAAAAGGTCGAAGCCAAGGCAAGGCGTTGTCAACTTAGTCAACAAAGGATTCTGACATCCATAGTCGTTGGATTTACATCCAACGGGCGGCATCCATCTTCAATCTCTCGTCTTCTTCCTCCAGCGTTGCCGGCACCACCTGCTCCCGCCTTCGGCCGCTAGCAACTCTTCTTAGCACGCTTCATTGCGAAGCGCTATCCCGCCACAAGCCAGGCCATCCCTCCACACCTCTTGTTATTCTCAGCTGACTATAGAACCATGCCGCACCAGAATCAATAAACCATCGTACACCTCTCCATCTGCGACTTCACTGCCGCATCTTCCCATCTCTGACTCATTGCCGTCCAAGGCCTCGCCATCGTCTACCACCTTGGTGCGCTTGGTGCGGTGTGGTCAACATGGTCAACAAATGAGAGTCATCGAAAGAGGATTGTACGTGGAGATGCTGACGGTGGGGATGCACCAGGTCCATGGACGCACACATGCAACCGCCTCCTTATTACACAAAAATAAAATTATTCCTCCCCCTGAAAGCTGGGGCCCACCATGGTTATCTTAGCACGGAAGGAAGTGCCTCCTTATTCCTGCCCCTGACACCTGGGACCCACCAACAACATCTTTGCACGCGGAAGTGCCTCCTTATTATGGGCAAAAAGAATGATTCTTCCCTAACAGTTGGGATCCGTCAGCTAAATATTCGCACGCAAGGAAGTGTCTCCTTATCCTCCCTGACAGCTGGGACCCACCCGGTCGAAGCATACGTAGCGTTATCTGTCTGGTCGTGAATGTGTATGTACATATATAGTGGTCGATCGGTCTCTCTACAATGATGAACCGTGTCCGAGTAAGGAGCGACACGTGTCGTAGTAGAACCGCCGACGCGTCACACAGTCCCATCTATATCGTGTACACGTACATACAACCACGCTGCAAGAAAGTAAATATGGCTATGTACGTACATACGGGCGGGGTCTTGAACGCCTACTCGCGATACATACAGCCAGGACTCGTGTACATGGAGAGGCAGCGGACGGCAGCAATGGCGTCCTGTTCATCGGTAGCCAACTGGCTGGGTCGGAAGAGAGGAAACAATGTCTTGTTCATTGGGAGCGAAGCCACTGGGTCGGAACATGACCTGTTCATCGGGAGCCAACCGGCTTGGACGGAACAGCCGAAATGGGGTCTGGCATACCACAAAACGGAGGAAACGACCTTCTGTTCGAGTGCCTACGGTCGAAATAGGGTCATGTTGATCGAGAGGGGTGTGGCGTACCGCAAACTGAGGAAATGGACTTGTGTTGGAGCTCCTACGGTCGAAATGGGGTGTTGTTTATCTGGAGGGGTGTGGCGTACCGCAAAATGGAGGAAACAGACTTGTGTTAGAGCGCCTACGGTCAAAACGGGGTCCTGTTCATCGGGAGAGGTGTGGCGTACCGCAAAACGGGACTTCACAGGCTACTGTTCATCCATCATCTACTGCCTCTCTCCAGCCTCCACGGACTACTGTTCATCCACCGTCGACTTCCTCCAGCCTCCACGGGCTACTGTTCATCCACCGTCGACTTCCTCCAGCCTCCACCTGCTATCGTTCATCCACCGCGACCTTCCTCCTGCCTCCACCAGCCACTGTTCATCCACAGGCTATTGTTCATCTAGCCTCCACCGGCTACTGTTCAACCAGCCCTCCACGGGGTCCTGTTCATCCACCCCCACCTCCTCGATCAGGGTCCTGTTCATCCAGCGGCAACGACCTCTACTACAATGGGGTCTTGTTCATCTAACCCCCATCGGGAACTGTTCATCCAACCCCCAACAACGGTCATTGTTCATCAAGAGGCAGCAGCAGGTTCGATCGGCTCCTAGCAGCAGTAGCGAAGTAATCGCTCGGGTTCAGTTAACAGGCAAGGGGTCGATCACTCATGTTTAGTAGCGTAGCTAGGGCAATTTCTCGGGTTCAGTAAGCGAACGCCTCACTCGGGTTCAGTTAGAGTCCAATGCCTCGCACACACACGCGTACGTGTATGAGAGAAATGCGCAAACCTCCGTGCATCGCTCGGCCCCGACCACCCACCGTAACCGGGAACTCCCTGAAATTTTCCTCGCCCTCGCTTCTACCACGATTTTTCCGTCATGGACGGCCCAAAGAATGTCATGCAGGTGCGTCTCTGGCCCACCCATGACGAAAAGCCCATTATTTGTCATGATTTTTTGTCATAGAAGTAGGAGCCCACCACATCGATGATGATACTTGGTTTTGTCATAATTATCGTCAAAGAAGTATCGTAAGCATGACAGGAAAAAAATTCATTCGGCCCAAAATGTCACGGATGTGTCTTTTTTTTGTAGTGATGCTAGAATCGTTGGCACGTAAGTGTGTGATTCTATGGGCAGACAATGAGTCGCCATCTAGTGGGGCCTCAGGAAGCCACGTTGAATCATCAGTGGTGAATTTGATCGACCCGGAGAGGATGATCTCCCCCAAGATCAGCTCGATGTCGGAAATCGATGAAGTAAAAACCATCTGCGGCATTGATCGATAGATGCACAGCCCAAAGTAGGTGCCAATTGTAGTTGTGCAATATCTGACACTAAGATAGGAATGTGTATTAATGGAGCTTGATATATTGATACACAATGGGGGACACAAGAATGTGTACAGGTTCAGGCCCCTCATCGGTGAAGGTAAAAACCCTAATCCTATATCTCTTGAGAGTTGCTCTTGCGTATGAGCATTTGATTACATAGATTGCAAACCTTTAGCTATGTACCCTAAGTAGGCTTATATAGATTATGCTACCGGCGGGGTCCTTCAGCTAGCCACCAATGACTAAAACTGATTACATGCAATAAACAACCCACTATGTGTAGTAATACACGCCATCAACACTAGCATCCTGAATGCATTGTAGTGTTGTCTTTGTAACGCCTAGTTTAATGTGTCTCGACGTTGTCCTACTACACAACCCAACTGACAGTTAAACCCACACACTCCGACTAACAGGCTACCCCTGTTGCTGATGTTTCCTTAGGCAATAACACATGGGAGCTTGGGCCTTCCTCGGCCCTAGCTAGGTCTTATTGCATTGTGGGACTACCTGGTGGGAAACAACATCCTCACCTAGGTTTTAGAGACATGTCAATATCCAACCAAGCCATGCTGGGAAAACAATGTTGGCGCCTAGTAACCAATGCTTACTCATTTCATGCTAAGGTGTTGAAAGGAAGATACTATCCAGAAGATGACTTTTGGACAACTAAATGCCCAAGGTCCATCTTCTTATACTTGGCATAGTCTGATATATGGGTGGCAGTTTGCAGAAGGGACTACTTTGGAGAGCCGAAGTTGGCAAAAAATTACATACATTTGAAGATAACTGGATTCCTGAGATTTTCCCTGGAACTCTGCAACATGCTTCCTCCAAAAGTGATAATGAAATGGTGAGTTCAGTGACAATGGAATGAAGAAACCATTAGAAATATATTCTGATGAGCACAGAAGGATGCTCTGATTTTGCTTCCTAACCCCACACAAAAATGGCGTTTACACGGTCAAGTTAGCCTATAATTTGATGAGGAAAGTCATGGTCAGATTGATAATTATTGGCCTTTCCTCTTCAACACTGTTATGATAGCCTAGATTGTAGAGAAGTGGCCATGATGGGAAGACAATTCACATGGGTGGACAGTCTACATGAACCGACATACAAAAAACTAGAGCGCGTATTGATGGATACCAAATGGGAGTCCAAATTCCCTATGGTGTCCGTGCGCGCACTACCTCGGGTTTGAGGCTCTATTGGACCATGCACCAATCCTTCTAGCTACTGGGCTGCCACAACCAAATTGTAGGCACAAGTTTAAATTCGAACTTGGATGGCTGCACCGTGATGGCTTTCATGACATGGTGAAGGAGTTATTGGACAAACCTACCGTTGGGCGTACCCCAATTCACAAATGGAATAATAAAATATGTGCATTGCATAGATTCTTTAGTGGATGGGCTAGGCATACTGCGGGTATTCTCAAGAATGAGAAGATCTGTCTCTTGTCTATTATCGACAACTTAGAAGCCTTGGCTGAGGTTCATTCGTTATCGGTGCAAGAAATTGAGATCAAGAATTAACCAAATGCGCAGATAGCTCGACTTCTGAGAGAAGCGGAGCTCAAATGGTACCAAAATTAATACTCTCAATTTATTCTGAAAGGGGATTCGAATACTAGTTACTTCCATGGTGTGGCAAATGGTAGACACCAAAGGAAACTTATGCATCCTCTTGTACAGGAGAAGGGCACGATTGTGGGACATGAGCAACTCAAAACATACATTGCTAATTATTATAAAAATCTGTTCGGAGCCCCAGAAGAAGGCAACTTCTCGATGGATGAGTCCCAAATAGATGATATCCCCTAGGTTTTTGTTGACGAAAATAACCTTCTAACAACCCCTTACTCCGAGGAGGAGGTAAAGAAGGCAATTTTCTAGATGGCACAACAAAGCACCTGGGTCCAGATGGTTTTCCTGCTGAGTATTATCAAACCTTCTAGGAGGTCATCAAACCGGGCCTTCTAGATTTGTTTGGTTACCTCCATGCCAGACAATTGGATTTGTTTCGCTTAAACTTTGGTGAGATAATTTTACTACCTAAGGTTAATGAGGTTGAAAGGATTCAACAATATAGACCTATATGCCTCCTTAACGTCAGTTTTAAAATCTTCACGAATGTTGCGATGCTTAGGCTTAACTCGGTGGCGAACCATGTAGTTTGTCCAACTCAGACTGCTTTTATGCAAGGTAGAAACATCCTAGATGGAGTTTTCATCCTTCATGAAACAGTACACGAACTACATCAAAAAAAAGTTAAATGGGGTAGTCCTTAAAATAGACTTCGGGAAAGCTTATGACAAAGTAAAGTGGTCTTTTCTCCAATGAACTTTCGGATGAAAGGTTTTTCAGCAGAGAGGATGTTGTCATTAAAGTAGCGGCCAACATCATCTGGGGCTACTTCCAAACGTTAATGATGATGTTGGCCGCTACTTCCAAACGAAGAAAGGATTGCGACATAGTGACTCATTATTGCCCATGCTATTTAATATAGTGGTTGATATGTTAGCTGTCATGATAGAGCGTGCCAAAATTGATGGTCAAATTGAAGGAGTGGTTAATCATCTGGTTGATGGTGGACTTTCTATCCTTCAATATGCCTATGATACAATTTTATTTATGGACCATGACCTAAAAAAGTGAGAAATCTGAAATTAATTTTGTTAGCATTCGAGCATCTTTCGGGTCTTAAGATAAACTTCCATAAAAGCGAGTTGTTTTGTTTTAGCGAGGCTCAAGATGAGGCCCACCTGTAAGCTGAATTGTTTGGGTGCGGACAAGGCCAGTTTCCGATTAACTATTTGAGGATAGCAATACATTATCGGAGACTCACAAATGTTGAATGGGAATACGTCGAGGAGAGACTACAAAAAAGGTTAAGCAGTTGGAAAGGTAAACTGCTATCTCTGGGTGAAAGGTTGGTTCTCATAAATTCAGTACTAAGTAATATGGTAATGTATATGATATCCTTTTTCCAACTTCCGAAAGGAGTCTTGCATAGATTGGATTATTTCCGATCAAGTTTCTTTTGGCAAAGAGATAGCGAGAAAAAGAAATATTGTCTGGCTAAATGAAGTGTGGTTTGCCGTCCCAAAGACCATGGAGAGTTGGGTATTCATGATCTTGAGGTTAAGAATACTACCCTACTCGGTAAGTGGTTGTTTAAGCTGCTGGCGGAGGATGATATATGGCAAACCCTCCTAAGGAGAAAATATGTAGCCTCAAAGACAGTGTCCCAAGTATATTGAAAACCTGGGGACTCACACTTTTGGGTTGGTCTAGTGGCTACGAAGAAATTCTTCTTCCGCTATGGATCCTTCTTTATTAAAGATGGTTCGGAAATTAGATTCTAGGAGGACAAGTGGCTAGGAAATGCCACATATGGGAACAATATCCAGCTCTATATAATATTGTTCGTCATAAGGGTGATACTATCGCCACGGTTCTGGAATCCTTTCCTCTGAATATGATGTTCAAACGAGATTTAATAGGCCCCAAACTTGCATCGTGGAATGATTTGATAAATGATCTCTCCATGGTACATTTATCACATGGAGTCGATGAATTTCGGTGGAATCCAAATGTGAATGGTAAATTCTTGGTAGATTCAATGTATAGAGTGTTGATCCAATCTGATGTTCTAGTTGATAATAAGAAGAAGATTCAATGTATAGAGTGTTGAATCTTTGCGTGGTATCTTCGTTGAGGAGTCATTCTTACCAAAGATAACCTTATTAAGAGGAAATTGATGTGGAAATACGCAATGTGTTTTTTTTTCATCATGACAAAACAATGAATCACTTGTTCTTCCAATGCAAATTAGCTCGGTCCATATGGTCAATCATCCAAATAGCTTCTGTCTTGTATCCTCCACGTACTATTTGCTAACATTTTTGGCAACCGGTTACATGTGATTGATCACAAGTTTAGAATTCTCATTAGGATGAGAGCGCTTGCAGTTATTTGGTCGCTTTGGCTATGTAGAAATGCTAAGATTTTTAACAACAAAAGTACTTCTCTTATGCAGATTATCTACAGGTGTACCAGTACACCCCGTTTACGGTCGTCTCTACAACATGTGGACAATCAAGACCTGTTTACGGAGATGTGTACACGCTTGGAGCACACGGCGAGCGATACTTTTACCCAACATCGATGGCAGCATGATCTTAGGATTGCCCTCCTATAATTTAGGCGGCATACAGACTCGACCTATTTCGCCTTTATTCTTGTTCTTTTAGCTACAACTTGGTGAGGTTGTGTGCATCTCAGTTATGCAGAGGCCGATGTAATGCTTAAACTTTTAAGTAATAAGCGCCCTTTATCGGAAAAAAATTGACGAGGACATGAGAAGTGGAGGAACTATGGGTAATCCTATGTCTTGTCTCCCAACAGGCGTTCAAGTCCAAGTGAGATCATTTCCCACAAGGTATGATTGTCAGTTGTGCAATAGGGAGGAAACTAAACATTGCTTTTTTGCAGTGCTACTATGTTAAGGAAATCTGAAAAGAACTTAAAGAAAGATTATGGAATTTGCCTGAAACTAAAAGGTTTCATGCACGTTAGGCAATGGGTTTTAGAGTGGATAACAAATGCTACTGATTTTCACTCTGCCATTATGGCTTTGGCAATATGACATATGTGGGAAAATGGAAATGCTTACCAAAATGGTGAGGCTTTAAGTCATCCTCTTCATGTGGTGGGAAATCATAGCTTATGTTGAATTTATCAATCTGCATTTTTTGAGCTCAACCACTTCCATTAGATGTGGGACCTTGAAGTCAAGCCAAAAATGGTATCTGGCACCGCATGGGCCAATGCTCGTCACCGTGGATGCAACGATCTTCTCCCAATCTGTAAGAGCACCCTTTGGTGTGGTGGTACATGATCACCGGGGAAGGGTGCAGGTGGAAAACACATGCTCGCTAAATCAGCAGAGCATGATGTTTGGTCCTTCCGGTTTAACGAGTTCCCTGATTTAATCAGGACTATTATCTGTAATGAACAATTTATGAATGAATGAAAGGGCGCAGCTTCCCATTACCTCCAAAAGAAAGTTGGTGTTTATCGGTTGCAGCATGCAGCTGATGCCTGTCACTTTGAATTTTTAACTTCTTAAAAAACACAATAATGAACTTTTTAAAGAACATCTAAGAAAAATCTAAGTAGAGGACATGCAATCTACTACTCCCTCTGTTCCTAAATATTTGTCCTTTTAGAAATTTCAACAAGTGACTACATGCGAAGCAAAATGAGTGAATCTACACTCTAAAATATGTCTATAATATACATCCGTATGTGATAGTTCATTTGAAATCTCTAAACAGACAAATATTTAGGAACGGAGGGAGTAGAAAGTAAGATTGATTTGTGCATGGAGACTCGCCTGGCATTCATCCCCTGTTGGGAAAAGTGTCTGTCATCTAGAGAAGGAAAAACTACCCTGGCATAACAAAATCTTCTCTTAAAAAAGCCTGATTCTGAGAGTCGTCCTACACAATAATCAATTCCGCACATAGATTAAACAGAACAAAATTTGTGATGGCAACGTGCTGAGATGCATATCAGTCATTTCATGGCCAATGACGCCGCCGACGCCTCAGCTATCAATGACAAGGGTTGGCGGGCGTGGAGGCAAGCGCCAATGTCGAACGGGTGCAGCTCAGCGCCATCAAATATGAGATTGACTCCTGGTAAGACCACATCCTTGGTATCGGAATCTTCTGAATCAGTTTTCGGAGAAGGGGATGGTTGATCTTCAGTGACAGATCTTGTAGCAGCCTCATACACGGGAGTGAGTGCGTGGGACCTATCAGAAATCAAGCACATGGTGATGAGTCGTCGACAAAATTAGGGCTACAACAGTAGCATTGTTAACTAACTACTCCCTCCGTTCTTAAATATTTGTCTTTTTAGAGATTTCAAATGGACTACTATATACGGATGTATATAGACATATTTTAGAGTGTAGATTCACTCATTTTGCACTGTAGTCTTAAAATCTCTAGAAAGACAAATATTTAGGAACGGAGGGAGTACATAACACAAGTTCCATTTCTTTGGAAAATACCTGAGGATGCTCCCATCAAAGCTCAGAACTTCAGTAAAGCACTTCTGCCGTCTTCCAAGCTTCAGCCTGACATGTTCACCTGGTGACGTCCCTCCTTGGGTAGGCGATGATGGATCATGGAATGGACTCCATCTTCCACTCACAATATTCATGAGTTGGAGTTGGCGCGGAGAGTTCTTCGAGCCTCCCCGCTGATTTAATAGCCTTGCTGTTGGACCGGTTGCTTGGTACTCGGTGCAAAGTTCGCGCAACCTCTTCCTCACCGTCTGCATAGACTCATAGTGTTCGGTGAGATCATCTTTCTGAAGCATATTTGAGTCAACGACCCTTTCACATATTCTTTCGCACAGCTTTGGATTGAACAAAGGAATTCCGAATTCCAAGTTCAATGGTATCCACTCAAAGCTTTCCTTCTCTGGAAGTTCACTGGATTCGCTTACCCTGTGAAGCCTTACTAGACGAAGGTAACCAACCGTGCTCAACTCAACTTTACTGGATAGATCTTCCAACAAGGCAGTCAAATTTGACATCTGCCCCTCAGGCAAATCAGTTCCGGCTAACGCGGATGTGATTGACCCATCAGCATTTTTCAGGGGCAATGGGGCATCCATGGTTACGAGGTTTCCTGATTCATCAAGGTCCTTTATGCCAAGTGGTTGCACTATCACAGCAGAATGTCTTGTCATTGAGTTCAGGTAATGCAGAAGAAGGCCTCCCCTTACCAGGTTCTCTTCAAAGTTTCCTCCTAGTCCAGCCACCACAGAGTGATCCCAAGACCATATTAGTGCCTTTTCGCAGCCGGCTAATGGCTCGGGAAGCAGCCGCAGACGCTGTCCTTTCATGAAAACAGCAGAGAGCGGGCCACAACTACCAGAAGTATACAAGGCAAGCTTCATCCAAGGTGTCATTGAGGAGTAAGAAGGCGGACCGAAATGTACTGGTCCTGCAGTGCTGGGTAGAACTGATGAATGTGGAA
This sequence comes from Triticum dicoccoides, assembly GCF_002162155.2. Taxonomy (NCBI): domain Eukaryota; kingdom Viridiplantae; phylum Streptophyta; class Magnoliopsida; order Poales; family Poaceae; genus Triticum; species Triticum dicoccoides. The sequence continues at coordinate 445,779,206 of NC_041381.1, read as the reverse complement.
AAGGTATCATAGAGACCACAATGTCATAGTCCCTAAGAAGTAATCTTTCCAGCGTCGATGGCGCCAGTGAAGCTAAGCTCTCGCAACGGAGAATGTTGACTCGGTAATTTCTTTTAGTCTTCCGCACAGCTGGGCCATCCAGTTCTGTAGCCTGGCTATTGTCATTTTGAGTAACCATTTGCCTGCTGTCAAAATCATTTTCGGCTACGCTTTCCATCCCTCTTGATATAATACTTGAAGGTGACGACGCCTGTGAATCAACCGTTGGGTATTCCTGTTGTGGTGTGTCACCATGTTGGCTTCCGTTATTCCCGACAACATTATCAGCGCCCTCCTCAATGCTTTTCTTGCTTAAAGGGGAGGACAGATCATCCTGACAGTTTCCGTCACTAGATTCATTTGGTGAAGTTCCACCGGACAGCAAACACTCAAGGAAGCATCGCAGGCTAAACGCATGGTTTGCGAATTCCTGGAGTACACCCTCAAACTTCTTTCCTTCTAAACTGGCTAGATCATTGCATAGATCAGCAATGCAAGAATAGCCCAGTTTTCCTGCCTCATATAGCGTAACAGCGTGAGACTTCAATCCTGCAATAGGTTAGTGAAGAAAGATCAGTACACTATGCTAATTCAATGGAAGGTTGCATCATAAAGTCATAGTGCAGTTCAAGAACAAGCTTTACAACCATCAATAGGAATCTTTGGGACTATAGCTCCTTCAAGATAAAAATGTTGAACATATTTTTTGCTTAAAGTTTAGAAAGTGTAGGGATTGGAGTAGCAAGGGGATCTAGCCTGGAGATAGAGAGCCCATCATCAAGTATGAAGTTACATTAGCATCCACAATGAAGCCCACATAAGCAGTTCCAGAGATTTTCCTGGGTCCATCACAATCACTGCTGAGCAATTCTGGACAGGATCTTTCTGAGTTGATGCTCATGCGCGAACCTTCTTCGTCGTCACCAAGAACGTTACTGGGCAATGCAGTAGCACTTGAATCTCTAAGAGCGGAATCTGTATCCAAAAGCTTTACGGCCCATCCCAGTCTACAGGCAAATGATGCAGCTGCCTGGAGTTGATAAAGGTCAGCCTGTAAAGTTTTAGCCAATTCAGCAACTGTGGCATTTTCACTTGATACAACAAATACAGCATATAGTAGCCTGCAGTCAAGAAAATATGAAATGAATTCAATAGCAACAGGAAATGATAGCAATGCAGATCAGTTGAATAAGCAACCATGCTCATTAAATTGAATAAGAAACATTCATGCTCATTATGTGCAAGACTAGTTTAGGCAAACTACTCACTCTTCAATTGGATCTTCGTACGACTGATCCTTATTTGAAACAAAACCTTCAAGTCTTGAAACTGAATCAATGGTACAAGTTTAGAACTAAAGCATCATCAAGTAGTAGGTTTACATGTATAAATCTTAACTTTTGGGTAAATTAGGTTGTAACTTGATGCGATAAAATGACATTGGCAACACATCGATGCCAGTGTGAAAGTTATAAGCCTCTACCAGATAATGTCTTTGTCAGCACAAACTAGCTGACATGAGACAACTGCACCAATGAGTTATGGGCCAATTCCCGCAAAAAACTTTAATGTTGGGCTGCCCAATAACAGAAATCCTATATATTATTCTGAAACTGTCCTCTAGATAAACAATAGCACAAATTGGTTTGATTCCATACCTCTGAAACGGTCCTCTGGATAAACTGGCACATCGAAGTATACCCCTCCTCTTCTGTAAAGACAATTTATAACTTCTGGATCAAACAGAACATATGAATTGACTTCCTCCTTACATATTTTGTCTATTGCTATTGTCTCTTCCTCAGAAAGCTTCTGCGGTAATACTACAACATCAATTCCCGCAAAGAAAAAGTTTTCTTTATGATTATTTATCTTATGAAACAAGTTCTAGTAAAACCTATGTCATCACACAGTAAAAAAGAATAATCACCCCTCATGAATCTTACCTTAAACTCTTCCAATGTAAAGTTGACGAAACGGACTCCCCACCAAGGTTCTATTGCTAAATCTGCGGGTTGTGCAGGCAGCAACTCTTTCGCAATTGATTTGCTCAGCTTCCACATTATCTTCTGAAATACCGAGAAGTGAAAAGAAGGGATTACATAACAAGAGGAAAAGAGGACGTTAGTTGGGGTATGTTCACTTTTCTGAACATATGAAAATCATCAATGTGTTTAATTGATAACCTCACATCTAATCATATATCTCAGCAATAATACTCGAGTAAAATTCACTTTATACCCTCTTTGTGCTCGAGTGACAGCAATTACCCCGTTTAAGAAAATTTCCTTGAGCTAGACAATTTAAGAGGTTTATTCGACATTTTCAGAATTTAACACTGAACCCCCTCAGAAAAGCGGCCCCATGTTTCAGGCCCATGTGGCTGCCGGGCGAGAGGCCATGCATGTGGATGACATGTCACAAACTATTAGAAACTCATTACAGTAATAACGTAAAAATACTGATAAAATCACATCTCACTCATTTTAACTCTTAAGTTGAGTGATAGTTGTTCCAAAAAGAAAGTACAACTTAATTATCTACAATGTTTTTTTATTTTTCTGAAATTTAATCTTGATGAATTGTGTTCAAGGTACTCTGAAAATCCTTAATAAGTCTAACTTAACCTCAGTTACAGTCATTTCTCATCAGTAAAATCCAAATAATTATGCCAATTGGAATCTTTGTTCAGGGACACATGAAGGGCATAATATGCCAGTATACCTTCGATTTGCATTTATTCATGATATCAATAAATTCGTTTCTTCCAACACCGGTAATCCTCAGGGCATCAGCAGCACTGAAGTTCGGAATACTGTCATATGGTTGCTCTGCAAGTATTTTCAACAAGTTAGAATTATAAAGAGAACAATTAGCATATTAAATAGACCAGTTTCTGCAACTGGGGAACAATATTTACATATGAGTTATAGAATAATCTATGTTAGTAGCAAGGATAATAAAACTGGGGTATACAGTAAACACACATCAAAGATATGCAATACACCGGTTGAAAAATATTTCATATAATATCCCAGAATCAACCAAATTATAGTCTCAGTTATAGAATTAAACAAACATACCCTACATTTCGCAATATTAGTCCAAGTACGTATGCGAACAGCCCGAAGGGATGCATAAATCTTAGTAATTAAATAAAATATTTGAACCACTGAACGAGCAAACTCTTTTATTTGATAGAAGTTTTAATATACTTAGGAATGATCACATTAGACAGTCTAGTAGAAACATATAATACAGCCCTCGGGCTTCATATTGCCCAAGCTGGACAGATAATAATTAGTACGGGTCATATGCGATGCGATAAACCAAAACTATGCAGTACTAACTGGATAAATGATTCATATAGATTTGTGAAGAAATGACAGTTCTGTGTTGTACAGTAGGTATGGAACTTTCTGTTCCTGGTAGAAAGATTTAAATGAACACATAAAGGCTGCTGGACATGAATGCAGGTCAACTGGCAAGCAAAACAACTCGAAGAATCTGATGACAGGAAATGCTTTGCCTTTTATTGATACAAGTTGTTACCATTCTTCATAGCTTCAAAAAGGACGTCACAGTAATATTTGAATGCTGATATCCTCATTACTCGACAGATGTAGTCTGCGAGATGGTATGGGTATAACTGCAATTATTTTTGTCAAAGTAGCAGTCATGAAAGCTTTAAAAAAAATTACAGTCTAGAGAATGCCAGAAATCTAGAATTAGTTGAACAAACCAAGGAAAATAAAATAAAACCATGATGCAACTGCAAGAGCTATTGATCGAGAAAGCAACCCAAGAGAAGTTTAAAAAGGATTAGGCCAAAGAATTTAGATTTGATTTTCAGTCAGCCAAAGCATAGTGTTTCACTTGCAGGTATGACAATGCAAAAGTGTGGAAGATGATAATAAACCACTGAAAACTGGTTCTAACAAAATTTCTACAAACCAGTATCTTATTGTAAGTAATTACGGAAATGAGAAAAATCTAAACAACATACTGCTAGATTTCTGCGGAGATAGTGCAACAAATCCTCGTAATATTCCCCCTCTTTGCATACTTTACGGGCAAAGCAGTTATTCCATGGCAGTCGTTTTCGTATACAATAATCTACAATCCTGCCATTAAATTATTCAGGAAGCAGAACATCAGGCATCTGAAGAATCATTCACCATTTGCAAAAAGAAAAAGCAAGTTCTGCGTCATCTAGTCCGCAACTACGTTACAAGTGTTAGATAGTTCCCCACAAAAAAAAATGTTACATATATAGATAGCCTTAGTAATCAACATAAGTTGTTCGTAGATGTAGAAAACACAAAGTAATCATTCTACTACATGGGCAGATGCAGTTGGAAACCTGTAGAACCGACATAAGTCGACACGTGTGTGTGTGTGTGTTATACACTTATACTGTTATTGTCACCGGCCGCGTGTAAGATGTGTGATAGTACGATTTGCCAGACTCACATTGGAATGGATGTCATTTTTACAGACTATGAAGTATGAACTCTGCGGTGTTATGCTGAGTGAATTCTTCCTTGAAATTTCGCAAACCATCAACATGAATGGGTAGAGTTTGGATGGGCATTGACAGTTTGTGTTGCCCAAAACCAACATTCCAACATGCGTGCGCGCGTGCTTGCTTTAACGAACAACGATTTCTGTTCTGGAACAGGCAGATTAAGAAGGGTGATGAATGGCGTCGCCCCCATTTCTTGGCACGAGCGATCGACTGCGCGAGACGGCCATTAACGCGGCCACGGAGGATCGGCGGCGGCCATTAGATCGATCCGCGTTAATCGGCGTGCGTAGGTACGTACCTGCGGTGCCACTCGTCCTTGGAGACGACGGCGGCCTGGATGCGCTTGGGGAGGGTCTCCCAAGGGCACTCGTCCCTGATGGCCTTCACCATCATCTGCTCTTCCACCGTCGCCGCCATCTGCTGCTGCATCCTCGCTCGATCTCGTCCTCCCCCTCCTTTGCTTGGCTCGATCGGACAATGCGGGCGGACGGAGCGACTCCGATCCTAATCCTGGCGAGAGGAACAAAGAGGGAGAGAGGGGGGAGGAAAAGATAGAAAAGGAAAAGTTGTTCCTCTTCCTACTACTGGACTCCTCCTCTAATCGATCCATGGCCATCCATACGCGCACCGCGCGCTGATCCAGTTATTCCCAACCCATATTCTTTTTTTTTAAGGATTCCCAACCCATATTCTGTTGGCTTACGAGAGTCTACATACTACAAAAAATAAGAAAAAAAGAAAATGAGGCTACTGTGTGGTGAAACTGGATATGCACAAAGCTTATGATAGGGTGAAATGAAAATTCTTAAGAAAAATGACGAGCACAATGGGTTTTCATAATGAGTTTGTAGAGTTGCTGATGGCTTGCATTCAATCAGTCAAGTATAAGGTCAAGTTCAACAACCAAGAAACAGGCTCGTTTACTCCGGGAAGGGGTCTCCGACAGGGCGATCCCCTTTCACCATATTTATTCTTGATTTGCGCAGAAGGTTTATCTAGTCTTCTGAATCATAGAGAGGAGGTTCGTTACATTGAAGGAGTCAGGGTTTCCAGGAAATGCACCATCAATATCACATTTACTTTTCGCTGATGATTCCCTTATCCTTATGAAAGCTGATATGACTAATGCAACCTCGTTGAGACAGGTCCTAGACCAACATTGTGCAAGCTCGGGTCAATTGGTGAGTGAAGAAAAGTGTAGCATCTTTTTTAGCCCAAACATTGATGTGGATATAAAAGCTGATATTTGTATGGAGCCTAATATCATGTCTGAAGCTTTATCAAATAAATATTTGGGACTTCCTGCTATGGTAGTAGACAGAAGTGATAGTTTTGTTCATATCCTAGAGAGAATCATAAACATGTTGAAGAATTGGAAAGAAAAGTTTCTGTCCATAGGAGGGAAAGAGATTCTATTGAAGGCGGTGATCCAATCTATCCCTGTTTTTGCTATGTATGTTTTTAATATTCCTAAGAAACTATGTAAGGAGATGACAGATGCAATGGCAGAATTTTGGTGGGGAGATACAAATGAAGTTAAACGGATGCATTGGATGGCCTGGTGGAGGATGTGTATTCCCAAGAAGGACGAAGGTATGGGTTTCCGGGACCTACACTCTTTCAACCTAGCCATGTTGGCAAAACAATCTTGGAGACTCATTACAAATACTGATACGTTGTGTGCTCAAGTTCTAAAAGCTAAGTATTATCCTCAATGCAATTTACTAAAGGCGGGCCCTAAAAAGGGCTCCTCTTTCAAGTGGCAAAGTATTGTGGCAGGCCTGGGTACTTTTCGGAGAGGACATATTTGGAGAGTCGGCACCGGTGAACATGTAGATATTTGGGAGGACCACTGGATACCAGGAAGTCCATCTAGAATGGTGCAAACACCTAAAGGCCAAATTCTGCTACAAACTGTAAGTGATTTAATTGATACTGCTACTGGAAGTTGGGATGAGATGCTCATAAGGGATGTTTTCAACCCAATTGATGTGGAAAGAATCTTGTGAATACCCTTGGGCGAACATCTGAACGAAGATTTTGTGGCCTGACATTTTACTAAATCATATATGTTCACGGTAAAGTCTGCGTACTATATTGAATGGGATCATGCCTAAAAGATCGTGGATGTCGCCTAGAGGGGGGGGGGGGTGAATAGGCGTTTTAAAATAATTACGGTAGAGCCTTGAACAAATGCGGAATAAACCTAGAGGTTAATTTTTCAAGCACAAAACCTACAGCAACTATGCTCACTTATGTGCACCAACAACTTATGCTAAGCAAGATAAGCAACTATGAGATAGCAAGATATATGACAAGGAACAATATGGCTATCACAAAGTAAAGTGTATAAGTAAAGGGCTCAGGTAAGAGATAACCGAGGCACGCGGAGACGATGATGTATCCCGAAGTTCACACCCTTGCGGATGCTAATCTCCGTTTGGAGCAATGTGGAGGCACAATGCTCCCCAAGAAGCCACTAGGGCCACCGTAATCTCCTCACACCCTCGCACAATACAAGATGCCGTGATTCCACTAAGGGACCCTTGAGGGTGGTCACCAAACCCGTACAAATGGCAACCCTTGGGGGCAGTCACCGAACCCGTACACTTTGGCAACCCTTGGGGGCGGTCACCGATACCCGTCAAATGACTCGGGGCGATCTCCACAACCTAATTGGAGACCCCGACGCTTGCCCGGAGCTTTACACCATAATGATTGAGCTCCGAACAACACCAGCCGTCTAGGGCGCCAAGGCACCCAAGAGGAACAAGCTCTAGGGTTCCCAAACACCCAAGAGTAACAAGCTCAAGGGTACCAAGCACCCAAGAGTAATAAGCTTCTCAATTTGTAACTTCCACGTATCACATGGAGAACTCAAACCGATGCACCAAATGCAATGCCAAGGGCACACAGAGTGCCCAAGACCTTCTCTCTCAAATCCCACCGAAGCAACTAATGCCAGGGAGGAAGATGGGAGGAAGAACAAGAAGGAGAACACCAAGAACTCCAAGATCTAGATCCAAGGGGTTCCCCTCACATAGAGGAGAAAGTGATTGGTGAAAATGTGGATCTAGATCTCCTCTCTCTTTTCCCTCAAAAACTAGCAAGAATCCATGGAGGGATTGAGAGATAGCAAGCTCGAAGAAGGTCAACAATAGGTGTCGGTGTCAAAACCGGCAGATCTCGGGTAGGGGGTCCCGAACTGTGCGTCTAGGCGGATGGTAACAGGAGACAAGGGACACGATGTTTTACCCAGGTTCGGGCCCTCTTGATGGAGGTAAAACCCTACGTCCTGCTTGATTGATATTGATAGTGTGGATGTTTACAAGAGTGGATCTACCACAAGATCAAGGAGGCTAAACCCTAGAAGCTAGCCTATGGTATGATTGTAATGGTTGTTGTTGTGTCCTACGGACTAGAGCCATCCGGTTTATATAGACACCGGAGAGGGCTAGGGTTACATAGAGTCGGTTACAATGGTAGGAGATCTACGTATCCGTATCGCCAAGCTTGCCTTCCACGCCAAGGAAAGTCCCATATGGACACGGGACGAAGTCTTCAATCTTGTATCTTCATAGTCTTGGAGTCCGGCCGATGATGATAGTCCGGCCGATGATAGTTCGGCTGATGATGGTAGTCCGGCTATCCGGACACCCCCTAATCCAGGACTCCCTCAGTAGCCCCTGAACCAGGCTTCAATGACGATAAGTCCGGCGCGTATATTGCTTGGCATTGCAAGGCGGGTTCCTCCTCCGAATGATAGAAGATTGTGAACACCAGGATAGTGTCCGGCTCTGCAAAATAAATTCCACATTCCACCGTAGAGAGAATAACATATACACAAGTTCGATCTGCTGATGTTTTTTGCGGCATGACGTCACGCCACTACCAAGCCATTACTTGAATCGTTTTTTACTCTACCACCTCAGCGCATTTAGCGAAGCGGTTTCCTTGGCACGTCTTGTCGAAGCAGAGATCGTGTTCCCCCTTAATCCGGGATTCTCATCAATATGGACGTGGGTAACCCAACCGCGCCCGTCGCCACGCCCCCTCTATCGAAGGCGAGTCCCAAATGGTCACGGAGACGGCTCTTGGTATTCTCCCTCTTTATAACGGGACCAAGGCTCGTTTCTTTTCTTCAATCCTCCATCGAATCCTCTCCCCGCTCCAAGTTCCAGCACCTAGAGCTCCAGATTCGAGCGCTTCGGACCTTCAATGATGTCTGGTTCCGACCTCCAGGGCCGGTGGATGCCCTCCTCCATCACGGAGGAGGACGTGCTAAAGCTGCAGGAGGCCAAGTACCTGGCTTATGAGATTTCGCACAGGTTGCCTGCCGAAGGGCAGACCATCCCCACCCCCGAGCCCGGCGAGTACATCGTTTTCGTATCCCACCTCCGTCGGGGTTTAGGCTTCCCGATGGATCCTTTTGTGAGAGGGCTCATGTTTTACTATGGGTTGGAATTCCACGATTTGGCTCCGGAGTCCATCCTCCATATTTCCGCATTTATTGTCGTCTGCGAAGCCTTCCTCCGCGTCACCCTCACTTCAGCCTGTGGCTGAAGACCTTCAATGTGGCGCCGAAGATGATCGGGGGGCGTCAAGCGGAGTGCGGCGGGGCGGCCATAAGTAGGAGGGCCGATGCCCCGTGGCCCGCTGGCTCCTTCCAAGAGGAGCTCGTCCTGTGGCAGCAAGAGTGGTTCTATATTACCGTTCCGAGGGGCCGCAGACAAAAGCCGCCGCCCTTATTCCGCCCGGGACCTCCACGATGGTTGATGTCGTGGGTCACCCAAGGGCTCAACTGGGGGCCGTCAAAGGACGTGCCCCTATTGCAGGGCCGGATTCGAGATCTCCAAACGAGGGAGGTTGATATGGTGGTGGTAATGCAGGTTATGCTGATTAGGCGTCTTCCGCCCTGCAAACGCCACCCTCTCCGGCTGTGGGAGTTCAATCCGGAGGGCCCACGAATTGTTCAACACTTCATGGGTATGACACCCCTGGAGATGTACAAATTATTCTTCGGATCGCAAGAGGCGCGTCCGGAATTGACCGAGGATGCTGGCCTAAGCTGCAATCGCCCGGATACTTAAGTAAGTAGTTCCAAGTCCGGACATACCGTTTGTTTGCCTTTCGATGATTCGCCTTATGACCAACTTCCTTCTAAACAGGAGTGGATAGCGGAAGCAAAATTGATATGGTGTCCGGCCCCCCTCCCCGAGACCGCGCCGGATTCTGTGCTGGTCCGGATGCTTGAGGTTGCGCCTCCAGAGGAAGGCGAAGGGGAAAGCAGGAAAGTTACTGCCTCACCTAAGGAGGCTCTTGAAAGAGGGGGGATCGAGAATCCCTCCCTTCAAGGGGAGAAGAGGACTGCCTCCAAGGGCCCAGGGGCAAAAGCCCCTAAACGGGGGAAGAAATCTTCGCCAGAGGGCCCTGCGTCCGGGGAGGCCCCGGCCGCACAATCTCCCTTTGAGAATCAGCCCTCCAACGAGCCGTAAGTAGAAAGAAAGGAGTTTTATAATAAGGGACATCCCTATTTGTGCTTCTGAGGATAACTAAAGTTTTTACCTTGTAGTTCGGATCTCCGTCCTTCGCAAATGAGCTCGTCTTCGGGGGACCTTCATCCGGAGATGATGGAGAGCGAGACGCCTCCGTCCGGGGCGCCGTCGGATAGGGCGGACGAGCCTGAAGTGTAGTCACGGAGGGAGCCCCCTGGTTTGGGAAAGCCGGATAGTTCGGCGCCAACTGGTGTACGGCTGAAGGATCTGCTTGAGAAGGCGTCTATCTCAGAAGATCACCACGCATTGATGAGCATAGTGATTGAAAGGATTTCGTCCGCCGAAGGCGGGTTGCATAATGCCGTCAGGAGTTTGCTGGCGGGGTTTGAGGTACGTAAAAATGACACACGTTTTAACAGTTTTGCATATAGAATGCGCCCTGTATAGATAGTAGCCCCTGAGACTCGGTAGGTTGTCGAAATCGACAGCGTGCCGAGGATCAAAATCGCAGGTTTAAATTTCCGCCGTGCCGATGCAGGTGGCGGGTCGTCCGGGGGCCAGCCGGACTGATGGAGTTGCTGAACTAAAGCGGCAACTCGCTGTTGCGGATGCGGACATCACGCTGGTCAACAGGCGACTTGATGAGTCGCAAGGTAAGTGTTTCTGTGCGGTCACTTGGTAAGGGAGCCAAAGCCAGCTCCTTACAACGCGTGTTTGAAATGCAGATAGTGCTGCTGCTGTGGAGAGCCTTCGGACCAAACTTGCTCAAGCCAAGGAGCAGGCCAGAAGGAGTAATGCGGCGGCCTCGAGGGCGGCCGAGGAGTTAGCGGCCGAAAGGGTCGCACACTGCCGGAGCAGGGAAGAGATGGCCGAAATGGCCGTGAAGTTAAAAGATGCTACCTACCGCAATGAGACTCTTGGGAAGGAGCGCCTAGCGGGGCAAGAAGACCTGGAGAAGGCCACCACCGAAGCCAAGGATGCCCGCTCTGCAATGCGGGCTATAAAGGAAGAGCTGCGCCAGGCCGGAGAAATTGTAGCTGGCAAGCCCTTTCTGCTGCGCCGAAGGTTTACGGATCCAAAGTATGCTCAGCTGGGCCAACTGTGGGGTCCAGAGGACCCTTACATGGACTTAGCAGCGAGTGCGGCGGATGCCGTTGTGCATTTTCAAAGCCAGAAGGATCACAAGACGGAAGAGCTGTTTTGGTCTCAATTCCATAGTCCGGAGTGTTCACTTCCGCTGACCGACCGTTTGGTCGAGTGGGCTGAGCTAAATAGATTGTCCGGGCTTGCTATGACGGATATAGTGACCAATGTCTGGCCGGATAGGCCCGAGCCGAAGAGTTACTTTGGCTTATTGCAGCGATTTCTTGGAGCGGTGCCGCATATTAAGGCGATGAAGCGGTCGGCCTGCATAGAGGGTGCGCGGATGGCACTCGCCCGTGTGAAGACACATTGGACAGAGATGGATGCCACCGCTGTTGCGACCCCGGGTTCGGACGATAACCGGTTACCCGTCGAGCACTATTTTGGCGAAGTGCTGCGTGGTGCTCGTGTAATAGAGTCGCAGTGCTCAAAAAATGTTACATTCGAATGAACGTTTTTATGATGTAAAACCATATTTATGATGTAAGCGCCTTTTATACTTGTGCGTTCAAGTAATAGAGTATCTCCTATGCGGCCGTTCATGTATACGTGTGTATAACCTGAAAGATGGCAGTCGTCGGCTTCAGCCCCCACGCACAAGGTGCGGGGGTGTTCGCAAAAAATAGCGCGTTTTCACACTTAATCCGACGTCTCGGTCCTGTAAAGGAGGTGGTAGCGTAGCAAACGAGGCAACCGGACTATAATGCTTTATCACTTTCACTTAGCCATGGAGTTCGAGGGTGGGGCTACGACATAGCCCCTGGGGGCACCGCGCTCTCCGAATTTGGGGCGCGTATGTGCCTGACCGGGAAACGGCCCTTCGTCAAAGCGGAGGAATTCTAAACATTCCCATGGTCGATTGAGTGGTTGACCAGTCTCTCGCTGTATCATGACAGTCAGTTTTCGGCTTTCTCTACTAAGGTGCTCGCCCAGCCGAACTGGGGCACAATCGCAGTAGTTCTCCTGGTGCCGCATTAGCCGATGATACGGAACGTAAGGCAGCAAAACACAGGAGCCGGGCAAACCCAACATTTGACCAAAGACATGACTCGGAGCTGATGCATATAAGGCCTAACTCGAGACGCCGAACACTCCCGAAGGTGTTCGGTCTTTACAAAAGCGGGCAAAACTTGTGTCCAGGTACGGGCAAGTTCTTCTGGCGCGGCCGATGCCAAAACGCCAGTCTCCACTCTGGTTATAATAAGAAACCAGGGGATTATAGCAACAAGAGACAGTAAGAAAGGTTTACGTAGGGTCTTAGTCTGAAAAGAGTCCTTGCAACGGGTCCCTACTGCACGTCTGCGCCTGTGTCTCCGTTGTGCCGTATCCTGGACGGGTGTGCACGCTGTTCATCTGTAAAAAGAGAGGAACTTAGTTTGAAAAGAAATCGTGCGAGAAAGTGCATAAAAAATTGAAATATAGATTAATAAAGCTGAGCCTATGCTAGCTCATCATGGCTTATATGTACAAACCCTTGTGAAGGGGTGTGTGGCTAGGTAGCCCCTAGCTTATTTATTCCGGACTCGTCCAGCCGTGTCCGGGGTCTCAGGCGACCTTTTAATGAAATGATGCCACGTGGACCGGGCATTTTAAGTGTAAGAGACGCGTAATGTGGTATTGCATTGAAGCGGATGAAAGCTTCCCGTCCCAGAGATGCTTGATAGCTACTTTTAAATGGGGCGACATGAAAGGTTAGCTTTTCTCGTCGGAAGTTGTCAGGTGACCCGAACACAACTTCTAGTAATAATGAAATTGTGCACCTGGCGTAAGGGCCTGGCGCCACTCCTTTGAAGGAAGTGCGGCTATGCCGAATTGTAGTAGGGTCTATCCCAACTTGCGGATTGTGTCCGGATATAGCAGGTTTAAGTCACTGCCGCCGTCCATCAGAACCTGCGTGAATTGCAGTCCGTCTATTATGGGATCCAGTATCAGGGCAGTCTATCCTGCGTTTCGGATACTTCTGGACTAATCTAGGTGGTCGAAAGTGATTGGTTTTGACATCCAATCTCGGTGTTCCGCTGGGGTGGACCGTGCGACACTTGTCTTAGCGAGTGCCGTGTTGGTTTTCCGTACTATCACATGAAGTGAGTTTACTGTTTTGACTTCTTGTGGGAAAGTCTTTTGACTTCCGGTGCTCTGCTGGTGGGGTTCGTCATCGTCCTTGCTTGGCGCATCGAGCCCCTTGTGTCCGGCGTTGAGTCTGCCGGACTGTTTAAAAACCCAACAATTTCGGTTGGTATGGTTTGCAGGCCTTCCGGAGGTACTGTGGATTTGACATATCCGTTCTAAAATTTTGTTTAAATTTGATAGCTCATCACTGTTGTCCTTAAGAGGCAGTGTTTTATTGTTTGGCCGCGAGCTTTTGAATCCGGCGTTGACCGCCGTGCCCTTTGGGCTTTTTTCTTTATTCCAGCGCTGATCTTTCCTGCACCGTGATTTTCCGTTTCCATCTCTGATCTCGGATGTACTCGGGTCGCTGGTGCTGCATCTTGCTAGCCAGCTGTCTTCTCCTGCGCAAAAGCGTGTCATGAGGCTTGTTAGCGCGGCCATTGTTCTTGGCTTCTCTTGGCTGAGGTGTCCGGCGAGCCATTCGTCTCGGACGTTGTGTTTAAAAGCTGCTAAGGCTTCTGCGTCCGGACAGTCGACTATTTGGTTCTTTTTGGTAAGGAACATGTTCCAGAATTTGCGCGCTGACTCTCCGGGCTGTTGGGTTATATGACTCAGATCGTCTGCATCCGGAGGGCGGACATAAGTCCCTTGAAAATTTGCTCTAAACGCGTCCTCAAGCTCTTCCCAACTTCCAACGGTGTTTTCTGGGAGGCTTTTGAGCCAATGCCGAGCTGGCCCTTTGAGCTTGAGGGGTAGGTATTTTATGGCGTGGAGATCATCTCCTCTAGCCATGTGTATGTGTAGTATGTAATCTTCTATCCAGACTCCTGGGTCTGTTGTGCCGTTGTATGCCTCTATGTTTATGGGTTTGAACCCTGCTGGAAATTCATGATCCAGCACCTCATCGGTAAAACATAGCGGGTGTGCGGCGCCCCTGTATTTGGATGTGCCGCTGTCTTCGAACACTTGTCGTGTTGTGTTACTTCCTGGGGCCCTCCTTTTTGGCCCGTAGATGGACCTAGTTGGGCCGTCCGTTTTCCCAGGATCATAAGTCGGCTTTTGTGCGGTGCCGCTTGTCGCTTTTGGCCTGTCATCTGGCCATCTATCCGGCCAGGCGGCCTCTTTATTTTTTGACTGTGAGGGCTCTATGGCCTCCTCGTCAAATTCTGGCAGCAGCTTGCGCTTTGGGTAGCTCTTTGTTTGATGGCCATTGCCATATTTGTCTGCGGTCTTGAGTATTTTGCTCCACTTCATTCTGAGTATGTCTTTCGCTGTTTTGAGCTTCCGTTTTTTCTTCTTCAAACTTCTTGCAGTGGCGACGAGTCTTTTGTGAAGGTTCTTATGCTCCGGTGGTGTGTCCGGACTGTTGATTGCTCCGTGAAGGGGTTGATTATCCGGTTCGTCCTGTTCGGATGGTTGTTTGGTTGTATGTTCGTCGTTCGCTGGTTTGCCCTACTCTATCGCTGGGTCGTTAGGAATGCTACTTTGATCGAGGCGGGACTTAGGGCGGCGTCTACGTCGCCGTTTTGGTTGTTTATCGGCGGGATTATCCTCTGCCGCGTCGCGTTGTTCCTCGGTATCGCTTCCCTTTGGGGTGTCCACCATATGTATGTCATGTGACGAGGTGGCCTTCCAGTGCCCTGTAGGCGCTGGTTCTTGATCATCTCCGGCATCGTCGTCCATACCGTTGATGTCTTCGGAGTCGTAGTTTAGCACGTCGGTTAGATCGTCGACGGTGGCTACGAAGTGGGTGGTGGGTGGGCTCTGAATTTCTTCATTGTCCGCGTCCCGACCATCCTGGCCGTAGTTCGGCCAGGGCTCTCCGGATAATGAGAGATGCTTCAGCGAATTTAAGATATCGCCGAAGGATGAGTGCTGAAAGGCGTCCGCAGCGGTGAATTCCATGATCGGCGCCCAATCAGATTCAACTAGCAGGGGCGTAGGAGGTTCGGAGTCCGGCGGGGGGTCCGGCACCTCGGAGTCATGGGCTTTATGTGGGACAAGATAAGTGTTCGGCTCCATCGCCATAGAAGTTGCAGCTCCCGAGGCGGTGTCTAGCCATCCGTCCTCGATCTGAGCGATCGGCTCCGGACTATGGGTCAGAGCGGATTCGTGTGCGGCCTTCAAGGTGCTGTCCGGTGGCAGAGTTAGGTCGTGCCCATCGTGACAGCGCGGCATGCTCGGCTGTGGCTCAGATCCATCGAAGATCAAGTCCCCGCGGATATCGGCCGTGAAGTTTAGGCTTCCAAACCTGACCTGACGGCCAGGGGCGTAGCTTTCGATCTGCTCCAGACGACCAAGTGAGTTGGCCCGCAATGCGAAGCCGCCGAATACGAAGATCTGTCCAGGGAGAAAAGTCTCACCCAGGACTGCGTCGTTGTTGATTGAAGAGGCCATCAAGCCTATCGGTGACGACACAGAGGAACTCTCAATGAAAGCACCAATGTTGGTGTCAAAACCGGCGGATCTCGGGTAGGGGGTCCCGAACTGTGCGTCTAGGCGGATGGTAACAAGAGACAAGGGACACCATGTTTTACCCAGGTTCGGGCCCTCTTGATGGAGGTAAAACCCTATGTCCTGCTTGATTGATATTGATATTGTGGATGTTTACAAGAGTGGATCTACCACGAGATCAAGGAGGCTAAACCCTAGAAGCTAGCCTATGGTATGATTGTAATGGTTGTTGTTGTGTCCTACGGACTAGAGCCATCCGGATTATATAGACACCGGAGAGGGCTAGGGTTACATAGAGTCGGTTACAATGGTAGGAGATCTACGTATCCGTATCGCCAAGCTTGCCTTCCATGCCAAGGAAAGTCCCATCCGGACACGGGACAAAGTCTTCAATCTTGTATCTTCATAGTCTTGGAGTCCGACCGATGATGATAGTCCGGCCGATGATAGTTCGGCTGATGATGGTAGTCCGGCTATCCGGACACCCCCTAATCCAGGACTCCCTCAATGGGGGAAGAACACAAGCTCAAAGGATAAGGTTCAATGGGGAAGAAGACCCCCTTTTATAGGTGGGGAAAAATCCAACCGTTATGCTCACAGCCCGCACAGAGCGGTACTACCGCTAGGGCGGTAGTACCCCTTTGAAAAACAACAACGAGGAGGCAAAAGGCCAATAGAACCGCCGGAGCGGTACTACCGCTCGTCTTCACGGTACTACCGCTCGACCTCACGGTACTACCGCAAATGGTAGCGGTACTACTGCTTGCGAGCGGTACTAAAAAAATACCTCTGTGCCTACCTCCTCCGAGCAAAACACGAGAATTTGGTCTGGAGAGGCACTACTGCTCAGGAGCCGCGGTAGTACCGCTCGGGAGCGGTAATAAAAAAATTACATCCGCTCTAGTCGCGGTAGTACCGCTGCAGCCTTTACCAAAACAGCCACAACTTTTGCAAACGGACTCTGAATTCAATGAAACCAAGTTTGTTGGAAAGCTAACGACATGGGCTAACACAATCTTGATAGAAATGTCAATAAGAAGAAAATGATAAAAGGCCCATAAGAAAATGGTGAGAACCATTCCTCAGATAAGACCGGTAAAACCTCCAACACCGAAAACATCATACAAGACGCATGCGAACTCCATTTTCGATGAACTCAAGCTGTCATCAAGATGACCATAAGCTCTAAGACTCACAAAGAGAACCAAATAAGAACCAAGAAACATGATGCAAGGATGCAATGGTTTGAGCTCTCTACTAACGATATGATAAAGTTACCAACTTGAGAGCCCCCCTTGATAGTACGGCAAACGATCCTATAACCCGGTCTCCCAACTACCACCACGAGACCGGTAAAATAGAAAACCTATCAAGGGCAAACCTTTGCCTTGCACATGGTCCACTTGAGCTAGATGATGACGATCCTGACTCCCTCAAGTTGGACCACCTTTCTTGATTGCGTTGGTTCGATGAAGACTAGATTATTGCTCCCTCATAGTCCACTATGGGTGAGCCACTCTTCGGCACATCTTCACAAGTCCATTGACACCACAATGGATGGCAAGATTCAAGCACTTGATATCTTCATGATGCTCCACTTGAACTTGCACACGGCAATCTTGATGACGATCACCACTTGATATCATCCTTTCCATGGGTTGTATGATATCTTCCTCTTGACGCAAGCCCATGGACACGTACCTAACCCCACAGAGAACTCTCACATAGACCATGGGTTAGTACACAAAGTGCAATGGACAATGCTTACCATACCATGGGATCACTTGATCCCTCTCGGTACATCTTCTACACTTTGTGAGTTGATCAACTTGATTCACTCTTGACTTAGTCTTGATCAACCTTGAATCTTTCCAACTCTCTTCCTTTGGATGATGTCTTGAAGGTAAACATGAATGATCACACAATCTTCTTCTTCAAGACATGCTTGCAATAAGCTCAACACTCACATGACCAATCTTTCGATAATTCCTTAATAGCACCTTGATCAACTCATAAACTCCTTGAAACCAACACATGGACTTCAAGAAAAGCCTATGGACAAAACCTTCAAATATAACTCAAGGCAACCATTAGTCCATAGAGATTGTCATCAATTACCAAAACCAAACATGGGGGCACCGCATGTTCTTTCAATCTCCCCCATTTTGGTAATTGATGACAATCACTTTCAAGAGAGTTTATACAAGGATTTATGCATCACCATGCAATGCAACAACCAATGATGCATGAGAATGGGATGCAAATGCTTAGGAACCAAAACCAAAGCAAGGAGAAAACTCTGAAGACTGCTCCACAAAACTCTCTGAAACTCCTCCCCCATTGGCATCGATTGCCAAAATGGGTGAAAAGCTTAGAAGGCCAATATAAAGAGTGTTCCTCCATAAATTGTGTATCTCTCAAAAAGAGAGTGGAATGCAATACACATATCCAATGGTAAATACTTGGAGGAAGACAAACTATATTGAGGCCCAAAGATTGCAAAAGAATGATATGCCACAAAGACATAACAAAGAGAGAAACAAGCAATCGAGCAATCAAAAGATACCAAATGAAGCAAGCAATCAAAGGATATCAATTGAACCAACTAGACCAAAGATCCTATGACCCACATGAATGAAGGATATTATGATATGAGCAAAGGAGTGTTCTAAATAAGCTAGAGAAGCTCCCCATGATTTGTGCACACACAATAATTTTTGTATTTGGATACAAAGTGCACAAAATAGGATCATAGCTCCCCCAAAAATCAATAGAGACATACAACAAGTGCAAGTGAGCATAAAGGAAACTAAGCCTAGCACTTGCAACAAACACATGGTTGAGCAACATGTAAAAGAGGCAACTTAAGAATAGGCTCAACCAAAATGATGTGTGTGAGTCATGTCAAAGCACATGAGAAGACTAATGTACGGATGATCATAAGCATCAACATAGTCTCAAATGAATGAGATACACGGTGCAAAGCCTTTCATTCCCACACACAACTAAGTAAATGGGTTCACAAGAACACTAAAAATGCAATATGAATAACCAACACTTGTGACAACCCAAGGTGAAGATAGAAAGCACAAGCATCATCAAGACAGGGGATACCAATTAAGATGGCAAAAGCCTCGTCAGGACAAGCATGAGGAAAATAATCTTCACCACACAAGAGTGCATCAAGGTGCAACGAGATATAAGATCCGCACTCAATACAAAAGCTTTCACGAAGCCACCAAAGAAATAACATAAGAAAGACAAGGTGGATGTGAAAGAAAGGATATCATCTAGAGATGTAAATTCTCTCAGGTGTATAAGGTTCTAGGTAGACAAAATCATGATGATATATGTCTACAAAGAAGGATGTACACCCGACATAGTTACAACATGAAGGAACAGGATATCCAAAAGGAAGTCATACATATACCAATCAGGGTCGTCTCCAGGAATTCGAGGCCCCTATGCGGAATGAAAAGGAGGCCCTAAAATTTTGAAAAAGCTCATAATATAACTATAGCATGTTGTCACTTAGTTATGTAACTTTGTTAATGAATTATTCCTACACTACTTTAAAATGTATCAAATTAAAATGTTTAGAAGACTAAAGGTATACTAAAACAACTAAAAATATCATCATCCATCCAACTAAAAAAAGTGTCATCCATCCATTATTTATAGAAATAAATTTTCAAATGTCCTCATAAGTATAATTAATTTTCTACAATATTTAACTTTCAAGTATCTTAATGATTTTTGGAGGATGATCTTGAGCAACTAGCAAACTAGCTTACCTAGACAATTGAACTAGCGAGCAAATATGTAAAGAACATAATTAATAAACTGATGCAAGTGTATGCCCTGTAACCTGCAGAAGTGCAGTATTGCTGAAAAGAAAAACTACTCAAGTGCAGGGCATAGTCGCTACCGCCCTGCAGCTGTCGTAAGTGAGCTTGCCTCTCGATCGATCGATCGAGTCACGAAATGAAGAATCACGATGAGGTAGGCCAGCTAGCCGACTAGGTCCAGAACGGGAGAGTCCTGCTGCCTCGAACAGATTAGGCCAACAAGGCTTGAAAAAAGTGACAAATTTACATGTATATACATAGAATTTAGCCCAAAATGGGGGCCCCAAGAATTCAGCAGGCCCTGTGCGAGCGCACAGCTCACACATGCCCCTTAACGGCCCTGATATCAATAAGATATTTGCTTGGAAGCATAGCACATGGCATAGATATGGTCTTATTGTATATAAATGAATTCCTACCACACAACCATCAAAGACATCACAACTAGCAACATGAGATCATCGTTGAGATGCTTTGAGAAAGGAAACAAGTATCACAAGAAAGAATGAATAACATGCCATGATACAACCTACACACGGTTGATGCAATAAATGTGTGTATGTAGTAGATGATGATACTTGTTACCGAGATAGCATTGGAAGGATGTAGTATATACCAATTGAAGGTAGAAAGTAGTTCATTGTTCATCCTAGCAAACTCCAATTGAAGGATGTAGTATGACAAAGGAACTACATGAAGTTAAAATGCATGCTCAAGACTTTCAAGAACCGATACCAAAATACAAGGAAATACCAAGTGAAAAGGATACCAAATGGAGAAATCATCACTTGGAACATATCAAAGATACATCAAGGAATGAGATATCCATTGGAACACACAAAATGATATCAAACTCCCAAAAGAGAGGATGGTTCCAAACAAACCAAGCTCTCTACAAAGTTTCATGATGGCACAAGTACCAAAAAGAAACGGCTTGCCATCCACCAACACACACTTAAAATGGATCACAAGATTAGTGTTTTATAGAAAATAGGATAGCTCCCCCACGAGTTGTGCATTATAGAGAATTTGCATTTGAATACAAAATGCACAAGGGAGGATCACCATGTTCACTATATCAAGGAAAACACTAGACAAGATCAAGAAAACAACAAGATCCTCAAGTGGCACGGAAGGCAATGGGAGTTGACACAAACTTGGCAATAGATAAGGCAAATAAAAAGCAAACGCCAACGTGAAGATGATCAATAATTTCTACCACACAAGTGAGTACCAATTGTCAAAAGACAAGAAGTATTTGGAAATAATTCCAGGTGGTAGGTAGAAAGGATATCCGACATCATCTTCACACCAAACACAAGCAAATTGCAACTTGTAGAGCTAACATGCCACCGAGGAACAAGATAATTTACAGTATCAATTCTAGGTGACAATATCTCAAATGTACACATTTTCTAGACTAGTGATATACACATAGCATATTACTCCCCCATAATGTGATACCAATTAAAGATAAACAAGAGGCAAAATAACGATCCAACAAGAGATAATTAATGGACCATTTAGAATTTGAATTTCTCATGAGAAGACATACCACATAGAGACTAGATAATCTTGTAATATCAATACTAGATGGTATTCCTCATGTACACACATTTTTAGGATTGTGAGGTGCACAAAGCATATCACTCCCCCAAAATGGGATGTTCCATTAATCTCTCACAAGAGCCAACTAAGATAAAAACAAGATGAACAAAGGCTCAACACACTACACACACATACATGATGTGCGAACCAACATGCACATACTTGATTTCTCAAGATAAGCAAATTGGAAGCATAACATATACACGCACATGCAAGGTACAAAACCACAAAACGCTAAGCGATAAGTAACTTTCAATGTAAACAATTTAAGCACGAGTTACCGCAAGGGGGAACATTGGATATAAGATAGAAACTTGATAATCCGAATGACTTGGCTTGAGACAATATGAATGATGAAGACCCCTTAATTCTTCATAATGTAGCCAAGTCTCCAATGACCTCCATCAACACCTATTGATCAAGTTTTAGCTTGTTGGTCCCCAACCAAGTTGGGCCCTAGGAGGTTAGTCACAATAGGCTTGGCCACCCAAATGGTTCTTTTCTTGACACCACTTTGAGTACCAACAAACTTTGCAAACACATTTCCAACATTATCCTTCCCAAGAGAATAGACATCATCAATAATAATTGGGTTGGATAGGTTACCACTTGTGCATGAAGAAGCGACGTGACCTTTCTCACGACATAAGTAGCAACGTCTACTCTTCATTTTCTTCTCACTTGATTTCTCAACAAGAGAAGCATGAACTTGAGTATTCTTGGGAAGTGGCCTTTCTTCAACTTGTGGTTGAGGATGAGATTGAACTTGTGGCCGCTTCCCTTGTTGCTTGTCACTAATGGCCTTCTTCTTCAATGGGCAAGATCTCACATGATGCCCTTCAATTTTGCACTTGAAGCAAACAATCTTGTCTGAATTCTTGACTTGTTCTTGGCCCTTCTTCTTGTTCAATTTGGACTTCTTCTTCTTGTTGGAGTTGAATCCAAGTCCACCTTTGTCATTGGGGGATTTTTGCACACTCAAGATATTGTTGAGTGTGGATTTCCCTTCATGACTCTTTTCCAAGTCTTTCTTCAAAGAAGTGACTTGGGCCTTGAGCTCTTTGATATCCTCTACATGGTTAGTCTCAACACAAGTACTAGAGGAAGTATAAGCTTCATCATTAGAGAAACAAGGCAAGGAAAGCAATTCATCACAAGATGTACCAATGTTATGCATAGATGAATTACGAGGACTAGAACAAGGCAATATAGCATTTTGACTAAAAGTAGTGCTAATGTCCACATGAGGCTCGCTGGATGTTACCTTAGCAATCATAGCCTCATGAGCTATGTTTAGCACATTATGGGATACAATAAGATCATCATGAGAGCTAGAAAGCTTTTCATGACTTTCTTCCAATTTCCCATACTTGCTAGATAGCAACTCAAGTTGAGCCCTTAGCTCAACATTCTCCTTTAAAATGGATGCTTCACAAGAAATAGAGTTAGTAGCACAAGCATCATCATTAACAACAAGAGGAGAAGGAAACTTGGCAAGCTCTTTTAAATAATAAGCTTCAAGTTGAGCATGAGACTCGGTGAGTTTGATGAGCTCACCCTTGATGACCCTTGATCCATTTTCGAGGTGCTCAAAATCCTACAGGAGTCTAGCATGAGCAACTTCAAGCTTAGCATTTTTAGTTTCAAAAACATTGGCCACCTCAAGGGCTCTATCATTAGATTCCTTCACTCTAGATAATTCTAGAGCAAAAGTCTCCTAAAGAGATTCCTTGGTGGTTTGTTCAAGTTCAAGAGCTTGAGAGAGGTCTGCAATCTCATTAGCGTAATCACGCTCATGACCTTCCATTTTACCAATGGTGACCTCATGCTCCTCAAGACGAGATTCCAACTCATCAATATATTCCTTGCTCTCAATAGCAATCGACATGATTTCCATGAAGTTGGAATGAGCAATTTTATTCTTAAGAAGAGCTTTAAAAATCATTTCCCCCTTAATTTTTAAGGAGGCAACATCATCATTCTCTTCATCATAATCGACATCATCATCACTCTTGCCATCATCAATATCATCACAAGATATATAGGGATTCAAAGTGGGAGATACCTTTGAAGCCTTGGCCATAAGGCAAAAAGCAATAGATGATGATGTAGGATCCCTTGAAGCATCATTCATGACCACATATTGTTCCATGGAGTGTTGGGTTTCCTCTACATTGTTAGCACAACAACTCGAGGAAATACATGCATTTTTATCATGGCAACAAGATATAGCAAGCATATATGAGATTTAGTCAAGCAATTTCTACATGATATGCAAGGACTATCAACACAAGCATGTGGAACATTTGGAGTGCTCAAAGTGCTAAAGTCCAAAGATGAAGCATTGCAATAAGAAAGTGATGAAGGATTATCAACAATAAGCCCACTATCATCATTGCAATGAACGCCACTACTCACCATGTCATTACCTTGTGGCAAACCACATGTAGGTGAAGTAGAAGAAGTTGAGAACGCCAACACGGCCGGAGGTGGAGGGAGAACGATCATCCTTACAAATCTTGGACACACCATATTTATCTTGAAGCTTTGTCCACAACTCATGAGCATCCCGGAACGGCATGAGTTCAAATATAACTACATTGCTGAAAGCATCAAAAAGCACATTAGAAGCTTGAGCATTGAGATAAGAGTTTTTTTCATCCTCTAAAGATAAGCTTTGGGGATCCTTTGGAGGAGAAAACCCCATATCTACAATTCGCTCTAAATTTGGGTCCATGACCCTAAAGAGATTAAGTATGTGAATTACCCAAACATCAAAATTTGTGCCATCGGAATTAAGATTGTCAGAGAATCCTAATCCCCTAGTCGACATCTTAACTCTCTAGGCGGTTAAGCCCAACAAAGAGAGACGAGGCTCTGATACCAATTGAAAGATCGTGGATGTCGCCTAGAGGGGGTGGTGAATAGGCGTTTTAAAATAATTAGGTAGAGGCTTGAACAATGCGGAATAAACCTAGCAGCTAATTTGTCAAGCACAAAACCTACAACAACTAGGCTCACTTATGTGCACCAACAACTTATGCTAAGCAAGATAAGTAACTATGAGATAGCAAGATATATGACAAGGAACAATATGGCTATCATAAAGTAAAGTGCATAAGTAAAGGGCTCGGGTAAGAGATAACCGAGGCACGCGGAGACGATGATGTATCCCGAAGTTCACACCCTTGCGGATGCTAATCTCCGTTTGGAGTGATGTGGAGGCACAATGCTCCCCAAGAAGCCACTAGGGCCACCGTAATCTCCTCACGCCCTCGCACAATGCAAGATGCCGTGATTCCACTAAGGGACCCTTGAGGGCAGTCACCAAACCCGTACAAATGGCAACCCTTAGGGGCGGTCATCGAACCCGTACACTTTGGCAACCCTTGGGGCGGTCACCGGTACCCGTCAAATTGCTCGGGGCGATCTCCACAACCTAATTGGAGACCCCGAAGCTTGCCCGGAGCTTTACACCGCAATGATTGAGCTCCGAACAACACCATACGTCTAGGGCGTCAAGGCACCCAAGAGGAACAAGCTCTAGGGTACCCAAACACCCAAGAGTAACAAGCTCAAGGGTACCAAGCACCCAAGAGTAATAAGCTTCTCAACTTGTAACTTCCACGTATCACGTGGAGAACTCAAACCGATGCACCAAATGCAATGGCAAGGGCACACAGAGTGCCCAAGTCCTTCTCTCTCAAATCCCACCGAAGCAACTAATGCTAGGGAGGAAGATGAGAGGAAGAACAAGAAGGAGAACACCAAGAACTCCAAGATCTAGATCCAAGGGGTTCTCCTCACATAGAGGAGAAAGTGATTGGTGGATATGTGGATCTAGATCTCCTCTCTCTTTTCCCTCAAAAACTAGCAAGAATCCATGAAGGGATTGAGAGATAACAAGCTCGAAGAAGGTCAACAATGTGGGAAGAACACGAGCACAAAGGATAAGGTTCAATGGGGAAAAACACCCCCTTTTATAGGTGGGGAAAAATCCAACCGTTATGTTCACAGCCCGCACAAAGCGGTACTACCCGTTCCAAGGAGCGGTACTACCGCTAGGGCGGTAGTACCCCTTTGAAAAACAACAACGAGGAGGCAAAAGGCCAGTAGAACCGCCAGAGCGGTACTATTGCTCGTCTTCATGGTACTACCGCTCGACCTCACGGTACTACCACAAATGGGTGGCGGTACTACTGCTTGCGAGCGGTACTAAAAAAATACTTCCGTGCGCTACCTCCGCTGAGCAAAACACGAGCTTTTGGTCCGGAGCAGTACTACCGCTCAGGAGCCGCGGTAGTACAGCTCTGGAGCAGTACTATCGCTCAGGAGCCGCGGTAGTAGCGCTCTTGAGCGGTAGTAAAAAACTACATCCGCTCTAGTCGCGGTAGTACCACTGCAGCCTTTACCAAAACAGCCACAACTTTTGCAAACGGACTCCGAATTCAACGAAACCAAGTTTGTTGGAAAGCTAACGACATGGGCTAACACAATCTTGATAGAAATGTAAATAAGAAGCAAATGATAAAAGGCCCATAAGAAAATGGTGAGAACCCTTTCTCGAATAAGACCGGCATTCTGGGAACGGGGGTCCCCAGACTTGCCTGCCTGCGGCCTGCAGCGTGGCTCAAGTGGTGGCCCAGTACGGCCCATCTTCATCCATGCAAAATCAAGACCCTCGCAAGGAGCCAAGCCTCGTGGGGCGGACGATGCAAGGCTTCCTCAAGAGCGGCATCACCAGGCAGGCTCGCAAGGAGGCGGAGAGATCAAGGCAAGGGTACGTCGCGAGGTGCTCGTGCCGCAAGCCATGACGATCGAGACCAGGCGGGCGCCAGGCGGGAGCCGGCCTGCGTAGTTTCCTTGTTTCCTCTTTGGTGCAAAGGAGGCAAGCACAGGCGCGGAGTACCGATGCATCAGGCAAAGGTTACCATATCGGTGCAACGAGACCAAGACCAGCAGAGCGGCAGGACGGAGGTCACCGTGGAGCCCAAGACGGCATCATCGCCAGTGCCTTCGGCAGTCGAAGACCAACTTTAGTTAGGATAGCTTGTACTAGCTGTTCCCCTTCAAAATGACCGTTGTTGGCTCCCTTCCCGCTCAATATTTGGGAAGAGGACCAAGGCCTCTATAAATAGAGATAGCCACCACAGTAGAGGGGGATCGAATCCTTTCCTACGAGAACACCACACCAGCTCAAGAACACCTCTCACGAGGCTGTTCTTCCTCTGTACTGTTCATCATCAGCCCCTGAGGCAATCCACCACACCACACACTGGAGTAGGGTATTACACCACAACGGTGGCCCGAACCAGTATAAATCTTGTGTCCCTCGTGTTGTTCGTCGTTTAGCTTAGATTCTCACAAGGCATTCGGACGTGGATTGGTAGGAGGGAGATCTTCATGCGCACCCCAGAGTTCGAACCTTAAGGGTCTACAGGAACCCCACATCCGAAATTTGGCGCGCCAGGTAGGGGTGCACCGGAATCTTTCTTCCGTTGTTCCACGTTCGATCGTCCGTCGTGACCATGGCTGACGCTCGCCTGGCTCGCGCCGAGCGTCGGGCTGCTCTCGCTGCCTGGCTCGCCCAGACGGCTCCCGTTGGCGGGTGTCCCTGTCGTTCTCCATCGCCTGCCACCAACGCCACCACCGGTCCGGCGGGGAATGAGTAGCAGGCGTCATTGTTGCATCCCTCGGTGCGGCGGGAAGGCCGCATCGCCACCCTGTTGCTGACTCCAGCTGGTTCATCGTCGCACGCCCGTCACGCTCCCACGGACGCGCATGCCGTGTTGCTCCTGGCGCGTGAGCTCCTGCACTACCATCCCGTTGATGACCTCTACAAGGAGTGGCTCGCTTGCATCACCGAGCTCGTCAGCACCGCAGGGGGCTCCCCCGTGCCGTCCCTCTCGCTGCCTCACCCTCCATTTTGCGCGGGTGATGCAGCTCAAGAGGTGCCTCCGCCACCTCCTCCCCAAGAAGGTGCCCTGGCTCTAAGACGCGCGGCCCCTGGACGAGACCCACCGTGTCCAACGCCCGCGCGACAAGAAAGGAGCTGCCAAGAAATCCCTCATCCCCAAGAAGGCGCTCGTGTGCTTCCTGCATCGGCACGTCATGACCGCATCCTTGCGCCGGCATGTCAAGACCCCGCGCTGCCCCCGGCGACGGCGCGCGGGAATCCCCAGGAGCAAGCCCAGCGTCAGCAAAGAGCTCTGGTGGCCACCGCAGGCTGCCGCGCCTTCACCACCGAGCTACGCAGTGTCGTCTGGCCGGGCAAGTTCAAGCCGGACCTGCCTCCTCGCTACGACGGCACTGCCGACCCCGCGGAGTTCCTGCAGCTCTACGAGCTGGGCATCGAAGCGGCTAATGGGGACAAAAAGGTCATGGCGAACTGGTTTCCCATGGCGCTCAAGGACGGTGCCCGCACATGGCTCCTGAACCTGCTCCCGGCACGATCTCCTTCTGGGATGAGATGCACACCCGCTTCATCGCCAACTTTCAAGGCACTCATGACCTTCCACCGGCCGTGGGTGACCTGTGCCGCATCAAGCAGCAACCCGAAGAGACCCTGCGGAAGTACATCCAGCGCTTCAATAGTGCTCGCCTCAAGATTCCCTAGGTGACCGAGGAGGCCATCATCTCAGCATTCTCCGACGGCGTCTGCGACGTCAAGATGAAGGAGGAACTGGTGATCCACGAAGATCTGTGCACATCTCTGGAGTTGTTCAACCTAGCGACCAAGTGCGCAAGGGCTGAGGAGGGACGCCTCTCCCTTCTCGAGCTCCCAGTCGTAGATCCAGAAGAGAAGAAAGCCAAGGCCAAGGATGTGAAGCGCAAAGGGGCGGTTGTGCTCGCAGCAGAGCCAGATACAAAGCGCGGCAGGGACCAGCCGGAGTCGTCCAAGGGCAACCGGTACTGCGTGTACCACGATCTCCACACCCACAACACCAACGAATGCCAAGAGCTCTGGGCCGTGCAAGAAGGACGTGTCGGTTGCTACGTCTTGAGCATGTGTTGGTTTTCCTTGAAGAGGAAAGGGTGATGCAGCAATAGTAGCATAAGTATTTCCCTTAGTTTTTGAGAACCAAGGTATCAATCCAGTAGGAGGCTCCTCAAAAGTCCCACGCACCTACACAAACAAACAAAGAACTTGCAACCAACGCAATAAAGGGGTTGTCAATCCCTTCACGGCCACTTGCAAAAGTGAGATCTGATAGAGATAATAAGATAAGAT
The DNA here is from genome assembly GCF_002162155.2 of Triticum dicoccoides. NCBI lineage: Eukaryota > Viridiplantae > Streptophyta > Magnoliopsida > Poales > Poaceae > Triticum > Triticum dicoccoides. The sequence continues at coordinate 445,750,751 of NC_041381.1, read as the reverse complement.
AAATATATTTTTGGTATTTTATAATATAGATGCAAAAAGTAAAGATGCAAACAAAAGTAGATTGAAAGTAAATATGATAAAAGATAGACCCGGGGGCCATAGGTTTCACTAGTGGCTTCTCTCAAGATAGCATAAGTATTACGGTGGGTGAACAAATTACTGCCGAGCAATTGATAGAAAAGCGAATAATTATGAGATTATCTAAGCATGATCATGTATATAGGCATCACATCCGCAAAAAGTAGACCGACTCCTGCCTGCATCTACTATTGTTACTCCACACATCAACCGACTCATGCCTGCATCTAGAGTATTAAGTTCATAAAGAACAGAGTAACGCATTAAGCAAGATGACATGATGTAGAGGGATAAACTCATGCAATATGATATAAACCCCATCTTTTTATCCTCGATGGCAACAATACAATACGTGCCTTGCAACCCTTTCTGTCACTGGGTAAGGACACCGCAAGATTGAACCCAAAGCTAAGCACTTCTCCCATTGCAAGAAAGATCAATCTAGTAGGCCAAACCAAACTGATAATTCGAAGAGACTTGCAAAGATAACTCAATCATACATAAAAGAATTCAGAGGAGATTCAAATATTTCTCATAGATAAACTTGATCATAAACCCACAATTCATCGGATCTCGACAAACACACCGCAAAAAGAGTTTACATCGAATAGATCTCCACAAGAGAGGGGAAGAACATTGTATTGAGATCCAAAAAGAGAGAAGAAGCCATCTAGCTAATAACTATGGACCCGAAGGGCTGTCGTAAACTACTCACAACTCATCGGAGGGGCTATGGTGTTGATGTAGAAGCCCTCCATGGTCGATTCCCCCTCTGGCGGAGCGCCGGCGAAGGCTCCAAGATGGGATCTCGCGGATACAGAAGGTTACGGCGGTGGAAATTGTGTTTCGTTGGCTCCATGGATGTTTTCGGGGAACGTAGGCTTATATAGGAGGAAGAAGTACGTCGGTGGCCGCCCGAGGGGCCCACGAGATAGGGGGGCGCGCCCAGAGGGGGGGACACGCCCTCTTGTCTCGTGGCCACCTCGGCTGCTTCTTGACTTGCACTCCAAGTCCTTTGGATCACGTTCGTTCCAAAAATCATACTCCCGAAGGTTTCATTCCGTTTGGACTCCCTTTGATATTCCTTTTCTTCAAAATACTGAAATAGGCAAAAAAAAAACAGCAATACGGGCTGGGCCTCCGGTTAGTAGGTTAGTCCCAAAAATGATATAAATGTGTAAAATAAAGCCCATAAACATCCAAAAGGGATAATATAATAGCATGGAACAATCAAAAATTATAGATACGTTGGAGACGTATCATCGTTGATGCCCCGAGCGCAACGACCGGGGCTATGGCAGAGGAGGAGGAAGAGGTGGAGGACGATGGGACGACCGTGGCCCTCGCCAAGGGTGGCGTGACCAGCCTCGCAAGGACAGCTGGCAGGACCAGCCTCGCGAGGGGGCTTGGAGGGATCAGTCTCGTGAGGATCACCCACAAGGCAATGCAGGCCTTCCTCCTCTCCTACCACTGCCAAGAAGGAATGACGACCATCATCAGGACGAGGGGGTTGGGGGCTTCCAGGAGCCGCGTGCTATCGCTTGCATCTTGGGCGGTGCCCATGCCCCAGCCTCTCAGCGCATCTTCAAGAAGTTTGCTCACGAGGTAAATGCAGTCCTCCCCAAGCTCGAGGCCACGCGCCCTCTCAGGTGGTCCACGTGCGCCATCACATTCAGCTCAGCGGATCAGCTCAAGTGCGCGGCAACAGCCGGTGTCCTCCCAATGCTCTGTTCCCTAGTCATTAGCAATGTGCAAGTTACTAGGACCCTCATCGATGGCAGAGCAGGACTCAATGTCCTGTCCGTCGAGACGTTCAATAATCTCTAAGTGCCATATGATCAGCTTCAGCCGACCAAGCCTTTCTCAGGAGTCACTGATGGTTCCACTATCCCGATAGGGCAGGTCCGCCTCCCTGTCACCTTTGGACAGCGCAAGAACTACCATACCGAGCTCATTGACTTTGACGTTGCCCACATTCGCCTGCCATACAATGCCATCCTTGGATATCCAGCCCTGGTCGAGTTCATGGCAGTGACTCACCATGGCTACAATGTCCTCAAGATGCGGGGAAGCGGCGGAGTCATCACAGTCCCCTGTGAAGAGAAGGATGCGGTGTGCTCTCTTGAGCGTGCCTTTCAAGCCGCATTAATCGAGGACCCAGACCGCAAGGGTGGAAACCTTCCCGAGGCAGCTCCCAATAAGAAGAAGACATCACCTGGCTCAAGGCCTTAGGAGGCAGGCACCTCCGGTGGCACCGCACCAGTATCTGCGCCCATCCAAGGGGCGCCACCCTCCGTCGCATAGGAAGGCGCACTTGGCGCCCTCCTCGGGCAAGGCTCGGGGGCTCTCTCCTGGAGGGCCACCGACTTTGCCAAGATCACGAGGGAGGCGCTTGAGCACCACTTCGAGGCGTGCTTCTTGGCACGCTTCCCTCAAGAAGGCATAAGGCAAGGAGGGCCCAACCCTCAGGAGTTCATCACCAAGGTCACTCAGGAGCTGCAGGAGTCGAGAGTCATGCGCGGCAACCGCCGCCTACCCGGCATAGCTCCCCATCCAGGCGAGGATGGTGGGATGCGTATCTGCATCGACTACCCAGGGCTCAATCGAGTCGCGTCTCAGGAGCGCTTCTAGCCTTCGCGCATGGGACGTTGTGAGGGTCCGCCTCACAACTACGTTCGCATGCCTTTCGGCCTGCCGAACGCGGCTGCTGCTCACCAGCGTCTGATGAGGAGCATTCTGGAGGCTCAGGTGGCCAGGCACCATGAGTTCCTGGAGGAGATGGAGATGGACCTTGCCGAGCCGCCCGGATCTCCAGAGCCTTCTGAGGCTTAGAATCCTGAAGGCTCGTGAGGACTGGCTTCTTCACCATGCGTCGTCTCCAACAATCGCTCAACAACGATATCAGGTGACATCTTTTGAGTTTCATTTCAGCTGGGAGCGCCCTTAGGGCTGCATCATTCCCAGGTCGTGTGGGTCTGTCCCCGCGTGTATCCATTTTGCTTATGTCTTTAGTTTACCTTGTTGGGGGCGCCCCTCGGGCTGCATCATCCCCAAGCCGCTCGGGCCTGACCCAGTGGCGTGTGCCTTTCCTTGCATCTATCTAAGTTGGATAGCCTTTTCATGCTCAACTTGCCTATTATTATCACCTCTCTCCCGTCGTGGCCCCTTTTTCTCCGTCATGCAAATCGCTTGCACGTTAAAAGGGGGGCACCTGAGCATCGGGACTCAGGAGCTCTTACTGGCTCTCCAGCCCTCACCCCCTGGCCTTCTCCACGGCATCGCGACCTGGCATACCAGCGGCGGCTGAGCCTGCTCGAGGGTCGGGACCTGAGGACGTAGAGCATTTGCATCTAACCCTCATGCAGGAACACTCAGCCACCCAAGGCTCAAGACCAGGCGCAACCCGCCTTGAGGTAGGGCCTCGTGAGTCCCGCACTGGCTCACGAGTGCCCAGATACATCTCGTCTAGCCCTAACGTGCCGGCCACGTGTCAGGGCGGGGCTATACATGCCCCGGGGGCTCCTCCCGAAGGGCCCCCCTCCCACGTACCAGTGGAAGCACCATGCTCTGTGTTGGCTGACGACACTGCCGAGGAGCGGCTATGCCCATACACATACGAAAGCGCTATGCTCTGCGCTGGTGATAAACAACTGAGGGCAGCCCACGGCTGTATCAACCTCAGGGAGCCCAGAGCTCAATGGTTGGCCTCATTGCAATGCCTCCCCTCGGGAGCGCCGCACGAGGGGGATGGGCACGGGGGCTACACCCGGGTCACGCCCGAGCGCACGCCACCCAGCCAGGTCCCTCGGACCTGGTCGTCGCGCGCCCCTCCCCAAGTGGAGCCAAGGTATGAAGACCGTTTGAGTGTCAAGGGGGACTCCTGAGCAGCACAACTCAGGAGCCTAACTGGTCACGTAGCCCCTCACTCCTTAGTTCCGAAAGGCTAACGGCGGTTGAGGTATGCGTGGGGCCGGGCCCTGCTGACGCAGAACGACAGATCCACTCCTACACCCCCTCCCTATTTGCAGTTTGCGCGTCAAGGGGGACTCCTGAGCATCTCGACTCAGGAGCCTAACTTGCCACGTAGCCCCTCACTCCTTAGTCCCGTCCTGGTGATCTGGCCGGGGCTAACAACGGCTGAGGTATGTGCGGGGCCGGGCCCTGCCGATGTAGAACACAAGCAAATAGGAAGGAAACCGCAAAATCTAGCAAATTCAGAAGCAAATATTACAGACCATAAATTGTTCTCACAATACCAAAGGCAAGTTTAAACGCCTCCACGAGGCACGATGCATGTTGCAGGAATCGAAGCAGGAAAGAAGCCGTGAGAAGATCACCCCTAGGCCGCGCCGCCGCTCGTGGTGGAGTTGCGCTTGTCAGCTCCACCCCGCGAGGCCGCGGAGCAAGCAACACCTCGCTTGGGCATAGTGTTGAAGGTGCAGAACTTCGCCAGCAAGGCCTCCGCTCGGCCCTTCACGGCCTCGGCAGCAGCGGCGGAGCGCTTGGCATCCATAGGCTCCAGCAGGTCTTCAAGGTTGGCGTCGGGGTTGCGGAGGTAGACGTGGCTGAGGATCCGCGTCAGCGCTGCGGAGGAAAGGCCGCGAGCCTCAACTTCGGCCATGGGGCCGATGCCGGTCACGACCTCCTCAAGCGCCTCGACCAGGAAGGGAAGCAGCTTGGCGGGGCCTTCCGTGGCTCCGGCCAGCGGTTTCTCCAGGCCCTCTTCATAAAGCGTCTTCAGCGCCTTGCGAGCCCTCACCTCATAACCCGTGAAGGCCGCGCGGTCCTCGGCCAAGACCTTTGCCTTGGCGTCCAGGTCAACCCTTTCCGCTTTCAGCGTCTGCTCCAGCGTCTTCAGACGGCCGATGTCAGCTGAGAGTTCAGTGTCGCGGTCCTTGACGGCAGCCTCCCGAGCCTTCATCTGCTCCTCCTTTGCCTGACGGTCGCGAACCTCCTTGGCGAGCTCATCACGCAGCCCTTGCAGCTCGCCCTCCAGTGTCTTGCAATGGCCCTTGACAGTTGAAGCATCCTTCAATGCCGTGTCACGAGTGGCTATGGCCTAGTAGGTGACTTGCTTCTCCTCCTCGGAAGCCGTCACAGCCTGGCTCAGCGCCGCTCGGATGGAGGCGTCGGAGCGAACCCAGCCAGAGACCAGCTCCGGGCGCCCGGCCACCAGGCGGGGGTCGGCGCCCCGGAGATCCTCTCGCAGCTGGCTCAGCTCGTCAGCAGCGCGATCCAAGGCGGAGGAGGAGGAAGAGGAGACAGGAACCGGCGGAGTAGGAGGAGAAGACGGCATCGTGATCACAGCTTGGGAGGCAGGGACCTCCTGAGCCTTGACAGCCTCGGTGACAGTATCGAGCGTAGGCGCCTCCAGAATCAGCAGGGCCACGGGGGCTGGCTCCCCACCAGAGCGTCTCTCCTGGCCTCGCGAGGACGACCGGGCAGGGGAGGTGCGAGCCATGCTGTCTTCCTTTCCCGTGGCTGAAGGCGCGGCCACGGCAGGAGAGCCTGCCCCTAGTGGGGTCGCCGTGTCCCCCTTCAGCCTCTTCGCTGCAGGCGGCGGCCTACCCAAAATAAGGGATGTCAGGCCTCGATGGCAAAAACAAGGGCAAAGCGGAGTTCGAGTACTTACTGGTCGGCTGCCGCGGGTCCCCACGGCCCCCGGCTGAGCTTGAAGCCCGAGAGCCTCTTGCGGGGATCAGCCTCGGGAGGTCCAGCAGTAGAGGAAGGCGCACGAGAAGGGCTGGAGCTGGCTTCAGGCGACACCAGGGCTGGAGTAGACCCTCGGGAGATCAACCCAGACCTGTCCTTCTTCGAGATCAAGGGCGGGTCCTCTCCCCCTCGCCTAGCGCCGGCCTTGTCGTCGTCCGGCATGGAGCGGAGGGCACTGGACCTGCGCCAGGGGGAAGTCTCCCCCATCCCCTCGATGGTCGCCTTCGAGTCACGTTCCTCCTCTTCCTCCTCATCTTCCTCCTCTCCCCCGCCGGATTCATCGGAGGACAAGTCCACCGTTGTCGTTGCCGCTTGGCCCTCAGGGGCCCCGCCGGCACCAGACCGACCCCGTCGAAGGTGGGCATGGTGTCCACACCCGCTCCTAGTCGTCGAGGAGGAACAAGGGGACCGAGGCGCCCTCCGGGCTTGCCACATCCTCTCCGACCTGGAAGCGGAGAGCTGCGGTTAGATCCTTGTCAGCCAGGGTCTCCGAGCTCAGGTGGAGGACGGCGTCCGCATCCTCGAGCCTCCACAGCGGGCACGAATGCACCTGAAGTGGGGCCACCCGATGCGACAGGAACTCCCTCAGGAGCATGGCCCTGGTCAGCTTCGCCGCCCTTAGGTTGCCCGGCCTCAGGTCAGCATTCATCTTCTCCAGCACCAGCTTCGCCCGCCGGTCGTCAAGCTTCACGTGAGACCATGCCTTGACGGCCTGGGGATGCTCCCTGGGCAGCTCCAGCAGGGAGTTCGTGCATCTGGCATCCACCATGACCCACTTGCTCCGGAAGCCGTCGGCCCTCTTCTCGGCCTTCGAGATCGCGTTGGCTTTGGAGTACGCGACAAAGCCTGCGCACGCCGAGATATTGGCGCCAGTGACCCGGAGGGAGAAGAAGTGGCGTAGCAAGGCCACGGAGGGCATCACCCCGACGTGTGCCTCACAGTAGTAGGCGAAGATCGAAAGGAGGAGAACGGAGTTGGGGTGGAGATGTAGAGCATGCAACTGATATTGGCGGAGGACAACAAAGAAGAACTCAGAGAAAGGAGGCACCAGGCCGGCGATGACAGCGCTCATGAAGAGGGGGTAAAAGGTGCTCCCCTTGTCCTCCGGCTGGGCGGAGCCGGGCCGGAGCGCAGTCTCCCCCATCACATTGCCTTGTGCCGCCGCCATCTGGTGCATGAGGGCGAGATTCTTCTCCATCATGTTTGGAGGATCCAGAGCCGGCGAGTACCAGGCCGGTGGAGCCCCGTCCGCGGTCTTGCGGGGTGCCATTGCTCGCCGGAGGTGAATGTTTGAGGCAGATCTGGAGATTTTGGAAGCAGGAGAGCGAGGAGCAAGAAAGGGGATCACTAGGTAGGCTCGCGAGGAGGCGGAGAGATCAAGGCAAGGGTACCTCGCGAGGTGCTCGTGACGCAAGCCATGACGATCGAGACCAGGCGGGCGCCAGGCGGGCGCAGTGTCCTTGTTTCCTCTTTGGTGCAAAGGGGGCAAGCACAGGCGCGGAGTACCGAGGCATCAGGCAAAGGTTACCATATCGGTGCAACGAGACCAAGACCAGCAGAGCGGTAGGACGGAGGTCACCCTGGAGCCCAAGACAGCGTCATCGCCAATGCCTTTTGGCAGTCAAAGAACAACTTTAGTCAGGATAGCATGTACTAGTTGTTCCCCCTTAAAATGGCCGTTGTTGGCTCCCTTCCCGCTCAATATTTGGGAAGAGGACCAAGGCCTCTATAAATAGAGATAGCCACCACAATAGAGGGGGGGATCGAATCCTTTCCTACGAGAACACCACACCAGCTCAAGAACACCTCTCGCGAGGCTTTTCTTCCTCTGTATTGTTCATCATCAGCCCCTGAGGCAATCCACCACACCAGACACTAGAGTAGGGTATTACACCACAACGGTGGCCTGAACCAGTATAAATCTTGTGTCCCTCGTGATGTTCATCATTTAGCTTAGATTCTCGCGAGGCGTTTGGACGTGTATTGGTAGGGGGGAGATCTTCACGCGCACCCCAGAGTTCGAACTTCAAGGGTCTGCCGGAACCCCACATCCGACAGATAAGACCGGTAAAACCTCCAACATCGAAAACATCATAGAAAATGCATGCAAACTCCGTTTTTGATGAACTCAAGCTTGTCATCAAGATGACCATAAGATCTAAGACTCACAAAGAGAACCAAACAAGAACCAAGAAACATGATGCAAGGATGCAATGGTTTGAGCTCTCTACTAACGATACGATCAAGCTACCAACTTGAGAGCCCCCCTTGATAGTACGGCAAACGATCCTATAACCCGGTCTCCCAACTACCACCATGAGACCGGTAAAATAGAAAACCTATCAAGGGAAAACCTTTGCCTTGCACATGGTCTGTTGGAGAACGTTGCAGAAAACAAAAATTTTCCTACGGTTTCACCAAGATCCATCTATGAGTTCATCTAGCAACGAGTGATTAGATGCATCTACATACCTTGTAGATCGCGAGCGGAAGCGTTCAAAGAACGGGGATGATGTAGTCGAACACGATGTGATTCAAATCACCGATGATCTTAGCACCGAACGGACGGTGCCTCCGCGTTCAACACACGTACGGAATGGATGACGTCTCCTCCTTTCTTGATCCAGCAAGGGGGAAGGAGAGGTTGAGGGAGATGGCACCAGCAGCAGCACGACGGCGTGGTGTTGATGGAGCTGCAGTACTCTGGCAGGGCTACGCCAAGCACTATGGAGGAGGAGGAGTTGTTGGAGAGGGAGAAGGAGGCAACCAAAGGCCTGGGGTTCCGTTTGCTCCTCCTTTTCCCCACTATATATAGGGCCAAGGGAGAGGGGGAGGCGCAGCCCTTGCCCCTTCCTCCAAGGAAGGGTGCAGCCAAGGGGAGGTGGCCGGCCCTAGGAGATCCAATCTCCTAGGGGGGCGGCGACCAAGGGGGTTTTCCCTCCCCCCCAAGGCACCTAGGAGGTGCCTTCCCCTCCTAGGACTCTTCCCCTTTCAAACCCTAGGCGCATGGGCCTATGTGGGGCTGGTGCCCTTGGCCCATGTAGGCCAAGGCGCACCCCCTACAGCCCATTTGGCCCCCTGGGACAGGTGGACCCACCCGGTGGACCCCCGGGACCCTTCCGGTGGTCCCGGTACAATACCGATAACCCCGAAACTTGTCCCGATGCCCGAAACAGGACTTCCCATATATAAATCTTTACCTCCGGACCATTCCGGAACTCCTCGTGACGTCCGGGATCTCATCTGGGACTCCGAACAACATTCGGGTTACTGCATATACATATCCCTACAACCCTAGCGTCACTGAACCTTAAGTGTGTAGACCCTACGGGTTCGGGAGACATGTAGACATGACCGAGATCGCTCTCTGGTCAATAACCAACAGCGGGATCTGGATACCCATGTTGGCTCCCACATGCTCCACGATGATCTGATCGGATGAACCACGATGTCGAGGATTTAATCAACCCCGTATGCAATTCCCTTTGTCAATCGGTATGTTACTTGCCCGAGACTCGATCGTCGGTATCCCAATACCTTGTTCAATCTCGTTACCGGCAAGTCACTTTACTCGTACCGCAATGCATGATCCCGTGACCAGACACTTGGTCACTTTGAGCTCATAATGATGATGCATTACCGAGTGGGCCCAGTGATACCTCTCCGTTATCCGGAGTGACAAATCCCAGTCTCGATCCGCATAAAACAATAGATACTTTCAGAGATACCTGTAATGCACCTTTATAGTCACCCAGTTACGTTGTGACGTTTGATACACCGAAAGCACTCCTACGGTATCCAGGAGTTACACGCTCTCATGGTCAAAGGAAGAGATACTTGACATTGGCAAAGCTCTAGCAAACGAACTACACGATCTTTGTACTATGCTTAGGATTGGGTCTTGTCCATCACATCATTCTCCTAATGATGTGATCCCATTATCAATGACACCCAATGTCCATAGCCAGGAAATCATGACTATCTGTTGATCAACGAGCTAGTCAACTAGAGGCTTACTAGGGACATATTATGGTCTATGTATTCACACGTGTATTACGATTTCTGGATAATACAGTTATAGCATGAATAAAGACAATTATCATGAACAAAGAAATATAATAATAATGCTTTTATTATTGCCTCTAGGGCATATTTCCAACAGTCTCCCACTTGCACTAGAGTCAATAATCTAGTTACATTGTGATGAATCGAACACCCATGGAATTCTGGTGTTGATCATGTTTTGCCCTAGGGAGAGGTTTAGTCAACGGATCCGCTACATTCAGGTCCGTATGTACTTTACAAATCTCTATGTCTCCATCTTGAACATTTTCACGAGTGGAGTTGAAGTGACGCTTGATGTGCCTTGTCTTCTTGTGAAACCTGGGCTCCTTGGCAAGTGCAATAGCTCCAGTGTTGTCACAGAAGAGCTTGATCGGCCCCGACGCATTGGGTATGACTCCTAGGTCGGTGATGAACTCCTTCATCCAAATTGCTTCATGTCCTGCCTCCGAGGCTGCCATGTACTCCGCTTCACATGTAGATCCCGCCACGACGCTCTGTTTGCAGATGCACCAACTCACTGCTCCACCATTCAACATATACACGTATCCGGTTTGTGACTTAGAGTCATCCAGATCTGTGTCGAAGCTAGCGTCGACGTAACCCTTTACGACGAGCTCTTCGTCACCTCCATAAACGAGAAACATTTCCTTAGTCCTTTTCAGGTATTTCAGGATATTCTTGACCGCTGTCCAGTGTTCCTTGCCGGGATTACTTTGGTACCTTCCCACCAAACTTACGGCAAGGTTTACATCAGGTCTGGTACACAGCATGGCATACATAATAGAACCTATGGCTGAGGCATAGGGGATGACACTCATCTCTTCTATATCTTCTGCCGTGGTTGGACATTGAGCTGAGCTCAATTTCACACCTTGCAAAACAGGCAAGAACCCTTTCTTGGACTGATCCATTTTGAACTTCTTCAAAATCTTATCAAGATATGTGCTTTGTGAAAGACCTATGAGGCGTCTCGATCTATCCCTATAGATCTTGATGCCCAATATATAAGCAGCTTCTCCAAGGTCCTTCATTAAAAAACTCTTATTCAAGTAGGCCTTGATGTTGTCCAAGAGTTCTATATTATTTCCCATCAAAAGTATGTCATCTACATATAATATGAGAAATGCTACAGAGCTCCCACTCACTTTCTTGTAAACGCAGGCTTCTCCATAAGTCTGCGTAAACCCAAACGCTTTGATCATCTCATCAAAACGAATGTTCCAACTCCGAGATGCTTGCACCAGCCCATAAATCGAGCGTTGGAGCTTGCACACCTTGTTAGCATTCTTAGGATCGACAAAACCTTCCGGCTGCATCATATACAATTCTTCCTTAAGGAAACCATTAAGGAATGCCGTTTTGACGTCCATTTGCCATATCTCATAATCGTAGAATGCGGCAATTGCTAACATGATTCGGACGGACTTCAGCTTCGCTACCGGTGAGAAAGTCTCATCGTAGTCAACCCCTTGAACTTGTCGATAACCCTTAGCGACAAGCCGAGCTTTATAGATGGTCACATTACCATCCGCGTCTGTCTTCTTCTTAAAGATCCATTTATTTTCTATGGCTCGCCGTTCAACGGGCAAGTCAGTCAAAGTCCATACTTCGTTTTCATACATGGATCCTATCTCCGATTTCATGGCTTCTAGCCATTTGTCGGAATCCGGGCCCACTATCGCTTCTTCATAGTTCGAAGGTTCATTGTTGTCCAACAACATGATTTCCAAGACAGGGTTGCCGTACCATTCTGGTGCGGAACGTGTCCTTGTGGACCTTCGAATTTCAGTAGGAGCTTGATCAGAAGTATCTTGATCATTAATAACTTCCTCTCTAGTCGGTGCAGGTGCCTCAGGAACATTTTCTTGAGTTGCGCCATTTACCGGTTCAAGAGGCAATACTTCATCAAGTTCTACTTTCCTCCCACTTACTTCTTTCGAGAGAAACTCTTTCTCCAGAAAGGATCCATTCCTGGCAACAAAGATCTTGCCTTCGGATCTGAGGTAGAAGGTATACCCATAAGTTTCTTTAGGGTATCCTATGAAGACGCATTTTTCCGACTTGGGTTCAAGCTTTTCAGGTTGAAGTTTCTTGACATAAGCATTGCATCCCCAAACTTTTAGAAACGACAGCTTAGGTTTCTTCCCAAACCATAATTCATACGGTGTCGTCTCAACGGATTTCGACGGTGCCCTATTTAAAGTGAATGCGGCAGTCTCTAAAGCATAGCCCCAAAAAGATAGTGGTAAATCGGCAAGAGACATCATAGATCGTACCATATCTAATAGAGTGCGATTACGACGTTCGGACACACCATTACGCTGAGGTGTTCCAGGCGGCGTGAGTTGTGAAACTATTCCACATTTTCTTAAGTGTGTGCCAAATTCGTGACTCAAGTATTCTCCTCCATGATCTGATCATAGAAACTTGATTTTTCTGTCACGTTGATTCTCAACTTCACTCTGAAATTCCTTGAACTTTTCAAAGGTCTCAGACTTGTGTTTCATTAAGTAGACATACCCATATCTACTCAAGTCATCAGTGAGGGTGAGAACATAACGATAGCCACCGCGAGCCTCAACACTCATTGGACCGCACACATCAGTATGTATGATTTCCAATAAGTTGGTTGCTCGCTCCATTGTTCCTGAGAACGGAGTCTTGGTCATTTTTCCCATGAGGCATGGTTCGCACGTGTCAAATGATTCATAATCAAGAGACTCTAAAAGTCCATCTGCATGGAGCTTCTTCATGCGTTTGACACCTATGTGACCAAGGCGGCAGTGCCACAAGTATGTGGGACTATCGTTATCAACTTTACATCTTTTGGTACTCACACTATGAACATGTGTAGTAATACGCTCGAGATTCATTAAGAATAAACCATTGACTATCGGAGCATGACCATAAAACATATCTCTCATATAAATAGAACAACCATTATTCTCAGATTTAAATGAGTAGCCATCTCGTATTAAACGAGATCCTGATACAATGTTCATGCTCAAACTTGGCACTAAATAACAATTATTGAGGTTTATAACTAATCCCGTAGGTAGATGTAGAGGTAGCGTGCCGACGGCGATCACATCGACCTTGGAACCATTCCCGACGCGCATCGTCACCTCGTCCCTCTCCAGTTTTTGTTTATTCCGCAGCTCCTGCTGTGTGTTACAAATATGAGCAACGGCACCGGTATCAAATACCCAGGAGTTACTACGAGTACTGGTAAGGTACACATCAATTACATGTATATCAAATATACCTTTGGTGTTGCCGTCCTTCTTGTCTGCTAAGTATTTGGGGCAGTTCCGCTTCCAGTGACCCTTCCCTTTGCAATAAAAGCACTCTGTCTCAGGCTTGGGTCCATTCTTTGACTTCTTCCCGACAGCTTGCTTGCCGGGCGCAGCAACTTCCTTGCCGTCCTTCTTGAAGTTCTTTTTACCCTTGCCCTTCTTGAACTTAGTGGTTTTATTCATCATCAACACTTGATGTTCCTTCTTGACTTCTACCTCTGCTGATTTCAGCATAACAAATACTTCAGGAATGGTCTTTTCCATCCCCTGCATATTGAAGTTCATCACAAAGCTCTTGTAGCTTGGTGGAAGCGACTGGAGGATTCTGTCAATGACCGCATCATCCGGGAGATTAACTCCCAGCTGAGTCAAGCGGTTATGTAACCCAGACATAGTGAGTATGTGCTCACTGACAGAACTATTTTCCTCCATCTTACAGCTGAAGAATTTGTCGGAGACTTCATATCTCTCGACCCGGGCATGAGCTTGAAAAACCATTTTCAGCTCTTCGAACATCTCATATGCTCCATGTCTCTCAAAACGCTTTTGGAGCCCCGGCTCTAGGCTGTAAAGCATGCCGCACTAAACGAGGGAGTAGTCATCGGAACGTGCCTGCCAAGCGTTCATAACGTCTTGTTCTGCAGGGAGAACAGGTGCGTCACCCAGCGGTGCTTGTAGGACATAATCTTTCTTGGCAGCTATGAGGATGATCCTTAGGTTCCGGACCCAGTCCGTATAGTTGCTGCCATCGTCTTTCAGCTTGGTTTTCTCTAGGAACGCGTTGAAATTGAATACAACGTTGGCCATTTGATCTACAGGACATATTGTAAAGATTTTAGACTAAGTTCATGATAATTAAGTTCATCTAATCAAATTATTAATGAACTCCCACTCAGATTAGACATCCCTCTAGTCATCTAAGTGTTACACGATCCGAGTCGACTAGGCCATGTCCGATTAACACGTGAGACGGACTAGTCATCGCCGGTGAACATCTTCATGTTGATCGTATCTTCCATACGACTCGTGTTCGACCTTTCGGTCTCTGTGTTCCGAGGCCATGTCTTCACATGCTAGGCTCATCAAGTTAACCCTAAGTGTTTTCGCTGTGTAAAACTGTCTTACACCCGTTGTATGTGAACGTAAGAATCTATCACACCCGATTAACACGTGGTGCTTCGAAACGACGAACTGTAGCAACGGTGCACAGTTAGGGGAGAACACTTCTTGAAATTGTTGTAAGGGATCATCTTATTCACTACCGTCATTCTAAGTAAACAAGATGCAAAACATGATAAACATCACATGCAATCAAATAATAATAGTGACATGATATGGCCAATATCACATAGCTCCTTTGATCTCCATCTTGGGGCTCCATGATCATCCTTTCACCGTCATACTCATCGACATGTAAGTTGTGATTCCTATTACAATAGCATGAACATCTCATACATGACATATAGATCATTCATCACAACTTTGGCCATATCATATCACAAAGCACTTGCTGCAAAAACAAGTTAGACGTTCTCTAATTGTTGTTGCAAGTTTTACGTGCCTGAAGTAGGGTTCTAGCAAGAACGTTTTCTTACCTACGTGAAAGCCACAACGTGATTTGCCAATTGCTATTTACCCTTCATAAGGACCTTTTTCATCGAATCCGATCCGACTAAAGTAGGAGAGACAGACACCCGCTGGCCACCTTATGCAACTAGTGCATGTTAGTCGGTGGAACCTGTCTCACGTAAGAGTACGTGTAAGGTCGGTCCGGGCCGCTTCATCCCACGATGCCGCCGAATCAAGATAAGACTAGTAACGGCAAGCATATTGAACAAAATCAACGCCCACAACTACTTTGTGTTCTACTCGTGCAAGAGAACTACGCATAGACCTAGCTCTGATACCACTGTTGGAGAACGTTGCAGAAAACAAAAATTTTCCTACGGTTTCACCAAGATCCATCTATGAGTTCATCTAGCAACGAGTGATTAGATGCATCTACATACCTTGTAGATCGCGAGCGGAAGCGTTCAAATAATGGGGATGATGTAGTCGAACACGACATGATTCAAATCACTGATGATCTTAGCACCGAATGGACGGTGCCTCCGCGTTCAACACACGTACGGAACGGATGACGTCTCCTCCTTTCTTGATCCAGCAAGGGGGAAGGAGAGGTTGAGGGAGATGGCACCAGTAGCAGCACGACGGCGTGGTGTTGATGGAGCTGCAGTACTCCGGCAGGGCTACGCCAAGCACTATGGAGGAGGAGGAGTTGTTGGAGAGGGAGAAGGAGGCAACCAAAGGCCTGGGGTTCCGTTTGCTCCTCCTTTTCCCCACTATATATAGGGCCAAGGGAGAGGGGGAGGTGCAGCCCTTGCCCCTTCCTCCAAGGAAGGGTGCGGCCAAGGGGGGGTGGCCGGCCCTAGGAGATCCAATCTCCTAGGGGGGCGGCGACCAAGGGGGTTTTCCCTCCCCCCCCCCAAGGCACCTAGGAGGTGCCTTCCCCTCCTAGGACTCTTCCCCTTTCAAACCCTAGGCGCATGGGCCTATGTGGGGCTGGTGCCCTTGGCCCATGTAGGCCAAGGCGCACCCCCTACAGCCCATGTGGCCCCCCGGGACAGGTGGACCCACCCGGCGGACCCCCGGGACCCTTCCGGTGGTCCCGGTACAATACCGATAACCCCGAAACTTGTCCCGATGCCCGAAACAGGACTTCCCATATATAAATCTTTACCTCCGGACCATTCCGGAACTCCTCGTGACGTCCGGGATCTCATCTGGGACTCCGAACAACATTCGGGTTACTGCATATACATATCCCTACAACCCTAGCGTCACTGAACCTTAAGTGTGTAGACCCTACGGGTTCGGGAGACATGTAGACATGACCGAGATCGCTCTCCGGTCAATAACCAACAGCGGGATCTGGATACCCATGTTGGCTCCCACATGCTCCACGATGATCTCATCGGATGAACCATGATGTCGAGGATTTAATCAACCCCGTATGCAATTCCCTTTGTCAATCGGTATGTTACTTGCCCGAGACTCGATCGTCGGTATCCCAATACCTTGTTCAATCTCGTTACCGGCAAGTCACTTTACTCGTACCGCAATGCATGATCCCGTGACCAGACACTTGGTCACTTTGAGCTCATAATGATGATGCATTACCGAGTGGGCCCAGTGATACCTCTCCGTTATCCGGAGTGACAAATCCCAGTCTCGATCCGCATAAAACAATAGATACTTTCAGAGATACCTGTAATGCACCTTTATAGTCACCCAGTTACATTGTGACGTTTGATACACCCAAAGCACTCCTACGGTATCCAGGAGTTACACGCTCTCATGGTCAAAGGAAGAGATACTTGACATTGGCAAAGCTCTAGCAAACGAACTACACGATCTTTGTACTATGCTTAGGATTGGGTCTTGTCCATCACATCATTCTCCTAATGATGTGATCCCGTTATCAATGACATCCAATGTCCATAGCCAGGAAATCATGACTATCTGTTGATCAACGAGCTAGTCAACTAGAGGCTTACTAGGGACATATTATGGTCTATGTATTCACACGTGTATTACGATTTCCGGATAATACAGTTATAGCATGAATAAAGACAATTATCATGAACAAAGAAATATAATAATAATGCTTTTATTATTGCCTCTAGGGTATATTTCCAACATGGTCCACTTGAGCTAGATGATGACGATCTTGACTCCCTCAAGTTGGACCACCTTTCTTGATTGCGTTGGCTCGATGAAGACTAGATGATTGCTCCCTCATAGTCCACTATGGGTGAGCCACTCTTCGGCACATCTTCACAAGTCCATTAACACCACAATGGATGGCAAGATTCAAGCACTTGATATCTTCGTGATGCTCCACTTGAACTTGCACACGGCAATCTTGATGACGATCACCACTTGATGTCATCCTTTCCATGGGTTGTATGATATCTTCCTCTTGATGCAAGCCCATGGACACGTACCTAACCCCACATAGAACTCTCACATAGACCATGGGTAAGTACACAAAGTGCAATAGACAATGCTTACCATACCATGGGATCACTTGATCCCTCTCGGTACATCTTCTATGCTTTGTGAGTTGATCAACTTGATTCACTCTTGACTTAGTCTTGATCAACCTTGAATATTTCCAACTCTCTTCCTTTGGATGATGTCTTGAAGGTAAACATGAATGATCACACAATCTTCTTCTTCAAGACATGCTTGCAATAAGCTCAACACTCACATGACCAATCTTTCGATAATTCCTTAATAGCACCTTGATCAACTCATAAACTCCTTGAAACCAACACATGGACTTCAAGAAAAGCCTATGGACAAAACCTTCAAATATAACTCAAGGCAACCATTAGTCCATAGAGATTGTCATCAATTACCAAAACCAAACATGGGGGCACCGCATGTTCTTTCAATCTCCCCCATTTTGGTAATTGATGACAATCACTTTCAAGAGAGTTTATACAAGGATTTATGCATCACCATGCAATGCAACAACCAATGATGCATGAGAATGGGATGCAAATTCTTAGGAACCAAAACCAAAGCAAGGAGAAAACTCTGAAGACTGCTCCACAAAACTCTCTGAAACTCCTCCCCCATTGGCATCGATTGCCAAAATGGGTGAAAAGCTTAGAAGGCCAATATAAAGAGTGTTCCTCCATAAATTGTGTATCTCTCAAAAAGAGAGTGGAATGCAATACACATATCCAATGGTAAATACTTGGAGGAAGACAAACTATATCGAGGCCCAAAGATTGCAAAAGAATGATATGCCACAAAGACATAACAAAGAGAGAAACAAGCAATCGAGCAATCAAAATATACCAATTGAAGCAAGCAATCAAAGGATATAAATTGAACCAACTAGACCAAAGATCCTATGAGCCACATGAATGAAGGATATTATGATATGAGCAAAGGAGTGTTCTAAATAAGCTAGAGAAGCTCCCCATGATTTGTGCACACACAATAATTTTTGTATTTGGATACAAAGTGCACAAAATAGGATCATAGCTCCCCCAAAATCAATAGAAACATACAAAAAGTGCAAGTGAGCATAAAGGAAACTAAGCCTAGCACTTGCAACAAACACATGGTTGAGCAACATGTAAAAGAGGCAACTTAAGAATAGGCTCAACCAAAATGATGTGTGTGAGTCGTGGCAAAGCACATGAGAAGACTAATATACGGATGAGCATAAGCATCAACATAGTCTCGAATGAATGAGATACACGGTGCAAAGCCTTTCATTCCCACACACAACTAAGAAAATGGGTTCACAAGAACACTAAAAATGCAAAATGAATAACCAACACTTGTGACAACCCAAGGTGAAGATAGAAAGCATAAGCATCATCAAGACAAGGGATACCAATTAAGATGGCAAAAGTCTCGTCAAGACAAGCAGAAGGAAAATAATCTTCACCACACAAGAGTGCATCAAGTTGCAACGAGATATAAGATCCGCACTCAAGACAAAAGCTTTCACAGAGCCACCAAATAAATAACATAAGAAAGACAAGGTGGATGTGAAAGAAAGGATATCATCTAGAGATGTAAATTCTCTTAGGTGTATAAGGTTCTAGGTAGACAAAATCATGATGATATATGTCTACAAAGAAGGATGTACACCCGACATAGTTACAACACGAAGGAATAGGATATCCAAAAGGAAGTCATACATATACCAATAAGATATTTGCTTCGAAGCATAGCACATGGCTAGATATGGTCTTATTGTATATAAATGAATTCCTACCACACAACCATCAAAGACATCACAACTAGCAACATGAGATCATCGTTGAGATGCTTTGAGAAAGGAAACAAGTATCACAAGAAAGAATGAATAACATGCCATGATACAACCTACACATGGTTGATGCAATAAATGTGTGTATGTAGTAGATGATGATACTTGTTACCGAGATAACATTGGAAGGATGTAGTAGATACTAATTGAAGGTAGAAAGTAGTTCATTGATCATCCTAGCTTGACTCCAACAAGCACATGGTGACAACACCTTCCTTTTGAATGAGCCGAGTATCCAATGCATCTCCAATTTTTCCTATAACAACAACACAAACAAAATGGTACCCAAACTCATTGGGACCAAAGAGTTAGAGAACCAACAATACATAGGACAAACTCCACATAGATATGTGCATATAGATATGAAAATGAATTTCATGCACATCTCATCCAATTTGAGACTTGGTGGAGTTTCCCCTATATATTGCGTTAAAGAAAGAAAGCATGCCAAAGGAACTACATGAAGTTAAAATGCATGCTCAAGTCTTTCAAGAACCGATACCAAAATACAAGGAAATACCAAGTGAAAAGAATACCAAATGGAGAAATCATCACTTGGAAGATATCAAAAATACATCAAGGAATGAGATATCCATTGGAACACACAAAATGATATCAAACTACCAAACGTGAGGATGGTTCCAAACAAACCAAGCTCTCTACAAAGTTTCATGATGGCACAAGTACCAAAAAGAAACGGCTTGCCGTCCACCAACACACACTTAAAATGGATCACAAGATTAGTGTTTTATAGAAAATAGGATAGCTCCCCCACGAGTTGTGCATTATAGAGAATTTGCATTTGAATACAAAATGCACAAGGTAGGATCACCATGTTCACTATATCAAGGAAAACACTAGACAAGATCAAGAAAACAACAAGATCCTCAAGTGGCACGGAAGGCAATGGGAGTTGACACAAACTTGGCAATAGATAAGGCAAATAAAAAGCAAACGCCAACGTGAAGATGATCAATAATTTCTACCACACAAGTGAGTACCAATTGTTAAAAGACAAGAAGTATTTGGAAATAATTCCAGGTGGTAGATAGAAAGGATATCCGACATCATCTTCACACCAAACACAAGCAAATTGCAACTTGTAGAGCTAACATGCCACCGAGGAACAAGATAATTTACAGTATCAATTCTAGGTGACAATATCTCAAATGTACACATTTTCTAGACTAGTGATATACACATAGCATATTACTCCCCCATAATGTGATACCAATTAAAGATAAACAAGAGGCAAAATAACGATCCAACAAGAGATAATTAATGGACCATTTAGAATTTGAATTTCTCATGAGAAGACATACCACATAGAGACTAGATAATCTTGTAATATCAATACTAGATGGTATTCCTCATGTACACACATTTTTAGGATTGTGAGGTGCACAAAGCATATCACTCCCCCAAAATGGGATGTTCCATTAATCTCTCACAAGAGCCAACTAAGATAAAAACAAGATGAACAAAGGCTCAACACACTACACACACATACATGATGTGAGAACCAACATGCACATACTTGATTTCTCAAGATAAGCAAATTGGAAGCATAACATATACACGCACATGCAAGGTACAAAACCACAAAACGCTAAGCGATAAGTAACTTTCAATGTAAACAATTTAAGCACGAGTTACCGCAAGGGGGAACATTGGATATAAGATAGAAACTTGATAATCCGAATGACTTGGCTTGAGACAATATGAATGATGAAGACCCCTTAATTCTTCATAATGTAGCCAAGTCTCCAATGACCTCCATCAACACCTATTGATCAAGTTTTAGCTTGTTGGTCCCCAACCAAGTTGGTCCCTAGGAGGTTAGTCACAATAGGCTTGGCCACCCAAATGGTTCTTTTCTTGACACCACTTTGAGTACCAACAAACTTTGCAAACACATTTCCAACATTATCCTTCCCAAGAGAATAGACATCATCAATAATAATTGGGTTGGATACGTTACCACTTGTGCATGAAGAAGCGACGTGACCTTTCTCACGACATAAGTAGCAACGTCTACTCTTCATTTTCTTCTCACTTGATTTCTCAACAAGAGAATCATGAACTTGAGTATTCTTGGGAAATGGCCTTTCTTCAACTTGTGGTTGAGCATGAGATTGAACTTGTGACCGCTTCCCTTGTTGCTTGTCACTAATGGCCTTCTTCTTCAATGGGCAAGATCTCACATGATGCCCTTCAATTTTGCACTTGAAGCAAACAATCTTGGCCAAATTCTTGACTTGTTCTTGGCCCTTCTTCTTGTTCAACTTGGACTTATTCTTCTTGTTGGAGTTGAATCCAAGTCCACCTTTGTCATTGGGGGATTTTTGCACATTCAAGATATTGTTGAGTGTGGATTTCCCTTCATGACTCTTTTCCAAGTCTTTCTTCAAAGAAGTGACTTGGGCCTTGAGCTCTTTGATTTCCTCTACATGGTTAGTCTCAACACAAGTACTAGAGGAAGTATAAGCTTCACCATTAGAGCAACAAGGCAAGGAAAGCAATTCATCACAAGATGTACCAATGTTATGCATAGACGAATTACGAGGACTAGCATAAGGAAATATAGCATTTTGACTAAAAGTAGTGCTAATGTCCACATGAGGCTCACTGGATGTTACCTTAGCAATCATAGCCTCATGAGCTATTTTTAGCACATTATGGGATACAATAAGATCATCATGAGAGCTAGAAAGCTTTTCATGACTTTCTTCCAATTTCCCATACTTGCTAGATAGCAACTCAAGTTGATCCCTTAGCTCAACATTCTCCTTTAAAATGGATGCTTCACAAGAAATAGAGTTAGTAGCACGAGCATCATCATTAACAACAAGAGGAGAAGGAAACTTGGCAAGCTCTTTTAAATAATAAGCTTCAAGTTGAGCATGAGACTCGGTGAGTTTGATGAGCTCACCCTTGATGACCCTTGATCCATTTTCGAGGTGCTCAAAATCCTCAAGGAGTCTAGCATGAGCAACTTCAAGCTTAGCATTTTTAGTTTCAAAAACATTGGCCACCTCAAGAGCTCTATCATTAGATTGCTTCACTCTAGATAATTCTAGAGCAAAAGTCTCCTAAAGAGATTCCTTGGTGGTTTGTTCAAGTTCGAGAGCTTGAGAGAGGTCCGCAATCTCATTAGCGTAATCACGCTCATGACCTTCCATTTTATCAATGGTGACCTCATGCAACTCAAGATGAGATTCCAACTCATCAATATATTCCTTGCTCTCAATAGCAATCGACATGATTTCCATGAAGTTGGAACGAGCAATTTTATTCTTAAGAAGAGCTTTAAAAATCATTTCCCCATTAATTTTTAAGGAGGAAACATCATCATTCTCTTCATCATAATCGACATCATCATCACTCTTGCCATCATCAATATCATCACAAGATATATAGGGATTCAAAGTGGGAGATGCCTTTGAAGCCTTGGCCATAAGGCAAAAAGCAATAGATGATGATGTAGGATCCCTTGAAGCATCATTCAAGACCACATATTGTTCCATGGAGTGTTGGGTTTCCTCTACATTGTTAGCACAACAACTCGAGGAAATACATGCATTTTATCATGGCAACAAGATATAGCAAGCATATCATCATGAGATTTAGTCAAGCAATTTCTACATGATATGCAAGGACTATCAACACAAGCATGTGAAACATTTGGAGTGCTCGAAGTGCTAACGTCCAAAGATGAAGCATTGCAATAAGAAAGTGATGAAGGATTATCAACAATAAGCCCACTATCATCATTGCAATGAACACCACTACTCACCATGTCATTACCTTGTGGCAAACCACATGTAGGTGAAGTATAAGAAGTTGAGAACGTAACACGGCCGGAGGTGGAGGGAGAACGATCATCCTTACAAATCTTGGACACACCATATTTATCTTGAAGCTTTGTCCACAACTCATGAGCATCCCGGAACGGCATGAGTTCAAATATAACTACATTGCTCAAAGCATCGAAAAGCACATTAGAAGCTTGATCATTGAGATAAGAGTTTTTCTCATCCTCTAAAGATAAGCTTTGGGGATCCTTTGGAGGAGAAAACCCCATATCTACAATTCGCTCTAAATTTGGGTCCATGACCCTAAAGAGATTAAGCATGCGAATTACCCAAACATCAAAATTTGTGCCATCAGAACTAAGATTATCAGAGAATCCTAATCCCCTAGTCGACATCTTAACTCTCTAGACGGTTAAGCCCAACAAAGAGAGACAAGGCTCTAATACCAATTGAAAGATCGTGTATGTCGCCTAGAGGGGGTGGTGAATAGGCGTTTTAAAATAATTATGGTAGAGGCTTGATTAAATGCGGAATAAACCTAGCGGCTAATTTGTCAAGCACAAAACCTACAACAACTAGGCTCACTTATGTGGACCAACAACTTATGCTAAGCAAGATAAGCAACTATGAGATAGCAAGATATATGAAAAGGAACAATATGGATATCACAAAGTAAAGTGCATAAGTAAAGGGCTCAGGTAAGAGATAACCGAGGCATGCGGAGACGACGATGTATCCCGAAGTTCACACCCTTGTGGATGCTAATCTCCGTTTGGAGCAGTGTGGAGGCACAATGCTCCCCAAGAAGCCACTAGTGCCACCGTAATCTCCTCACACCCTCGCACAATGCAAGATGCCGTGATTCCACTAAGGGACCCTTGAGGGCGGTCACCGAACCCGTACAAATGGCAACCCTTGGGGGCGGTCACCGAACCCGTATACTTTGGCAACCCTTGGGGGCGGTCACCGATACCCGTCAAATTGCTCGGGGCGATCTCCACAACCTAATTGGAGACCTCGACGCTTGCCCGGAGCTTTACACCACAATGATTGAGCTCCGAACAACACCAACTGTCTAGGGCGCCAAGGCACCCAAGAGGAACAAGCTCTAGGGTGCCCAAACACCCAAGAGTAACAAGCTCAAGGGTACCAAGCACCCGGGAGTAATAAGCTTCTCAACTTGTAACTTCCACGTATCACGTGGAGAACTCAAACCGATGCACCAAATGCAATGGCAAGGGCACACGGAGTGCCCAAGTCCTTCTCTCTCAAATCCCACCGAAGCAACTAATGCTAGGGAGGAAGAACAAGAAGGAGAACACCAAGAACTCCAAGATCCAGATCCAAGGGGTTCTCCTCACATAGAGGAGAAAGTGATTGGTGGATATGTGGATCTAGATCTCCTCTCTCTTTTCCCTCAAAAACTAGCAAGAATTCATGGAGGGGTTGAGAGATAACAAGCTCGAAGAAGGTCAACAATGGGGGAAGAACACGAGCTCAAAAGATAAGGTTCAATGGGGGAAGAAGACCCCGTTTTATAGGTGGGGAAAAATCCAACCGTTATGCTCACAGCCCGCACAGAGCGGTACTACCGCTCCAAGGAGCGGTACTACTGCTAGGGTGGTAGTACCCCTTTGAAAAACAATAGCGAGGAGGCAAAAGGCCAGTATAACTGCCGAAGCGGTACTACCGCTCGTCTTCATGGTACTACCGCTCGACCTCACGGTACTACCGCAAATGGTAGCGGTACTACTGCTTGGGAGCGGTACTAAAAAATACTTCCGTGCCTACCTCCGCTGAGCAAAACACGAGATTTTGGTCCGGAGCGGTACTACCGCTCATGAGCAGCGGTAGTACAGCTCTGGAGCGGTACTACCGCTCATGAGCCGCGGTAGTACAGCTCTGGAGCGGTACTACCGCTCAGGAGCCGCGGTAGTACCGCTCTGGAGCGGTAGTAAAAAATTATATTCGCTCTAGTCGCGGTAGTACCGCTGCAGCCTTTACCAAAACAGCCACAACTTTTGCAAACGGACTCCGAATTCAACGAAACCAAGTTTGTTGGAAAGCTAACGACATGGGCTAACACAATCTTGATAGAAATATCAATAAGAAGAAAATGATAAAAGGCCCATAATAAAATGGTGAGAACCCTTCCTTGGATAAGACCGATAAAACCTCCAACATCAAAAACATCATAAAAGATGCATGCGAACTTTGTTTTCGATGAACTCAAGCTTGTCATCAAGATGACCAGAAGATCTAAGACTCACAAAGAGAACCAAACAAGAATCAAGAAACATGATGCAAGGATGCAATGGTTTTAGCTCTCTACTAACAATAAAATCAAGCTACCAACTTGAGAGCCCCCCTTGATAGTACGGCAAACGATCCTATAACCCGATCTCCCAACTACCACCACGAGACTGGTAAAATAGAAAACCTATCAAGGGAAAACCTTTTCCTTGCACATGGTCCACTTGAGCTAGATGATGACGATCTTGACTCCCTCAAGTTGGACCACCTTTCTTGATTGCGTTGGCTCGATGAAGACTAGATAATTTCTCCCTCATAGTCCACTATGGGTGAGCCACTCTTCGGCACATCTTCACAAGTCCATTGACACCACAATGGATGGCAAGATTCAAGCACTTGATCTCTTCGTGATGCTCCACTTGAACTTGCACACGGCAATCTTGATGATGATCACCACTTGATGTCATCATTTCCATGGGTTGTATGATATCTTCCTCTTAACGCAAGCCCATGGACACGTACCTAACCCCACATAGAACTCTCACATAGACCATGGGTTAGTACACAAAGTGCAATGGACAATGCTTACCATACCATGGGATCACTTGATCCCTCTCGGTACATCTTCTACGCTTTGTGAGTTAATCAACTTGATTCACTCTTGACTTAGTCTTGATCAACCTTGAATCTTTCCAACTCTCTTCATTTGGATGATGTCTTGAAGGTAAACATGAATTATCACACAATCTTCTTCTTCAAGACATGCTTGCAATAAGCTCAACACTCACATGACCAATCTTTGGGTAATTCCTTAATAGCACCTTGGTCAACTCATAAACTCCTTGAAACCAACACATGGACTTCAAGAAAAGCCTATGGACAAAACCTTCAAATATAACTCAAGGCAACCATTAGTCCATAGATATTGTCATCAATTACCAAAACCAAACATGGGGGCACCGCATGTTCTTTCAATGCCCATAGACACCGGCTGACTACAGCGGATGGACAAGGGACAACTTCCCACAATCATGTTCGGGGCACCTTATGAAAGCTGAAAGTGCCAAGCAAAGTAAAAAATATTTGGATGGAAAGCCTTGCATGGCATAATCCCAGGCCTGGCAGTGTTGGCTAATAGACACATTCCTACTTTGGGTCAATGTCAGGTTTGCTCTTCAGGTCCTAAAGATATTAAGCATCTGATGTTCACTTGCAGTCGGGCACAAGATATCTGAAAATAATTGGGTCTTCAAGACATTATTATGGAGGCTACATATGTTGACCGATCTGGATCCATTGTTCTTGAAGAGTTGCTTCGCTGACAGAATAATAAATAACCGGTACTTGGGCAAGTTGGTTTGAAGGAGATGATTATCCTGGGTGCATAGTATATTTGGTGGGAACATAGAGAGTTTGTAAAAGGGATGGTTGTGGCCCCTCCACGTCGGTCTGCTTTCGCTATTCCAACTAAGCAACGAACTATGTGGGAGCTTCTTCAAAATCCGAACCACAAATAATAACATGGTGCAGACCACCAAGACTTTCATATAAGCTAAAAATCGATGCATCTTTTATTGAAAATGGAACAGGTGCAGAAGGTGCAGTGCTACATAATGCAACTAGCGAAGCTATTGTAGGGGGTTGCTCGTGTTGGGTTCTATGGTAGGGTGCATTGACTGCAAATTAAAAATTTCTTACGCGCAGAACAACCAGGAACATGCTACGGGAGATGGATCACAGATCGTTACCACTAGACGCGCAGTGCCGTGCAACGGAAGTAGAGTTGAGGCAGCGTGTTCCCGGAGTCGTCTCCTCCTTGCTGGTCTCCCACGTAGCCGATCGGATCCCGTGAACAGGTTCGCCGGAGCGGCGCAAGTGCACTGCCTCTAACGGTATCCGCGCGTGCAGGAGGAACATCGTGCGATGGACTGCTAGGTCCGATCACACAACCAGCGGCGAGTGGAGGTGGCTATTCGCAACATGCAAACCCTAGTGATAGCGCCGAAGCGATTAACCGCGTGAGTGTGCCGCACCCCCACTTTATATAGGCGTCCGTTGCGGGCTCAACACTTGGGCCTCGCACGGATCCTAAAGCCCAAAGTTTACTCGGTCGCGTTCCAAGTCCAGCTCGGATCACATCCTACCAGTGTCCTCTGAACCGACCTCGTAGGTTCCTTCCCTTAAGCGCGCGACCCCTTAGGTTCCAGTCAGCTTGGTCACAGTTCGGATCACCTCCGGCCTGCACGGTTGGTAGCGGCCTCTAGTAAGGCATGCCGACCACCAAGCAGACTATGAAGCTGGTTAGGCGAACATGTACAACATGTCACACTTCTATTCTCTTTGCCACACGATATATGTTGTCGGGCTCAAGGCGATATTGTCATCCTTGTGATAGCCCGACCTCTTTCTCATTCCAGTGATGCCGACTGTCGTGGTTCTAATCCTGACAGTAGAGTGGAGGGTAGGTATGGAGAGGCAAGGTCCTAGCTATAGAGAGGTTGTAAGCACAAAGGATGTACGAGTTCAGGCCCTTCTCGGAAGAAGTAACAGCCCTACGTCTCGGAGCCCGGAGGCGGTCGAGTGGATTATGAGTATATGAATTACAAGGTGCCGAACCCTTCTGCCTGTGGAGGGGGTGGCTTATATAGAGTGCGCCAGGACCCCAGCCAGCCCACGTAGGAGAGGGTTTAAGGTGAGTTAAGTCTGGGGCGTTACTGGTAACGCCCCACATAAAGTGCCTTTACTACCATAAAGTCTACTTGATTACAGGCCGTTGCAGTGCAGAGTGCCTCTTGACCTTCTGGTGGTCGAGTGGGTCTTCGTGGTCGAGTCCTTCAAGTCAGTCGAGTGTGTCCCTCGTTGGTCGACTGGAAGGCGACCTCTTCTAAGGGTGTCCTTGGGTAAGGTATTTAGATCAGGTCCATGACCCTACCCTAGGTACATAACCCCATCATTAGCCCCCGAATGGATTGAGGCTTCGAGTGAGGAAGGAGTTGACGTCGTTTCCGATTAACCTTTGTGCCCTGGTCGTGCGTTGTCCTGGACCAAAGAATCTCTTCGTCGACAGGGAGCAACTAGTCTTCAGTCGACTCGATCCATTCTATTTCTGCGTCGAGTGACCTTTCGGGCTTCGACGATCTCCGAGCGACGGATCGCCGGAAACACCGTGTCTGGCAGACTGATTTGCTGTTCGCGGATTCCGCGGGATGCGAAATTTGGGGACGCGCGCGAAGTGGGGCGGACCGCGGCGTTCGGATGGGACGGGGCATAGACGCCTCGATCTCCGCGCCACTTTTTTCGCCACGTATCCCGTCTGCATAACTGCTCCCAGATATGATTAGATCGACCGGGCCCACCTGTCATCCACTCGGAAGGGACCTTATAAATGTGCCCGGCGAGGATTTCTGTGCTGCGCCTCAGCATTCTCTCCCTCTCTCTGCTTCCTTCTTCCCCGCCCAGCGTGCTCGCTCTCGCCCCCGCACCACTTCCCTTCGCGCATCTCGCCGGCGACCATGGCCAAGGAGAAGACGGCGGCGCTGGAGCATGCAAAGAAGGCGTCGGCGTCGGAGAAGGCAAAGGGGAGATCCACCAGCCGCGGAGGGTCCTCGTCCAGATCCCGCCTACCGAAGGGCTGGGTCCAAGGAGACTGGATCCAGTCGACCATCACAGAGAATGACCTCCTCGACATGGCAACCGAGGGCTTGATCCCTCACGGAGCTGCGAGGCCTCCGAGGAAGGAGTGGCAGCCCCAGCCAGAAGAGGGTGAGTGTGTGCTTTTGGCCACCCATGTTGATCGCGGGTTTTCCTTGCCGCCGAGTGTTTTCTTCCGTGGCTTCTTGAATTTCTTCGGAGCGCAGCTCCACCACTTTACCCCAAACTCTATTGCCTATCTTGCTGCGTTCGTGTCCATGTGTGAGGGTTTCTTGGGCTGTCGACTGCACTGGGGTTTGTTCAAACATATATTCACGTTTCGCTCTCAGACCGTGAAGAAGGCGAGCCCAGGTGATGAGAGAACCCGAGTCGTCCAAATGTGTGGGGGTCTGGGGATCCAGGTGAGGAATAAGAGCACCTTCCCGCCCATGACTTTTCCCGAGTCAGTCAGAGGTTGGCAGTCGACCTGGTTCTATTGCCGGGACCAGTCGATGCCGGGGCAGTCGAGTGGACTCCCACAGTTTACCATGGACCGAGTGAACAAGCCCTCCTCTCTGAAGTTGATTCCGGAGGAGAAAGCTGATGTGAAGATGTTGATGGAGCGCGTGGTGCAGTTGGTTCGGGAGGGAGTGACGGGCATGGACCTCTTGGAGGTCTTCCTCAGGCGTCGCATCCAGCCTCTTCAGTTCCGGAGCCACTGCATGTGGTTGTACTGTGGGACCGAAGACGAGACTCGAGTCCATCCAAAAGCAGTCGATGATGTCACACTGGAAAGATGGATGGTAGCCGTTACCGGAAACAAGGACAACCCACGCGGAGCCAGAAGGATTCCTCCACTCGACCACAACAGCGATCCAAACAAGGTACATTTGCTCTGCCCTCCACTGCATTCTTGTCGCATTCATTTCTGTTTATCCTGCCGACTGATCGGCTGATCCTTGTCTTGATATCTGCTAGGCTCTCACCGAGCTGTACTCGATGCCCAATGGGGCACAAACTCCGACTGAGGAGGGTGAGGCGAGCGGGGGTGAGAGCCAGGAAGAGGAGGAGTGGGACTCGGACGTTGCAGGGGATGACGACGACGATGATGATGACGACGGCGATGACGATGATGTTGAAGACGAGGAGGAAGAGGAGGAGGAGGTCGTACCACCGCGCTCGGAAAGGCGGTCGAAGCTTGTCCACGACCCTTCAACTGAACGTGGTAAGGGGGTTGCGACCACCACTCAGTCGACCAAGCGCCCTCGGACCATCTCTCCGGTGCCGACTGAAAAGGCGCCGAAGCAGCCCAGGGCGGCCTCGTCGAAGCCGATCAAGCTCCTGCCGAAGATGAAGGTGTCCATCCCCACCATTTCAGGGTAACCGTGCTGCTTAAGTCTTCTTGTTTTGTGTGAACTTTGTCTCTGGCCGACGCTGAAGTTAGTCAACTGATCCTTTGGAGTTGCAGTGCTGCTACTTCTGAAACCTCGGCCCGGGCTGATGACCACGAGATGGAGGACGCAGCAACTTCGAACCCAGGTACTGCATTCTTAACATCGTTCTTAGTCGACTGACACGTGATCTCTGACCCTGATTCTTCTCCGCAGCTCCACCCAATACTGTTATCAATCTTCCTGATGATGATGAGGACGAAGAGCCGCTGAAACGCAGGAGGAGTCGGAAAGCGTCCGCCAGTAAGGTGCCTCAGGATGTGACGGCGCCTGAGATTCTGACTGTGGAGGAAGAGAACACCACTCGACACACGGTGTCCTTCGCAAATCCACTGACGAGTGCTCAGCAACCCTCCCTCTTCACGACGCACCATGTCCCAGAGGACCAAGCTGGCGCAGCGAAGGAGGCGATACGCCAGGCGGGAATCATGATGGAGCAGCTGAAGACCATCCGGGACGCGAGCCAGGCAGCTTATGACGCTAGTTCTGCCCTCCAAAGCAATGTTCAGGTCAGTCGACTACCGTTTGTTCTGTTGGATATGCTGCCAAAAACTTTTCCTTTCCGGAATTTATAGTAGTCACCCACTGGGTGTTGTCGATTGAGCTCCGTATTAGCGGGGGCACGCTGAGTGCACCCGCTGGGTGTAGTCCCCAAGGCTAAGGTCGACTGCTGGCAGTCGGCCTTAGGCTTTATAATTTTAGTCTTTCTGTCATTGGACCAGTCGACTGGTCGACTCTGTCTTTAATAGGATTAGTGGGGGCACGCTGAGTGCACCCACTGGGTGTAGTCCCCAAGGCTAGGGTCGACTGCTGGCAGTCGGCCTTAGGCTTTATGATGTCAATCTTTCTGTCAGTCGACTATGTCGACTGGATTTCACAAACCGGTGAGGGCACGCTGAGTGCACCCACTGGGTGTAGTCCCCGAGACTGTGGTCGACTGCTTGCAGTTGATCACAGTCTTAGAGAAAGCATCTCGCACTTTGTTTTTTTTTTGAGGTCGACTGGTCGACTTTGTCTTCAACAGGATTAGTGGGGGCACGCTGAGTGCACCCACTGGGTGTAGTCCCCGAGACTACGGTCGAATGCTTGTATTCGGCTGTAGTCTTAGAAACGTGAGTTTTTCCCTTTTTCACTCGGAAGTGAATTATATTTGACATTTAGTCGATTGGTTCTTCGCAGAACTCTTGTGATCTTGTGGCTCGCTACTCAGAGCTGGAACACAAGCATACTCAAGTCGAGCTGAGCTTGAAGCTGGTTCAGGAGAAGCTGACAAAGGCAAAGGAGGAGACCGAAGGTATGTTTGGTGAGACCCTGACGACTGCTTTTCCCCTTGCTTGTTTCAAAATCTGATCTTGCTGTAACTTGCAGGTAAGGTAAGGGAGGCCCAGCAGAAGAAAGACCTTGAGCTAGCTGAGAAGATCAAGCTTGCTGACGAGAAGTTAGCTTCAGTCACCAAGCTCGAACAAGACAATACCAATCTGAAAGCTGCTCTTGGGATTGCCAACAAGGAGGTCAGTCGACTGAAAACTGATAAAGCTGCCCTGACCGACCAAGTCACCAAATTGACTGGGAAGAAAACTGATCTGGAGGCCTTCCTGAGTGGACTTGCCAAGAAGCTGTTTCTTATGCTTGAAGGTAAACCTCTATGCTTGGCAGACGTTTCCAATTGTGATTTTTCCATTCGACCATCCCCTTGACTTAGTGATCACCCTTGCAGAATTTTGTCAAAACTTTGAAGAAGAAACTAGCCGGCTGGAGCCAAACCTCGACCCCGTCAATTCTTCGGTGAACGATGAAGTTGCCATGGATGTTCTCCGACTGGAGTCCCGTGTTGCAGCTGTCGTGGACTATCTTGCAAGACTGAAGGCTGCCACATCTCGCATCGACTCGACGCTCTGGCCCGAAGAGACACTTCAGAATGATCTTGAGTCGCTGATGGCCCGGTTGAACACGATCCCTGGTCGAGTGCAGGAATGGAAGAAGTCCTCGGCTCGGTGTGGTGCAGATGTTGCTCTGTGTCTTGCCCGAGTCCACTGTAAGGATGCACGAGAAGAGAAGCTGGCGGCTCTTCGGGTGGCCAACACCAAGAAACACGACTTCAGGTCCTTTATGGAAACTTTCCTTGCAGCTGCCACTCGGATCGCCGACGGGATCGACCTTGATGAATTCGTTGCACCTTAGCCCTCCACAGGAGGGGTAAAAAACTTCTTCTGGCTCGACGCTTTAAATTTGCCTCGGTATGCCGAGTGGAATCGTAACCGATAAACCTTAACAGGCTTAACGCCTGAGCACTCTCGGTTCCTTTAGATATCGATTCAAACTTGAATTTGGTGCTTGAATACGATTGCTTTTGGCTCGAAATGTCTTTTGCAGGTTCAAAGCAAGGCGCCTTTATCGCAATCGACTTATTCTTCAGTTCACTTAGGCGAGCACTGGGCCGCAGCTAAGCCCCCGAGTGAAAGTCTGGCTTACCACTTGGTAGGATTTTGATAACTTAGGCGAGTACTTGGACTGCAGCTAAGCCTCCGAGTGAGAGGGTTGCTCTTCACTCGGTAGGATTTTTATAACTTAGGCGAGCACAAGGCTGCAGCTAAGCCCCCGAGTGAGAGGGTTGCTCTTCACTCGGTAGGATTTTGATAAACTTAGGCGAGTCCTTGGACTGCAGCTAAGCCTCCGAGTGAGAGGGTTGCTCTTTCACTCGGTAGGATTTTGATAAACTTAGGCGAGTGCTTGGACTGCAGCTAAGCCC
>NC_041381.1:445685723-445716529 GCF_002162155.2 Triticum dicoccoides | reverse complement strand
TTTGTAACTTAGGCGAGCACAGGGCTGCAGCTAAGCCCCCGAGTGAGAGGGTTGCTCTTCACTCGGTAGGATTTTTGTAACTTAGGCGAGCACAGGGCTGCAGCTAAGCCCCCGAGTGAGAGGGTTGCTCTTCACTCGGTAGGATTTTTGTAACTTAGGCGAGCACAGGGCTGCAGCTAAGCCCCCGAGTGAGAGGGTTGCTCTTCACTCGGTAGGATTTTTGTAACTTAGGCGAGCACAGGGCTGCAGCTAAGCCCCCGAGTGGAAGGCTGGCTTACCACTCGGTAGGATTTTGATAACTTAGGCGAAACGGATTCGCAGCTAAGCCTCCGAGTGGGAGCCTGGCTCACCACTCGGTAGGATTTTTACAAACTTAGGCGAAACGGATTCGCAGCTAAGTCACCCACTGAGGGGGAATTTTATGTGGACAAAAATAAAAAAGTGACAGAAATCATAGAGGAACTATGACACTATTATTTTGAGGTCCATGAACTACAGAAGTATTTTGTTGCAACTCATCCGAGTGATAAAACTTTAAGTGTAAAATGGGCGGAGTAGCTCCGCGTTCCAAGCTCGGGGCTCGTCGATATTATGCTCGACGTTGTAAAGACGGTACGCCCCGTTGTGGAGAACCTTGGTGACGATGAAGGGGCCTTCCCAAGAAGGAGCAAGCTTCTGTGGTTTGTGCTGATCCACTCGGAGAACCAAATCCCCTTCCTGGAAGGCTCGACCTCTCACATTTCTGGCGTGGAAACGACGCAAATCTTGTTGGTAGATGGTCGACCGGATCAGAGCCATCTCCCTTTCTTCCTCTAAAAGGTCGACTGCGTCTTGCCGCGCTTGTTCAGCCTCTGCTTCGTTGTAGATTTCAACTCGAGGAGCATTGTGGAGAAGATCACTCGGCAAGACTGCTTCAGCTCCGTAGACCAAGAAGAATGGAGTTCTTCCGGTCGACCGATTAGGTGTGGTCCGCAGTCCCCAGAGTACTGAGGGAAGTTCGTTGACCCAAGCTCCAGCCGTGTGTTTGAGATCACACATCAGTCGAGGCTTCAATCCCTTAAGAATCAGTCCATTAGCTCGTTCTGCTTGTCCATTCGACTGCGGATGGGCGACTGAAGCGTAGTCGACCCGTGTGCCCTGGGAGTTGCAGAAAGCTCTGAATTCCACTGAGTCAAAGTTCGACCCATTATCCGTAATGATGCTGTGTGGGACTCCATATCTGAATATTAGTTCCCTGATGAAGCTAACAGCAGTACCGGTGTCAAGGCTCTTGATTGGTTTAGCCTCGATCCACTTGGTGAACTTGTCGACTGCCACCAGTACATGCGTGAAGCCACTTCGTCCTGTTCTCAAAGGACCGACCATGTCCAATCCCCATACCGCGAAAGGCCAGACGAGTGGGATGGTCTTCAGAGCCGACGCAGGCTTGTGCGACATATTCGAGTAGAATTGACATCCCTCGCACTTATCCACTATCTCTTTTGCCATCTCATTCGCCTTTGGCCAGTAAAATCCGGCTCGGTATGCTTTGGCCACGATGGTCCGAGAGGACGCATGATGACCACAGGTCCCCGAGTGAATATCATTGAGGATGAGTCGACCTTCTTCTGGTGTTATGCACTTCTGACCAACTCCAGTCGCGCTTTCTCTGTATAATTGTCCTTTGATTACGGTAAAGGCCTTAGATCGACGGACGATCTGTCGAGCCTCTTCCTCATCCTCCGGAAGCTCTTTTCTCAGGATATATGCGACATACGGAATCGTCCAGTCGGGAATGACCACCGAAACCTCCATGATCAAGTCGACCACCGCTGGGACTTCAACTTCAGTCGGATCTGTGGCACTCTTGGGCTGTGGAGTTACTTCGGTGAAAGGATCTTCTTTGACTGACGGAGTGTGTATATGCTCCAAGAACACACCACTCGGAATGGCTTCTCTCTTGGAACCTATCTTTGCTAGATCATCAGCTGCTTGATTTTTCAGTCGGGGTATATGATGGAGCTCCAACCCCTCGAACTTCTTTTCCAGCTTCCTCACTGCACTGCAGTATCCAGTCATGGCTGGGCTTCTCACGTCCCACTCTTTCATCACCTGATTGACCACTAAATCCGAGTCACCATAGACCATCAGGCGACGGACGCCGAGTGAAATGGCCAGGCGCAACCCATATAAGAGGGCCTCATATTCTGCCTCATTGTTGGAGGAATCGAAGTGAATCTGGAGCACATATCTGAGCTTATCTCCTCTGGGGGAAACCAGGACAACCCCAGCAACGGAACCATTCAACATCTTAGAGCCATCAAAGAACATGGTCCAATGCTCCAAGTGAACTTCAGTCGGCTGCTGTTGTTCAATCCACTCGGCGAGGAAGTCTGCTATTGCCTGGGACTTAATGGCTTTCTTTGCCTCAAACTTGATATCAAGGGGAAGAAGTTCAATCGCCCATTTGGCCACTCGACCAGTTGCATCCCTGTTGTGCAAAATCTCTGATAGTGGAGCGTCGCTGACGACTGTGATGGAATGATCAGAGAAATAATGAGCAACCTTCTTTGTGGTCATGTATATTCCATATACAAGCTTCTGATAATGAGGATATCTCTGCTTGGATGGAGTCAAGACTTCAGACAAATAATACACTGGGCGCTGAACTTTGAGGGCTTTTCCGTCTTCTTCTTGCTCGACCGTTAGCACAGTACTGACGAATTGTCCTGTGGCTGCGATATAGAGCAACAGAGGCTCTTTGCTGATTGGAGCAGCAAGCACCGGCTGGGTGGAGAGCAGAGCTTTTAGCTCGGCAAACGCTGCATCAGCTTCTGGAGTCCACTCGAACTTGTCTGTCTTCTTCATCAGTCGGTAAAGAGGCAATGCCTTTTCACCGAGCTGTGAGATGAATCGACTTAATGCGGCCAAGCATCCAGTAAGCTTCTGGACATCGTGCACTCGCACAGGGCGTTTCATTCGGAGAATAGTGCCAATCTTCTCTGGGTTAGCGTCGATTCCCCGTTCGGAAACGAGAAAACCGAGTAACTTGCCACCAGGAACTCCAAATGTGCACTTCGATGGATTGAGCTTGATATCATACCTTCTGAGGTTGGCAAATGTTTCGGCGAGGTCAGCGAGCAGGTCGGAACCTTTTCGTGACTTGACAACAATATCATCCATATAAGCTTCCACATTCCGACTGATTTGAGTGAGTAGACACTTTTGAATCATTCGCATGAATGTGGCTCCGGCATTCTTGAGGCCGAATGGCATGGTGATATAGCAGAAGCACCCGAATGGAGTAATGAAAGCTGTTTTTACCTCGTCGGGTCCGTACAGACGGATCTGGTGGTACCCGGAGTAGGCATCTAAAAAAGATAACCTCTCACATCCCGTGGTCGAGTCAACAATTTGATCTATGCGAGGGAGAGGAAAATGATCTTTCGGGCAGGCCCGATTGATGTGCTTGAAATCAATGCACATTCGGAGCGACTTGTCCTTCTTAGGAACCATGACGACATTAGCGAGCCACTCGGAGTGGTATATCTCTCAGATAAATCCTGCCGCCAACAGTCGAGCCACTTCTTCACCAATGGCTTTTCTCTTCTGGACGGCGGACCGCCGAAGATGCTCTTTGACTGGTTTGGCAGATGAGTCGACTCTTAGGCGATGCTCAGCCAGTCCCCTGGGAACACCTGGCATGTCAGCGGGCTTCCATGCAAAAATGTCCCAGTTCTCACGGAGGAACTGGATGAGCGCTTCTTCCTATTTTGGGTCGAGTGTTGTGGAGATGCGGGTCGGAGCTGCTTCGGGGTCGGTCGTGTGAATGTGAACAGGCTTCGTCTCACCGGACGACTGGAATGCAGACTCTGTGGCGGGCTTCTTGGATCGCAGCAAATCACTCGGATCTGCGTTTTGCTTGTATTCTTCGAACTCGACCGCTGTCACCTAGGAATCGGCGATCTTGGAGCCCTTCTGAAAGCACTCTTCTGCCTTTTTCCGATCACCGGTGACAGTGATCACTCCTTTGGGGCCGGGCATCTTCAATTTGAGGTACACGTAGCATGGTCGAGCCATGAACCGTGCGTAAGCTGGTCTCCCCAAAATGGCATGATATGCACTCTGAAAATCCACGACCTCAAACGTCAACTTTTCTTTGCGAAAATGCTTCGAATCACCAAACACCACGTCCAAAGCTATCTGGCCGAGTGACTCGGCCTTCTTCCCTGGTATAACTCCATGGAAGCTCATGTTACTAGTGCTCAGTCGGGACATCGGAATGCCCATACCTTTCAATGTGTCTGCATACAATAAGTTCAGTCCACTTCCACCATCCATCAGCACTTTTGTCAGTCGAGTGCCTTCGACAACTGGATCGACCACCAAAGCTTGCCTCCCAGGGGTGGCAATATGAGTCGGGTGATCAGATTGGTCGAATGTGATGGGTGTTTGAGACCACTTCAGATAATTTGCTTTTGCGGGGGCAACCATGTTCACCTCTCGGTTAATCACTTTCAATCGACTTCTGCTTTCCACATCTGCAAAGATCATCAGAGTGGAGTTGATATGCGGATATCCTTCCTCACTGTCCTCCTTGTCTTCGGCCTTGTCCGACTCCTTCTCCTTGTCCTTAGACTATTTTCCCTGAAACTGCTGGATCAGGAGTCGACATTGGCGAGTGGTGTGCTTCGGGTAGATGATATTCCCCTCTTCGTCTTTCTTCGTGTGAATGTGACATGGCATATCCATCACGTCGTTCCCTTCTTTATCCTTTACCTTCTTGGGGTTCCAGGATCCTTTTGGTTTCCCCTTAAACTTTCCTTGAGTCACGGCCAGAGCCTCTCCAGGAGCTGCCGGTTCAGCCTTCCGCTTCTGTTTC
The DNA here is from genome assembly GCF_002162155.2 of Triticum dicoccoides. NCBI lineage: Eukaryota > Viridiplantae > Streptophyta > Magnoliopsida > Poales > Poaceae > Triticum > Triticum dicoccoides. The sequence continues at coordinate 445,711,668 of NC_041381.1, read as the reverse complement.
CGACTGGTGTTTCCTTTTTTCGACTGACTCGGCTTGTGCTTGCCGCTTCGGAGTCGGTCTTCTTCTTCGCCGTTGGCGTACTTGGTAGCAATCTCCATCATCCGACTCAAGGTCATGTCACCGGTTCGACCAAACTTCAAACTCAGTTCTCTGTTCTTGACGCCGTCTTTGAAGGCGCAGACTGCCTGATGATCGGACACATTCTCCACAGTGTGGTGCAAAGTGATCCACCTCTGAATATACTCTCTGAGAGTCTCATTAGTTTTCTGCACGCAGACTTGCAACTCTGTCAATCCAGCTGGTCTCTTGCAAGTTCCTTCAAACGTCCTAACGAACACTCGGGACAGGTCTTCCCAAGTGTAAATGCTGCTAGGAGGTAACTGAGTCAACCATGCCCTGGCAGAACCTTCCAACATGAGGGGCAAATGCTTCATGGCCACCTCGTCGTTCCCACCACCAATCTGAACTGCCACTCGGTAGTCTTCAAGCCAAGTTTCAGGCTTAGACTCACCAGTGAACTTGCTGACTCCTGTTGCCAACCTGAAATTGGGAGGGATAACTGCGGCTCTGATAGCTCTGCTGAAACATTCAGGACCAGAAACATGCACTCGACTGCTTGTGGGTACATCTCTGTCGAGTCCACCTCGATGGGCTCTGTTCCGGTCAACCAACCCTTGCACGATAATGGATCGCGCGTCGAAGCCTGGTTCTCTGGGGTCGACTGGAACCCTACGCCCTGTACTGTACTGACGCCTATCATTTGGCTGCCGAGGAGCGTAAGACCCACCCCTCGGAGGGGAATAGGGCACTCGACGCCTATCATCTCGGTCGAGTCTGTCGCCATATTGATCTCGTCGATTCTCGCGCCCTTGACGCCGCGGAGGCGATCTGGGGCTATGAGCTGACTGAACCGTATTCACAGTGACGGATCGACTGTGAATTCTGTTGCGTGACTGAGACACGGCTGAATTCTGATCTCCTGCTGCCCGGAGCAGATCCCTGATCTGCAGCAAACCTCTGCCAGCTTCCGATTGCGAAGGCTGGATGGACTCTGCTATACGGGTCGCAGCTGCTAAATTCTGAATTGGGGTTCGATATCCTGAGTCGGCGGGAAGAGTTGACGTCGACTGTTGTCGGGAACTCGTTGCCGCGCGCGCTCGTCGAGAGCTCGCTGAAGGTTCTCCAGTCGAGTGCGCTCGGCCAAATTGGCCAGACGCGCCTCCTCCAAGGCACGAGCCTCGGGGGTTTCTCCTGCGATGGGAATACGCAGGGGATCCTCGTTCCTGCGGCGAAGTTCCTCTCTTTGCAGAGAGTCGAGTGGCTCGGGCTGGTACTCTTCGTAGCCTCGTGTAGGGCCGCCGCCGTCACCTGCTCCACCATCACGGGCGAAGCCAGGGGGACTGTGGGGCCCGTCGACCATCAAGATTTCCGCCGCTGGATCACTGCTACCGCACTCGGATGCAGTCTCTACGGAGCCAGTCGACAGGTCGAACAAGCCGTAGAGAGGTTCGTCGGGCTCGATTGCCGCAACTTGGGTGGTGGCCGATTGGCGAGCCACCGCGTGCCTCACCCATCGCTGAAGCCTCGACCAGCCCGAGCGCTTGCGCTGGCGGGATACCGGGAGGGTGGACGATGGAGGGGCCGACCGATACTAGGTCGACGGTTGCCGCAGCAGAACGCCGCGGACATATGCACGAAAATGCGTCGCACCGCGGACGGGGAGCGCATCAACGTCGAGTGGAGCCTCCTGGAGCCATGCGGAGTCGTCGGCGATGAAGGTGAGAGTGCCGAGACGGATCTCTTGACCCTCGACCAAAACTCCAACAGACACCATGACGAAAGTACTCGGAAGAATCGCAACTTCTCCACAAAATCGCTAAAACACCTGCCCCACGGTGGGCGCCAACTGTCGTGGTTCTAAGCCTGACAGTAGAGTGGAGGGTAGGTATGGAGAGGCAAGGTCCTAGCTATGGAGAGGTTGTAAGCACAAAGGATGTACGAGTTCAGGCCCTTCTCGGAAGAAGTAACAGCCCTACGTCTCGGAGCCCGGAGGCGGTCGAGTGGATTATGAGTATATGAATTACAAGGTGCCGAACCCTTCTGCCTGTGGAGGGGGGTGGCTTATATAGAGTGCGCCAGGACCCCAGCCAGCCCACGTAGGAGAGGGTTTAAGGTGAGTTAAGTCTGGGGCGTTACTGGTAACGCCCCACATAAAGTGCCTTTACTACCATAAAGTCTACTTGATTACAGGCCGTTGCAGTGCAGAGTGCCTCTTGACCTTCTGGTGGTCGAGTGGGTCTTCGTGGTCGAGTCCTTCAAGTCAGTCGAGTGTGTCCCTCGTTGGTCGACTGGAAGGCGACCTCTTCTAAGGGTGTCCTTGGGTAAGGTATTTAGATCAGGTCCATGACCCTACCCTAGGTACATAACCCCATCACCGACCACTATCCAGATTATCTCATAATCCTTGTCGCATGGCCATGCTTCTCTTGGTCGGATCACACGATAGGCCTAGAGTATATCTCTCCTGGTCGGAGGGGCAAATCCCATCTTGCTCAATGACGTCTCGCAACACGGGTCTGGACAAGCCCGAAACCTACCTTTGTAACTACCCAGTCACGGAGTAGCGTTTGGTCGGCCCAAAGCAAGTCTGTCACCATCCCGAGTACATGCGTCAGCTCGGGTCTTAGGACATAGAACCTATATTGTACTAGAGACTCACAGATGACATATCGCTGCGTCTCATAGTTGGGTCTGTCCGACTCAGACCTTATCTCGACTCAGATCCAACTACGTCAAATCCAACCAGACCTTTCCAAGTCCATATTATCCGGTTAGCATCGAATGCTCCATGGCTAGTGAGACCGATGTTGGGGAACGTAGCAGAAATTCAAAATTTTCCTACGTGTCACCAAGATCTATCTATGGAGAAACCAGCAACGAGGGGAAGGAGAGTGCATCTACATACCCTTGTAGATCGCTAAGCGGAAGCGTTCAAGTGAACGGGGTTGATGGAGTCGTACTCGTCGTGATCCAAATCACCGATGACCAAGTGTCGAACGGACGGCACCTCCGCGTTCAACACACGTACAACCCGGTGACGTCTCCCACGCCTTGATCCAGCAAGGAGAGAAGGAGAGGTTGAGGAAGACTCCATCCAACAGCAGCACAACGGCGTGGTGGTGATGGAGGAGCGTGGCAATCCAGCAGGGCTTCGCCAAGCACCACGGGAGAGGAGGAGGAGGAGAGGCAGGGCTGCACCAAGAGAGGGAGAAGTTCTCATGTGTTATGGGCAGCCCCAGGCCTCTATTTATATAGGAGAGAAGGGGGCTGCGCCCCCTTTAGGGTTTCCCACCCCAAGGGGTGCGGCCAGCCCTAGATGGGACTTGGGGAGGCGGCCAAGAGGGGGAGAGAGGGGAGGCGCCCACTAGGTGGGCCTTAAGGCCCATCTGGACTAGGGTTTGCCCCCTCCCACTCTCCCTTGCGCCTTGGACCCCTTGTGGGGGGCGCACCAGCCCACCTAGGGGCTGGTCCCCTCCCACACTTGGCCCACGCAGCCTTCTGGGGCAGGTGGCCCCACTTGGTGGACCCCCGGGACCCTCCCGGTGGTCCCGGTACATTACCGATATCGCCCGAAACTTTTCCGGTGACCAAAACAGGACTTCCCATATATAAATCTTTACCTCCGGACCATTCCGGAACTCCTCGTGACGTCCGGGATCTCATCCCGGACTCCGAACAACATTCGGTAACCACATACAAACTTCCTTTATAACCCTAGTGTCACCGATCCTTAAGTGTGTAGACCCTACGGGTTCAGGAGACATGCAGACATGACCGAGACGTTCTCCGGTCAATAACCAACAGCGGGATCTCGATACCCATGTTGGCTCCCACATGTTCCACGATGATCTCATCGGATGAACCACGATGTCAAGGACTCAATCGATCCCGTATACAATTCCCTTTGTCTAGCGGTATTTTACTTGCCCGAGATTCGATCGTCGGTATACTGATACCTTGTTCAATCTCGTTACCGGCAAGTCTCTTTACTCGTTCCGTAACACATCATACCGTGATCAACCCCTTGGTCACATTGTGCACATTATGATGATGTCCTACTGAGTGGGCCCAGAGATACCTCTCCGTTTACACGGAGTGACAAATCCCAGTCTCGATTCGTGCCAACCCAACAGACACTTTCGGAGATACCTGTAATGCACCTTTATAGCCACCCAGTTACGTTGTGACGTTTGATACACCCAAAGCATTCCTACGGTATCCGGGAGTTGCACAATCTCATGGTCTAAGGAAAAGATACTTGACATTAGAAAAGCTTTAGCATACGAACTACACGATCTTTGTGCTAGGCTTAGGATTGGGTCTTGTCCATCACATCATTCTCCTAATGATGTGATCCCGTTATCAATGACATCCAATGTCCATGGTCAGGAAACCGTAACCATCTATTGATCAACGAGCTAGTCAACTAGAGGCTTACTAGGGACATGGTGTTGTCTATGTATCCACACATGTATCTGAGTTTCCTATCAATACAATTATAGCATGAATAAAAGACAATTATCATGAACAAGGAAATATAATAATAACACTTTTATTATTGCCTCTAGGGCATATTTCCAACAGTCTCCCACTTGCACTAGAGTCAATAATCTAGTTCACATCACCATGTGATTAACACTGACAGGTCACATCACCATGTGACCAACATCCAAAGAGTTTTGGGTTTGATCATGTTGCTTGTGAGAGAGGTTTTAGTCAACGGGTCTGCAACATTCAGATCTGTGTGTACTTCGCAAATCTCTAGGTCATACTGTAAATGTTGCTTCCACGCTCCACTTGGAGCTATTCCAAATGGTTGCTCCACTATACGTATCCGGTTTGCTACTCAGAGTCATTCGGATAAGTGTTAAAGCTTGCATCGTCGTAACCCTTTACGCCGAACTCTTTATCACCTCCATAATCGAGAAATAAATCCTTATTCCTCTAAGGATAACTTTGACCGCTATCTAGTGATCCACTCCTTGATCACCTTTGTACCCTCTTGCCAGACAAGCGGCAAGGCACACATCAGGTGCGGTACACAGCATAGCATACTATAGAGCCTACATCTGAAGCATAGGAGACGACCTTCGTCCTTTCTCTTTTTTCTGCCGTGGTCGAGCTTTAAGTCTTAACTTCGTACCTTACAACTCAGGCAAGAACTCCTTCTTTGACTGATCCATCTTGAACACCTTCAAGATCATGTCAAGGTATATGCTCATTTGAAAGTACCATTAAGCGTTTTTGATCTATCCTTATAGATCTTGATGCTCAACGTTCAAGTAGCTTAATCCAGGTTTTCCAGAAATCCTACGTCATTTCTGATCATCAATATATGTCAACAACATATACTCATTAGAAATTCTATAGTGCTCCCACTCACTTCTTTGGAAATACAAGTTTCTCATAAACTTTGTATAAACCCAAAATCTTCGATCATCTTATCAAAGTGCACATTCCAACTCCGAGATGCTTACTCCAGTCCATGGAAGGATCGCTAGAGCTAGCATTCCTTTTAGCATCCTTAGGATCGACAAAATCTTTCTGATTGTATTTCATACAACCTTTCCTTACGAAAACTGGTAGGAAACTCGTTTTGACATCCATCTGCCAGATTTCATAAATGCAGCTAATGCTAACATGAATCCGACGGACTTAAGCATCGCTACGGATGAGAAAATCTCATCGTAGTCAACTCCTTGAACTAGTGAAAAACTCTTCGCCACAAGTCGAGCTTCATAGACGGTGACATTACCGTCCACGTCCGTCTTCTTCTTAAAGATCCATTTATCTCAATGGCTTGCCGATCATTGGGCAAGTCCACCAAAGTCCATGCTTTGTTCTGATACATGGATCCTATCTCGGATTTCATGGCTCCTAACTATTTGTCGGAATTTGGGCCCACCATCGCTTCTCCATAGCTCGTAGGTTCATTGTTGTCTAGCAACATGACCTTCAAGACAGGATTACTGTACCACTCTAAAGTAGTACGTATCCTTGTCACCCTACGAGGTACGGCAGTGACTTGATCCGAAACTTCATGATCACTATCATAAGCTTCTACTTCAATTGGTGTAGGTGCCACAGGAACAACTTCCTGTGCCCTGCTACACACTAGTTGTAGTGACGGTTCAATAACCATATCAAGTCTCCACCATCCTCCCACTCAACTTTCCGAGACAAACTTTTCCTCAAGAAAGGACCCGATTCAAGAAACAATCCATATTGCTTTCGGATCTGAATTAGGAGGTATACCCAACTGTTTTGGGTGTCCTATGAAGATGCATTTTATCCGCTTTGGGTTCGAGCTTATCAATCCTGAAACTTTTTCACATAAGCGTCGCAGCCCCAAACCTTTAAGAAACGACAACTTAGGTTTCTCATAATTCATACGGTGTCATCTCAACGGAATTATGTGGTGCCCTATTTAAAGTGAATGTGGTTGTCTCTAATGCCTAACCCATGAACGATAGTGGTAATTGGATAAGAGACATCATGGTACGCACCATATCCAATAGGGTGCAACTATGATGTTCGGACACACCATCACACTATGGTGTTCCAGGCGGTATTAATTGCGAAACAATTTCCACAATGTCTTAATTGTGTGCCAAAACTCGTAACTCAGATATTCATCTCTATGATCATATCATAGACATCTTATCCTCTTGTCACAATGATCTTCTACTTCACTCTGAAATTACTTGAACCATTCAATAATTCAGACTTGTGTTTCATCAAGAAAATATTCTCAACATCTACTCGAATCATCTGTGAAGTAAGAACATAACGATATTCACTGCATGCCTCAGCACTCATTGGACTGCACACATCAAAAATGTGTTGCTTCCAACAAGTTGCTATCTTGTTCCATTTTACTGAAACCGAGGTTTTTCAGTCATCTTGTCTATGTGGTATGATTTGCATATCTCAAGTGATTCAAAATCAAGTGACTCCAAATGATCCATCTGCATGGAGTTTCTTCATGCATATACACCAATAGACATGGTTCGCATGTCTCAAACTTTTCAAAAACGAGTGAGTCCAAAGATCCATCAACATGGAGCTTCTTCATGCGTTTTATACCATTATGACTTACATGGTAGTGCCACAAGTAAGTGGTACTATCATTACTATCTTATATCTTTTGGCATGAAAATGTGTATCGCTACGATCGAGATTCAATAAACCATTCCTTTAGGTGCAAGACCATTGAAGGTATTATTCAAATAAATAGAGTAACCTTTATTCTCTTTAAATGAATAACCGTATTGCGATAGACATAATCCAATTATGTCTATGTTCAACGCAAACACCAAATGACAATTATTCAGGTTTAACACTAATCTTGATGGTAGAGGGAGCGTGTGATGTTTGATCACATCAAACTTGGAAACACTTCCAACACATATCGTCAGCTCACCTTTAGCTAGTCTCCGTTTATTCCGTAGCCTTTTATTTCGAGTTACTAACACTTAGCAACCGAACCGATATCTTAATACCCTGGTGCTACTAGGAGTACTAGTAAAGTACACATTAACATAATGTATATCCAATATACTTCTATCAACTTTGCCAGCCTTCTCATCTACCAAGTATCTAGGGTAATTCTGCTCCAGTGGCTGTTCCCTTTATTACAGAAGCACTTAGTCTCGGGTTTGGGTTCAACCTTGGGTTTCTTCACTGGTGCAGCAGCTGATTTGCCGTTTCATGAAGTATCCCTTCTCGCCCTTGCCCTTCTTGAAACTAGTGGTTTCACCAACCATCAACAATTGATGCTCCTTCTTGATTTCTACTTTTGCGGTGTCAAACATCACGAATATCTCAAGGATCATCATATCTATCCCTGATTTGTTATAGTTCATCACAAAGCTCTAGCAGCTTGGTGGCAATGACTTTGGAGAAACATCACTATCCATCTGGAAGATCAACTCCCACTCGATTCAAGTGATTGTTGCACTCAGACAATCTGAGCACAAGCTCAACGATTGAGCTTTTCTCCGTTAGTTTGCAGGTTAAGAAAATCGTCGGAGGTCTTATACCTCTTGATGTGGGCACGAGCCTGAAATCCCAATTTCAGCCCTCGAAACATCTCATATGTTCCGTGACGTTTCGAAAACATCTTTGGTGCCTCAACTCTAAACCGTTTATGTGAACTATCACGTAGTTATCAAAACGTGTATGTTCGATGTTCGCAACATCCACAAACGACGTTTGGGGTTCAGCACACTGAGCGGTGCATTAAGGACATAAGCTTTCTACTGTCCGCATAATCGCTACTGTCAACTTTCAACTATATTTTGTCTAGGAACAAATCTAAACAGTGGAACTAAAGTGCGAGATTATGACATAATTTGCAAAGATATTTTGACTATGTTCAGGATAATTAAGTTCATCTTATGAACTCCCACTCAGATAGACATCCCTCTGGTCATCTAAGTGATTACATGATCCGAGTCAACTAGGCCGTGTCCGATCATCACGTGAGACGGACTAGTCATCATCGGTGAACATCTTCATGTTGATCGTATCTACTATACGACTCATGCTCGACCTTTCGGTCTTCGTGTTCCGAGGCCATGTCTGTACATGCTAGGCTCGTCAAGTTAACCCTAAGTGTTTTCGCTGTGTAAAACTGTCTTACACCCGTTGTATGTGAACGTAAGAATCCATCACACCCGATCATCACGTGGTGCTTAGAAGCGACGAACTGTAGCAACGGTGCACAGTTAGGGGAGAACACTTCTTGAAATTTTGTAAGGGATCATCTTATTTACTATCGTCGTCCTAAGTAAACAAGATGCATAATCATAATAAACATCACATGCAATTATATAGTTGTGACATGATATGGCCAATATCATATAGCTCCATTGATCTCCATCTTCGGGGCTCCATGATCATCTTGTCACCGGCTTGACACCATGATCTCCATCATCATGATCTCCATCATCGTGTCTTCATGAAGTTGTCACGCCAACGACTACTTCTACTTCTATGGCTAACGCGTTTAGCAATAAAGTAAAGTAAGTTACATGGCGTTGTTCAATGACACGCAGGTCATACAATAAATTAAGACAACTCCTATGGCTCCTGCCGGTTGTCATACTCATCGACATGCAAGTCGTGATTCCTATTACAAGAACATGATCAATCTCATACATCACATATCATTCATCACATTCTTCTTGGCCATATCACATCACATAGCATACCCTGCAAAAACAAGTTAGACGTCCTCTAATTGTTGTTTGCATGTTTTACGTGGCTGCTATGGGTTTCTAGCAAGAACGTTTCTTACCTACGCAAAACCACAACGTGATATGCCAATTGCTATTTACCCTTCATAAGGACCCTTTTCATCGAATCCGTTCCGACTAAAGTGGGAGAGACTGGCACCCGCTAGCCACCTTATGCACCAAGTGCATGTCAATCGGTGGAACCTGTCTCACGTAAGAGTACGTGTAAGGTCGGTCCGGGCCGCTTCATCCCACAATACCGTCGAAACAAGATTGGACTAGTAACGGTAAGCATAGTGAACAAAATCAACGCCCACAACTACTTTGTGTTCTACTCGTGCAAAGAATCTACGCAATAGACCTAGCTCATGATGCCACTGTTGGGGAACGTAGCAGAAATTCAAAATTTTCCTACGTGTCACCAAGATCTATCTATGGAGAAACCAACAACGAGGGGAAGGAGAGTGCATCTACATACCCTTGTAGATCGCTAAGCGGAACCATTCAAGTGAACGGGGTTGATGGAGTCGTACTCGTCGTGATCCAAATCACCGATGACCAAGTGCCGAACGGACGGCACCTCTGCGTTCAACACACGTACAGCCCGGTGACGTCTCCCACGCCTTGATCCAGCAAGGAGAGAGGGAGAGGTTGAGGAAGACTCCATCCAACAGCAGCACAACGGCGTGGTGGTGATGGAGGAGCGTGGCAATCCAGCAGGGCTTCGCAAAGCACCACGGGAGAGGAGGAGGAGGAGAGGCAGGGCTGCACCAAGAGAGGGAGAAGTTCTCATGTGTTATGGGCAGCCCCAGGCCTCTATTTATATAGGGGAGAAGGGGGCTGCGCCCCTTTAGGGTTTCCCACCCCAAGGGGTGCGGCCAGCCCTAGATGGGACCTGGGGAGGCGGCCAAGAGGGGGAGAGAGGGGAGGCGCCCACTAGGTGGGCCTTAAGGCCCATCTGGACTAGGGTTTGCCCCCTCCCACTCTCCCTTGCGCCTTGGACCCCTTGTGGGTGGCGCACCAGCCCACCTAGGGGCTGGTCCCCTCCCACACTTGGCCCACGCAGCCTTCTGGGGCAGGTGGCCCCACTTGGTGGACCCCCGGGACCCTCCCGGTGGTCCCGGTACATTACTGATATCGCCCGAAACTTTTCCGGTGACCAAAACAGGACTTCCCATATATAAATCTTTACCTCCGGACCATTCCGGAACTCCTCGTGATGTCCGGGATCTCATCCGGGACTCCTAACAACATTCGGTAACCACATACAAACTTCCTTTATAACCCTAGCGTCACCGAACCTTAAGTGTGTAGACCCTACGGGTTCGGGAGACATGCAGACATGACCGAGACGTTCTCCGGTCAATAACCAACAGCGGGATCTGGATACCCATGTTGGCTCCCACATGTTCCACGATGATCTCATCGGATGAACCACGATGTCAAGGACTCAATCGATCCCGTATACAATTCCCTTTGTCTAGCGGTATTTTACTTGCCCGAGATTCGATCGTCGATATACCGATACCTTGTTCAATCTCGTTACCGGCAAGTCTCTTTACTCGTTCCGTAACACATCATCCCGTGATCAACCCCTTGGTCACATTGTGCACATTATGATGATGTCCTACCGAGTGGGCCCAGAGATACCTCTCCGTTTACACGGAGTGACAAATCCCAGTCTCGATTCGTGCCAACCCAACAGACACTTTCGGAGATACCTGTAATGCACCTTTATAGCCACCCAGTTACGTTGTGACGTTTGATACACCCAAAGCATTCCTACGGTATTCGGGAGTTGCACAATCTCATGGTCTAAGGAAAAGATACTTGACATTAGAAAAGCTTTAGCATACGAACTACACAATCTTTGTGCTAGGCTTAGGATTGGGTCTTGTCCATCACATCATTCTCCTAATTATGTGATCCCGTTATCAATGACATCCAATGTCCATGGTCAGGAAACCGTAACCATCTATTGATCAACGAGCTAGTCAACTAGAGGCTTACTAGGGACATGGTGTTGTCTATGTATCCACACATGTATCTGAGTTTCCTATCAATACAATTATAGCATGAATAAAAGACAATTATCATGAACAAGGAAATATAATAATAACACTTTTATTATTGCCTCTAGGGCATATTTCCAACAACCGAGCCATCGACTATGCCATATGCTAGTCTAGTCGGCTGCGCGTCCACACGGTCCTTTCGACTACGGATCTTTTAGGACAGTCATCATATCATGCATAGTCCCACAAACAAGTCACGTACTTGCTGATACACATGATTGATAATGTTTAAGGACTATCTTTATTCATAAACACATAGAAAATATCATCATACATGATTGCCTCTAGGGCATATCTCCAACAGCTGGCCTCTAAATCGATTACTTGATGCAGCAACAGCGAGGCAACATCGCTTCAGAAGGGCATGTACATGATGTAAGGGTTGTGTTCCAGTAATAGTTGAAACATATTCTCTAGAATTTGTACAAGCTTTTAATGGGGTCATTCAGGTATGGAGTCCATACTCGGCTATACTAGCAGATTGTTTTCAGATTGCATCCAGACTTGTGCATATCTCCGTGCAACATTGCAACAGGGAAGCGAACGTGGTGGCGCACAATTTAGCTAGACATGCTTTTACTTATAATTCTTTTGTGTTTTGGGAGGGTAATCCCCCTAGCTTTATTGCCCCGGCTGTAATGAATGATATATCGTTATTCAAATTGAAATAAAATGCGCCATGATGGCATTCCCTCAAAAAAAAGCATGCCCTCTCCTCAGTGATCGTGAGCTATTGCATGTCTCCGAGCAAGGCTTTCGCTGTTGTCTGGAATTGGAGAGGGCCTATTTATAGGCTTCCATGCCTACCGTGAGCTCGGGAACAGTAAATTCTAAAAAGAAGTAACAAATTTAAAGAATTCTGATATTTTTTGGCAAAAAACATTGATTTTTTTCTACACTCATGCAATTTTTTGCGATGAAATCACATTTTTGGAGGTGTACAATTTTTTTTCAAAGTACTGCTCTGAAATACTCCCAAAAACACCCTTTTTGAAGCATTGTTTTTTTCCCACACCTCCCAAAATGTAATTGCATCATGAAAGTTTGCACGCATGTAGAAAAAACATCAATATTTTTTGCAAAAAAACTCATACTCCCTCCATTCCACAATGTAGTGCTTCCTCTATGCACGTGCTTTAACTTTGACCGTAAATTTAACTATCAAGACCGATTGCGGCGGGGGCAAAAGTTATATCAGTGAATTCGTATTCGAAAGAAGTTTTTAATTATGTAACTTTTTCTCCCGCCGCAGTCAGTCTCGTTCATTAAATTTATGGTCAAAGTTCGACCTCGGAGAGCGTGGGCGCACTATATTTTGAAATGGAGGGAGTACTTTTTACTATATTTTTGAATTTTACTGTTCACGCAAGACCATATGAGCTCGAGCTCACATACTCCATGTCCCTTCCATGCACACATACATTATAATTCATATATATAGAACGAAATAGGACTGCACTACATACGCATGTAGGTCTTGCCGTGTTGCGCCTTTATCCTCCTCCCCTGTGTCGTGTTTGGATCATTGTCGACTGTTGTTCAGGCCATCACAGTGCATGTTTTCCTACTTTCTTGCCCCCGACGCTTTTGCTAGTCTAGCTATATTGGGTTTGTTGTTCTACTAGTCGTGGATTGGCGAATGGTTGCAATCTTACGTCGGTTTGATTCTTTAGTCAAGGTCGGTTGTTTTTAAAATTCAAAAATATTTTTTCCGCTTGCCTAAACTGCTCGACCCAGCGTGCGGGAGGCCACTGCCTCGTTTTTTTACCTTTTTCCTTTTTGTTTTATGATATATTTATTTTTTTATTTTTTGTTTATACTCTCAAATATTCTAAATATATATATCACATAAAATACTTACATAAATTTTGAAAAGTGTTAATCAGGTATTTGAAAAATATTAAATGTGTATACAAAATATATCTGATGTACAAGAAAAATGCATACAAAAAAAGTACAATGTGCATGGAAAAAGGTAGCCATAAGAAATATATTTTTTTAAAAATGTTAACCATTTTTTTAAATATGGTAAACTTGTATATAACAAATGTTCCTGGTGTATACAAAAAATATATAATGTGTATGAAAAAAGTAGACAACCTAAAATATATATTTTAAAAATATTAATCATGCATTTGCAAAATGTTAAATGTGTATATAGAAAATGTTAAACCTGTATAGGAAAATATATCAGATGTACAATAAAAATGCACGATGTGCACGAATAAATTAGACATCAATTTTTTTTAAAAAATGTTTTATTACATAAATGATAAAGTTTAAACATGTATTAAATTTAGATGTATTAAAAAGGTACAATGTGTTCGAACAATAGACATCGAGACATTTATTTGAGAAAAATTGTAATGATTTATTTAAAAATGTAAATGTCTATTAAAATGTTCTTGATGTGTACGAAAAATGTGCAACGTGTAAGAAAAATGTAGACATGTGTTGAAAAAAGAGAAAAAAGAAAAACAAAAGAAACAAAAAAAGAACAAAAAACACGAAGAAAACCTACAGCTAGCGAGTCCTAGGCTAATGGGCTGGCCCGCTCGCATCGCTCCTGACGCATGAGCAGCTTTCATCTCGCGTCATGCAAGATATAGCTCTCACGCTCCTCGACATTTTGACGCAGAGTGCATCAAATAGGAAATCCCTTATACCTACTACCAATGGGCTCGGCCCTTATTGTCCTATATGACAACAATTTGGACATTCCTATTTGGCGCTTATAGCACCGCATAAAACCCTAACGCTGCATGGTGCACACCTTGCGAGTGCTTAGTTTCCTTTACACGTAGGGCCATGTAGGTGTTACCAGGTCCGTTTTTAGGAAGCTTCTGTGCATCCTAAAAAAACTTCCATGCTATTTTAAAGTTTTCGGATCTTTTTTCTCTTTCTAGTTTAAGTCATTTTTGCTTGATTTTGTTTGGTTTTCGTTTTCTCCTTTTCCCTTTGTTTTTTTCACTTTTTAAAAATATATTTTTATCTAATTCAAAAAGTGTTTTTAAAGGAGTGAATAATTTTCTAAATTCATGACCATTTTAAAAATATATGAAAATATTAAACCTATTATTTTAAAAATATGAATAGTTTCCTAAACCATCAATTGATAAAAACAATCGGGTGTCAATTTTTTCCTGAACCATCAACTGATGGTTTTCCTTCTAAACAGTGAGCGGGTCGGAGAGAAGTTAAGCTAGGCAAGGGGAGCACCTTTGTGCTAGACGATGCTTAAGGCGCTCCCCGACAATTTGACGCAAATTGTGTCAAAATAGGAAATTCCTTATACGAGATGACCCGGACCACATCACATCCCATGTGGGTGGCAATTTGGAAATTCCCTATACTATATGTTGGGCTACTACTACCGAACCCGGCCCATATCACATCACAAGTAACGACAATTTGGAAATTCCTATTTGGCGCTTACATGGCCGAATAACACTCTAACGGTACATGGCTCACACCTTAGGAGGGTTTAGTTTCCCTACCGGCTTGCCCATGTAGGTGCTACAAGGCCCGGTTTTAGGACGATTCTATATATCCCTAAAAACACTTCCATGCCATTTTTGAAGCTTTCAGGTCCTTTTCTCCTTTTCCCTTTCTGGTTTTTAGTTGATTTTGTTTGGTTTTCCTTTTATTTTCCTTTTCCCCCTTTTCGTCCCTTTAAAAACATGTTTATTTACCAAACTCACTATTTTTATTATTATAAAATCATGATTTTTTAAATCTAACCACTTTCTCTCTCTCTCTCTCTCTCTCTCTCTCTATATATATATATATATATATATATATATATATATATATATATATATATATATCATGTATATATATATATATATCATAGAATATTGGATGTCAATTTATTTTTTGAACCATAATTGCTGGATTTCCTTTGAATGGTGAGCAAACCGGGCGAGATTGAGCGAGGCAAGGCGGGCGCCTTTGTGCCAGACGGTGCTTAAGGTGCTCCCATACAATTTGGCGCAAAGTGCGTCAAATAGAAAATTTCCTTTACTAGACGCTCGCTGGACTGCCTGATTTAATTTAGTTGGAGACCTAGCTCGATTCTAGCTCACGGAAAAATAATTGCCGAGGGTCACCGAGGATGCACCTTTTTTTCATTTTTGAACTTTGCACCTTTTTTTTCTTTTGGGAGAAAAGCAAGAACATGTCGGCGCTAGCAACTGGGGTAGAAGGTTCGTTCGGTAGCAAAGCGTCGATCGCATGCGACTGGCAGCCACCAGGCGCAGGGCATGCGGCGCAGCGCGGAGGCCAGAAACTCCGCCCGAGAACATTTTCAGGGAGCGTCATCTTTGGGCGCTAGCGAGAGGGAGTAGAGTTCTTTACTTTTGTGAGTAGTCGCCTAGGTGGTGTCTGAGGAGTTGGTAGGCATGCCTCGGTGATGCCTGCGGCCCTGTAAAATCTTATAAATATTTTTCTCCCCTTCTATAAAGGTAAGACACGCCTTTCACGTGCTCTCGGAAAAAAAAATCCGCCCGAAAAGGTCGACGCGAGTGATGTCATAGTGATACCGACCGGCGCACCTTTCAGCTCTAGCTCCCACTTGCTCGGTGCGTAGTTTGGCGAGCACACACACGCAACAGGTGGCGCGTCACGCGTCAACACCCGCAACGAATCCCGGTATCCTGTCGCCCTCCTCCTCGCCTGGACCGACGCGCGCGATATTACTTCCCGGCCCCAGCTACCAGCTTCCGCTAGTAGCACCGCAGTTTCTACGAGGAGTACTTCCACCTCGTTGACCCCTCGCCCGTGCCGTTCCGGCGCGGCGTCCATCCGGGTTGGTGGTACTCATATGATACATTGATATGATCGGGCGCTCACGGCTTTGGCAGAAATGACCAACGAATAATGTTCGCTCCTATTATGTACTGAAATCTTTCTCTTTATTTAGAGCGACTTGTTCAGTTATAAATCGCTAGCTCGTAGATCGCTATCTATAAAATACTGTTTGCTGCCCCGAGAGCACAGCAAACATGCCAGGCTTCATCATCAAGCAAAAATGTGAATGATGAGGCGACCCAATTGTCCAGTTCAGAAAAGCGTGCAGGGAGACGGTTGTTCGTCCACGTGCCATTTTCGCTACTATTCTATTCCAACATGGATTAAATAACGTAGTATGAGTGCTACGGTTGTTCAGTTAGAGGCAGGAGACCTAGCTGTCAGTTTTGATCCTTTCCGGTGCGTTCAAGTGTGATCCGATCCAGATCAGGAGGCGATCCTAGATCCAGGTTCGACCGCCGGCGACTCCGCCGCCCACTTCCCCTCCGATCGCCGTCCTGGGGTCGCGAGGGGGAGGGAGCTCCGGTTCTCGTTTGTGCGTGTGTTTTAGTCGTATGTTTTCTAGGTTTTATCGAATTTCCTCTCTCAACGCCATGACGGACGTAGATGGTGCTAGTAGGAATAATGGTCTCCCAGTTTGTGCTCCTACTCGTTGAAGGTGTTGGAAATAAGAGCAAACTATTACAATATTTAATCCGAATAAACAGAAGATAAATCATGACAGCAGTAGCAAAGATTAAACTAATCGTACGAACTAGCATAGTAGATGAACAAATCACATCTAGGGCACATACTAGAAACATGAATTCTACCACGATCTCAAAGAAGAAGGATAGAATCACATACGGTGCAGCGGGAACAGCACCGCCGGCATTGGTGTTGTCGCCCATGTCGTCGAGGATGAGGTTGCCGAGATCAGGGAAGAAGTCGTCGTTGGCGAAGTCGTCACTGCCAGCAGTCGCGTGATTATCTTGACGATCATAATTTGATTATTACAGTTCATCAGGATAGGGGGTATTGATTTTTCAACCATAGGTAAGTCCATCAAGAGCTCACGAAGCCACTCTGCTTCAACAGTGGCAGTGTCTAATGCTGTGAGTTCTGCTTCCATAGTTGACCTCGTTAAGATGGTCTGCTTGCAAGACTTCCAGGAAACAGCGCCACCCCCAAGTGTAAAAACATAACCACTTGTGGCCTTAATCTCATCAGCATCAGATATCCAGTTTGGGTCACTATAACCCTCCAGTACCCTTGGATACCTGGTATAGTGAATCCCATAGCTCGCAGTGCCTTTCAAGTAGCGCATAACTCTTTCAAGCGCATGCCAATGATCATCTCCCGGTTTTGACACAAACCGACTCAGCTTGCTCACAACAAAAAAGATGCCAAGCCTCGTGGCACTCGCCAAATACATAAGCGAGCCAATAATCTAAGAATACCTCAGTTGATCTCTAGCAATCCGTCGATTCTTTCGAAACAACACACTAGCATCATATGGAGTTGGAGAAGGCGTGCAATCGCTATACCCAAAACGACTCAAGATCGTTTCCACATAGTGAGACTGAAGCAGTGTGATCCCACCATTCTCATCTCTCAATAGCTTGATGTTTAAGATTACATCAGCTACTCCTAGATCCTTCATCTCAAAATAGTGAGATAAGAAATCCTTAACCTCCTTGATTAGATCAAGTTTGGTTCTAAAGATCAGTATGTCATTGACATACAGAAAGAATAACTCCTTCGCCTCCACCATAGCGATAGTACACACACTTGTCACCATCGTTTACTATAAAGCCGGCAACAGTTAATGTTCTTTCGAACTTCTCATGCCACTCCTTAGGAGCTTGTTTAAGGCCATATAAAGACTTTAATAACTTGCACACATTTCCTTCCTGACCAGGTACTACAAAACCATCTCGCTGATCCATGTAAATTTCCTCCTTCAACTCTACATTGAGGAAAACCGTCTTAATGTCCATTTGATGAACGAGAAGACCATGTGAGACAGCCAGTGATGGTAGCACCTGAATTGTGGTCAGTCTTAGCCACGGGTGAGTAAGTATCAAAGAAGTCTTCACCTTCTTTCTGGGTATAACCCTTAGCCACAAGCCGTGCCTTGTACTTTTCAATCGTACCATCAGATCTAAGCTTCTTCTTGAATACCCACTTACATCCTACAGGTTTGCACCCATAGGGACGGTCAGTGATCTCCCATGTTTCGTTAGCTAAGATGGAATCCATCTTTCTACAAACAGCTTCCTTCCAATAGTAGATGAACATATCACATCTAGGGCACATACTAGAAACATGAATTCTACCACGATCTCGAAGAAGAAGGATATAATCGCATACGATGCAGCGAGAATAGCACTGGCGGCGTTTGTGTTGTCGCCCATGTCGTCGAGAATGAGGTTGCCGAGGTCACGGAAGAAGTCGTCGTTGGCGAAGTCGTCGCTGCCAGCAGTTGTGCGAGTGCGCTCCCCAAAAACCTGATCGCCCCTCTCCCGTACAGGATCACGAGAGGCGGGGTTCCGAAGGCCTGCTGTGCCTTCTCCCGGTGCACACCAAAAGGAGGGATGGAGAAGACTTGCTTGACGGCGCAATGATCTAGAATGGTGGTGCGAAACCATAGATGCGGCGGCGGCTAGGGTAGACGTCTGCCTGACTATATAGTGTGGGCCGGGTAGGTCGTGAGAGTAAACCCTATGTCCGAGTCGCGATCCAAAAGAATCGGAAACGGTTCAGTAATTAACGCGTCCGTTAATTATTAATTAATGACTCATTAATTTTTCCCGAGCAGCAAAAATATAGACAACGTGCATAGCTCTGTCATCGGGTCGGCTCAATCCCGCAACCCGCGGCGCACCGTGACGAGGCGTGGTGTGGAGAGGCGAGCGAGGAGGAGGAGCGCGCGTGTAGGTCTCCTCTTGTGATGCTCATATGAGTGATAGAATAGCTCACCTTATAAAGAGGTGCAACTCTCACTCAACTTACATGGTGGGACTAAACTTTAGTCTCACTCACTCCACTCACATGTGTGCATGAATGAGCCAAGAGAATTTCAGAATTTTAGTTGGGCTTTGGGCCAAAGGTCTACTAGCAAAATTCCAACAGAAGGTGTTACTGGCACCGGCGAGAGGTTTTTCGAGTCCAAGTTGTTGGAGCGGCTTCGATCTGGCGTTTGCGTCTTGGCGTGGTAGGCGAGATGGGTTGTTCTTGGAGTGCGGCGGTGATGACTGTTGCGGACCTGCGGAAGACGGTGGGGGATCCGACCGCCTGATGAACAATGGGTTGACATTGGCCCCGAACCTTGCGTTGAAGAGGCTTGGAGTGAAATATCATGGATGTCACCTAGGGGAGGGGTGAATAGACGCTTTAAAATAATTCCGGTTTAGGGCTGAACAAATGCGGAATAAAACTAGTGTTTAATTTGTCAAGCATAAAACCTAAATCGACTAGGCTCACCTATGTGCACCAACAACTTATGCTAAGCAAGATAAACAACTAAGTGATAGTACGATATATAACATGTCATACTATGGCTATCACAAGTAAAAAGCATAAGTAAAGGGCTCGGGTAAGAGATAACTGAGGCAAGCGGAGATGATGTATGCCGAAGTTCACACCCTTGCAGATGCTAATCTCTGGTTGGAGCGGTGTGGAGGCACAATGCTCCCCCAAATGCCACTAGGACCACCGTAATCTTCTCACGCCCTCGTACAATTCAAGATGTCGTGATTCCACTAAGATACCCTTGAGGGTGGTCGTCGAACCCGTACAATTAGCAACCCTTGGGGGTGGTCACCGGTACCCGTACAAATTGTTCGAGGCAATCTCACAACTTATTTGGAGACCATGATGCTTGCCCGGAGCTTTACACCATAATGATTGAGCTCCGCGACACCACCAACCGTCTAGGGCGCCAAAGCACACAAAGAACTTCAAGATCTAGATCCAAGGGTTCCCCTCACATAGAGGAGAAAGTGATTGTCGAAAATGTGGATCTAGACCTCTCCTCTTTTTTCCCTCAAGAACTAGCAAGAATCATGGGAGAAATAGAGAGAAAGTAAGCTCCAAGAGGTCAACAATGGTGGGGAAACTTGCTCAAATGGATTAGAACCATTGGGGAAGAAGGGCCCCTTAAGTAGGTCCCTCGCCCAAATCTAACATTTATGTGCACTGAACATGCACAAGCGGTACCACCGCTCCGGGGAGCGGGTACTACCGCTTAGCCAGGACAACGTAGACCAGCGAGAACAAAAGTAAAAGAATAGGCGATAGTACAAGCGAAGGTAGAATGCGGTTGTACCGCACAAGCGGTACTACCACTCTTCCTCAGCGGTACTACCGCTTAAATTCCTGGGGCTACATCAAGAGTTGTGGTAGTTAGGCAGAAGTGTGAATCGTAGCGCTGCTTGAGCGGTACTACCGCTCGCCACTACCGCCCTAGTAGTGTGTGAGTGGTACTATTGCTCGCCACTGCCGTAGTACTACCGCTGAAGCGATAAAGAGTCCACTAGCCCAAAAACAAGTGGTAGTGCCAGCGGCACTCGGTACTACCGCTAGTGAGCAACAAAATAGCCTAAGTAAAATTGATGGATGCAAGAAACCAGAATTGCCATAACTTCTGCAAATGAGCTCCGAATACAACAAACTCAAGCTTGTTGGAGAAATGACAGTAGTAAAATGCCTAAGATATAGAGGTGTGAAACCTCCATCGGTGAAGAACCGGCAAAAACTCCAACATCAAAAACACAATGGATGATGCATATGAAATCCGTTTTCGATGGACTTGAGCTTGTCACGAAGATGACCACAAGCTCCAAAACTCACATAGAAAAAGCCAAACAAGAACCAAGAAAGATGATGCCAAAGATGCAATGGTTTGAGCTCCCTATGAACGATACGATCAAGCTACTCACTCGAGAGCCCGCCTTGATAGTACGGCATCGATCCTATAACCCGATCTCCAAACTAACACCGTGAGTCCGGTAAAATGTAAAACCTATCAAGAACAAACCTTTGCCTTGCACATAGTCCACTCGAGATAGATGATGACGATCTTGTCCTCCTCAAGATGGACCACCTTTCTTGATTGTGTCGGCCGATAAAGACTAGTAGATTGTTGCCTCATACTTCACTATGGGTGAGCCACTCGTTGACACATCTTCACAAGTCCATTGTCACCACAGTGGATAGCAAGCTTCGAGCACATGATCTCTTCGTGATGCTCCACTTGAACTTGCACAATGCAACCTTGATGACGATGACCCCTTGATGATCATCCTCCATGGGTTATAAGATATCTTCCTTTTGATGCATGCCCATGGAAACATACCTAACCCCACAAAGTAACTCTCACATAGACCATGGGTTAGTACACAAAGCGTAATGGAAAATGTTTACCATACCATGCGATCACTTGACCCCACTCGGTACATCTTCTACGCTTTGTGTGTTATGTTCTCTCTTCATAAAGATGATGTCTTGAAGATAAACATGAGTCCTCACACAATCTTCTTCTTCAGATATGCTTGCAATAGGCTCAACTCTCACATGAACAATCTTTGGATAAATCTTTGAATACCACCTTGGTCAACACATAATCTTCTACTTATAGCCTTGAAACTACAGAATGATCTTCAAGCAAAGCCTATGGACAAACCCTTCAAATGTAACTCAAGGTAACCATTAGTCCATAGAAATTGTCATCAATTACCAAAACCAAACATGAGGCACCATGCTCTTTCATGGAGGGCTCTCGCAGTCGATGTTCCTTATCGGGCTAGATACAGCCTTTGGGGAATGGTGGGTATCGCAGCTCGTTAATGTCTCATGGTTAGGTATTTCTTCAACGGACCACCTCCCCGCGCCCACTGGGGCCGACGAGGCCCGCATCCACTTCTCCTCGTGGGACCTTCTCGATAGTGCCATCATGTCCACCGTTGTGCGCGGATACTCCAGCGTCCTTCGTGTGACCTCGTTCCGGCGTCCTTGACCCCTGAGTACTGCTGCCCTATGATCGTGTCTGGTGGTCTCCTTCTGCCGTTGTTGTCCTATGCCTGGGTATTTTTTCTCAGCGTGGTGCAAAACAGGAGGTGGCGTGCTCTACTTGGAGCAGTAGGTGCTCATCTAGTTGTACACGGGTGGGAAGGATGGCGTCGGCTAACAGCGCGTCTGAGAGCGTTGCTTCCTACTATTCGTACAGGAATTGATGGGCGCATATATACACAATTTATGAATTTGGACACATGAGGCGCTTTCATTTAGTACAACGATATTCCAATTATTTGTACGAGGCAGGAACTTGAACTTTGTGTGGAACTTTCAAAATTATAAATATACATTACATTATCATGTACTGGGTAAAATTTATTATGCTTAATAAAATTTGTTAGTCAAGATTGATGTGCGTTGCACGTGCAAACTTATGCAGTAAGCAATAAGTTTTTGATCGGTTGAGAACCAAGGTAATCAATCTGAATGCATCATTGTCTATGAGTCAATGAACGGTGCATGCACATAATTAAGAAACTTTTTCTTGGTCCCCAACCAAACTAATGAGAATATCAGTCTCGCTAGACTTACTAGCTACAAGGATTACTGTATCGAGTGTTTAGAATTGGATTTTTGAACAGAAATAAAAAGAATTGAAATTATATAGATAGAAAATAGTTTGGGTTGTGGTTACAAGGAATAAATGGACTAGGATCCATAGTTTCACAAGAGACATCTCTCAAAAGAACATAACATCGGTGTGATGAACAAATTACAGTTTCACATCAATTTAAGTCATTTTCTGTTAGTATGATTATACATGTCCTTGTATCCATATATTGTTGTCCCACTGCATATATAACTAATCCTCCACCTCAAGACTGCTATCCAGCATTTATCTCAAAGTATTCAGCATAATAGAGCATTGCATTAATCAAAATGGCATAATATTGATGGCATATTCTCTTTATCTCCAGTTCATCATGGAGACAACTAGGCAACTATATTTTTATCCTTAGTGGCAATAACACAATACAAGTTTTTCTTGTCACTGCGATAAGTTACTTGCAAGGTTAAACCCCAACTAACATACAAAATTCCTCTTGGAGATTTTTCATCTAAACATGGCCAGTGTAATATTAATATACCAGAGAGCACATATGTCTTTAAATCATGCAACAAAGTAGTCAAATAAACCATATATATTTGATAAAAAAGTGACAATTTATCACACCGCAACAAACGCGCAAATAATTACATTAGGTGAATCATAATCATGTAGGGCGCTCATGTGATCTTTGTATTGAGAAGCAAGATAGAGATATATGTCATTTAGCTACTTCTATGGACACATAGTCCAAGGTTGACTACTCACACATGAACATGATGGTATAAAGGTTGATGAAAATAGCTTAGGTAATGATTTCCCTTTCCGGCAGAATACCAGAAAATTCCTCTAGATTGGATCATCACGGAACGGGTGACGGCGTAAAAAAAATCCCTGGTAAATAATATCGGGGTTATCAGAGTACATAGCGGTAGGGGCGTCAGGACGCGGTGGAGAGGTGCCCTAGGGCCTCCACATGGCCCCACCTTGCGGCCCACACTCAGGCTACATGGAGCCCCTAGGGCGCCTCTCTACCCGCTTCTTATGCTCCTGGCACCATCAAACTTTCAAAAACTTTTATTTATTTATTTTGTCCCAAAAATGGTGTTTTTCTAGAAAGTCCTAAAATATACAGAAATCTGTAACTGACGTCGGGCACTGGATTAATAGGGTAGTACAATAAACCGATAAAAATATTCCAAAGTGATGCAATAATGATATAAAAATAGCGTGAACATAGCAAAATTATAGATACATTTGAGACGTATCAAACATGCAGCGGTAGTTGTCTGCATCCCCACCGCTTCAATCATTGTCATTCCTTAGCGTCAGTTACATCGGCCAGCGTGCATGCAGCCGGTGGTTGGTGGCAAACAACAGGGCGATTTGGGAGTTGGACGCCTATTAGTCCGTGTGACATTTTTTCAGAGAGAGGAAAGAGGGCTCGAGAAGAAGAAGACTAGTCGATGTGTCTAACAGCAACCCTAGCAGATATCGTATTGTACTGCGAAATCATTTTAGGGTATTACCATAAAACAGTTTAGGGTACAAAACCGAGTGTTAGAAGAATAGATACCTGAAATAGACCCCCAAAATTATATGGACCCCACCAATCATGTTTTTTCGTCTTTCTTTTCTCACCGTCTTCCCCACACTGATCCCATCCCAATCCAACTCCACCGGCGACCCACGAAATCACAAGCCGCCTCTCCCTGCCGCCATGTGCCTGCCTTCGACGATGCACGCCGGTGAGCCGTGCCGCGGCTCCCGGCCACCACGAGGTGCCCCACGTCCATCTCCTCCCCGCCTCCACTACTCCATCTGTCGGCCACCACGGGGTGGCCGTGGCCAGCTCCTACACCGTCTGCCACGAGGCCATCACGGGATGGCACCGCCGCAACCAGCTCCTGCACTGTCCGCTACGAGGTGCCGTCGTCTGCCTTCTCCCACTAGAGCTCTGACACCACAACCGTTCGCCGCGGGAGCGATTTCAGCTAAAGTTTCACTCCCACCAACCGTTTTTGTAAGATAGAGCGAGCTGTAAACAACGGGCAAAAAGTGAAAATATGAGGTACGCGTTTTTTTACGTGGGTCGTAATTTTTCTTACAGTACCGACTGTTTTGCGGGATCTAGAATGGACTTTTTCTGGCCTAAAATTGTAAAACAACGGTTATTTTACAATTTTAGCCCTTTTAGGTATCTGCTAGAGTTGCTTTAAGTGGCTTTTTTTTGCCACGTCACCCAGTTCAGCAGGCTCTTCTTGTCAGAAACGCTATTAGCATATGCTAAGCCGTCAATCAATGTCTTCTGCAAAAACATGACCTTAGACGTGATGTTTTTTGGTCAAAATTTTAAAGGTATTCCCTGGAAATCTAGTTCTCAATGTGGTGGTTTTGCATCATTTAGTCTTACGTCTGTAATAGTATTTGTCTATTGTTCCCCTGAAGTTTTTCTATGGGAAGTAATATTTGTCCTTGGAGGCACCATAATAATGCTCATATAACGAAGAAGCAAGTCAAGCTAGCAACTGATATTGAAATCGAGTTTGTTAGAAGTAGGTGCTCTGTCAGTCTAAGTGCCTGCCCGAAGGACCGTCCTGGTTCCGGGGCAAACATTAAAAAAAAATAGCACTCACACATGTGTCTGATACTTTATATGGCTTGCTGTTACTGATGAGGTGTTTTTCTCCGGAGGTGTATTAAGTAAGTTAGAGTAGCTCATGTGTGTTTGGTGACCTCATAAAAATAGCAATCACACATGTCTGATGCTTTGGCCCAGAGGTCAAACATCGATCCTCATACCACACTTTTATTGGTTCGACAATGGCCCTATGATCGATCTATCTCTCATCGGATAAATTGGATACTCACTCCATTTTTATTTACTATGCATATTAACATATGCCCTATCAAATATATATCATTGAATTCATCATTGCATAATTTTCACATCGTATAAAACTTTTACTGTAAATGTTCATATTGTTTTCTATAAACTTGATTAAACTTTATAAAATTTGACTTCAGTCAAAGCTAATATGCGGAGTAAATAAAAACGGAGGGAGAACTCGCGTACAAGCTTGGGTTATATATACTTTCTCTGTAAAGAAATATAAAAGCGTTTAGATCACTAATAGTTTCTTACGAACGGAGTATAG